>NC_092576.1:42723610-43323610 GCF_037975245.1 Apostichopus japonicus
AAATTATATCATATTAATCATTGTTAATCATTGAGATTGTTAAATTGATGACCAAACCTACTTTATAGCCCCTTTTTTTTTTACTTTCTATGTCAAAATTGCTACATTCTGCCTCAAATTACATCACACTCCCTTTGCTAATACAGATTTGCGCCTAAGGATCCATTGTTCTACCTTGTAATATATCCTATAGTTTAACTTACAATGAAGGGAAGAAGATTACTTCTGTACCCCCATCGTAGATACATGAATATGCATCCCTAGAGATACAACTGCTGGATACAGACAATAATCCCACAGTAAAAGATACTACGATCGTTATTACTGTCTTTTCTTCAAAGTGTGTTATTCACAATTGCAAAGTTGATATCATGGCCATGATTTTTTTGAGTAGTTGTATTTCATGGTTTCAACTGGATGTTAAGGATATCTCAGTGCATAAGTTTCGTTAACTTCCATTTAAAAGATGCCGTAACTTTATTAAGAAGGGGGATGTTTCACGCGGTCATATGATATTTATTTTCAAGTAACATTTTGTGACCTGACACGTGAGTGGAAGTTTCCTGTTTTTATATTGTGTTCTGATCGAGCACGGTAATTTGCTTATGTATTAAACTTTCACGTACTTCATTCCAATGATACCTAGAGAGGTATTCAATTCTTTATCCTATGGTCAGATCTTGTACAGGGTCGGAATGCCTGACCAACACGAGGTCAGTGTAAAATTAAACGGGTACATTTTGGGCGGGTTTCTTAGCTTACATCTTCGTGCACGGAGAAACGACGGACCTCGACCAGTTTAACTGCAGGTTACTTTGCGTACGTCGTGTTACTGTGTTTCCGCAATTATATTGGATTAGTGTTAGAATTATTTCATTGTCGAGCAACAATATTATGAATTATCACAGAATCTATGGGTCATTGTACTATAAAAAAGTTTTGTTGAAATGTGTAAACAACACAAGTGTAAGTTATCAATTACACAGAATTGTGTAACAGGAACACAACAAATATGTAGCTCGGGCGTCCAAAGGATAATGTAATCTTGTAAACAGATCATTTTATTTAATATACAAAATAGCTATAAATATATATTTTTATGTTAAATTAAATATTTGAACACTAAATTTAATTAATTGACTGAAGGATTGTGAACATTTTGCAGAAAATATTATTGTTATTTCTGGAGATAATTACCAATGTAAGCACTCTGGCCAATAACCGTCTTTAGCGGGACCGCTTAAACCTACTCACAATATCCACGTACAATGTACGTACGTACAGTTTAATAATACTACTAGTATATTAGCAAACAGAAATACAATCTTTTATGACGTTAATTGAACTGCATGTGAGAAATAGCTTACATTTCGACACGAAAATGTAACGATCAAGTTTACAACGAAATATAATGGATGACTTCGTCAGTAGCAAGTTAGAAGAATGCGTCTGGATTTGCCTGCATGCAATTTTTGAAGGTATGAAAATCGTACCTAGACAAGTTAGGGCCTAGCTAAGGACTCGTACCAGTCTAGGCCTTGAAGATCCTAGTGAGAAGTATAGTGCAGTGTAGTTGTAAGAATGATGATAAACGTCTAAATACCCTAGCGACCTCCGACATTCACTCGTAAAATGAGAAGGCCTATAATACGTGTGAAGTTGATCACCGATAAGCCGTTTCAAGTTGTGTATGTGTTCGGCTTATCATATTTTTTTTCTAGCCTACGCAAAATGTGTACACTAAGCTACATTTCTGTAGACTAGGCTTAACGTTTTGCCTAAGTTGATTATAACAGTGTGGGCTTGCCTATACTTGACTTAAAGTGTTAGGCTAGCCTTTAAATTATTTTTTGAATCTGAAATGTTCCTGCAGTTTAAGGCTACGGCGAATAAACAAAGATAGCATGAACAATGTATAAGTACAATGTCCATAGAAAGGTGACAGAACTTTAATGAACAGCATCATAGAATTAAACTCCACAAGAGAAAACATACAATGATTCCCATAGTAGAGTTGTAACTAGCACTTAGCAGTACATATTGATATTTAATATTAAGAAAAGCTACTAATATCAAAGTATCCCTTGGAAGATGATTCAGGATGTTAGTTTAACATTTGATTATTACCGATAATCAATTTTTTGGTATTGTTTATGCGATTTACTCTTTATTTCAAGATTCAACAGGACTTAAGCCCACTGCTTCCTACAAAGCAAAACAAACTAGATGACGTATGAGAGATAAAGAGCAATACAGTATTGGAGTGATCAAATCAAGAAGCGAGTAGCTGGAAGAAATACTTGAACTTGTCGTTGAATCTTTCAGAAGGTTATAACAATTTGAAGCATGTGTTATTCATACATTATAATCACCTAAATCATGCAACATGTTGTTTACAAGGGATGCATCAAAACTCCTTTTTTTTTTAATTTCTGGCAGGAACTCAATCTTGCAGTTGGTGCACCCTTACTTTTCACCAAGTTTCTAACTATCCGCTATTTTGTAAGAGAGTCTGTCATGTAACCTCATTGAACGGCCCTAGCAACATATACTTCCGTTGTATAGATATATTCTGAGGTCATCTCTGAGGTGATTACATATTTTAGCATAGAAAAGTATCCCCAAAGGCTTTCAAGGTATGATATTTAGTTTGACAATGTGTTTTCACTAACACATTGGCAAACGTGTAGAAATAACATAACTATGTGTAAAACCAAATTACACCTGAGTTGTGTTGAGCTTAAAACAATAGAGCGGTAACGTTTAAACAAGTGTTGTGTTACCTGTTGTGACACATTATTGTGTTACTTTTACACATACGAGTGGTAAGCTTTACACAACTCAAGTGTACTTTTTTTTTACACATGTTTGTGTTATTGCTATACAACGTTTGTTATGTGCACTATATACATAGCTGTTGTGTAAGTCTTTCAATATATCTATTGTTTACGTTTCTTTTCAGAGCGCGGAGAGAAGTGATTCAGCTCTTTTATATTCACCATATCGACTCTGCTTAGCCTATATACTATTTCACGTAGTTGCATAACTTGGGCTCATGCATAGAAGCACATAGTCTTTGTTATATCGTGAATACACTCTACAGTATAAAGGCCGCCACGGGTGATGAACACATTGAAAGAAAATGGGATACCAACGAAAAGAAGGGAGAAGCAAACCTGCTTGCAAATTAGAACACACAGGACAATTTTAATTATCCATACGGGATGTCAGCTAGTCTTGGCCAGGTCGGTTGAAATACTTGTTCTTCTAGTGTGCAATCTGTACATGCCTCAAAGTCCGTGTCTGCCTGCCACGAATGTGCTTGCCCGCTGTACATGGCCGAGGATCTGTCCGATACAACCTAGTATCAAGCTAAAGCGTTGCATCGGGCGTTCTCTGGGCAGTACAGCAAATGAATACAAGAAAACAGTTTTGTGAAAAAAAGGTTCACTAGGCTGTTTATACTAGAGTTTTAACAAGACTAGATGTCAGCATACATGAGCAGCATTCTAGGCAAATGTATTCAGCTTGAGCAAACTGTAATCAACCGGCGCAATCTCTGCTTCATAGTACTTCAAAAACAATGATTCAAAGTTATACGAAGGACTGGACAGGAAACGAAACGCCACAACATCGAGTAACTGCTGAAGAACTGCACCTTACACTGTTAAACCCAATGTGTTGAGATAACTTGAACAATTCGAGGTAACTTGCTGCAGAGACATTTTAAAGTTTATATAACTAAGCTCATTTTTAGGTTTTTTTTTTTTTTTTTAATTTAATTTAATTTGGATAAGTTTGATTAGTTGATATAACTCATAAATATCTATGCAGCAAGTTACCTCAGCTTTTACAAGTTAAATGAACTGAGCATTCAAGTTATAACAACAATAATTTTTGACTGTAATACTTAAATAATGTATTAGTAAATATTTAGTGATTGGAACAGAAGGATGTGGTTTACTAATATGGTCTAGTTAGGTCCTCTGGAGAATGGTCAAATGACTGCAATACACACATATAGATTATCATTACATAATCCTGGATTAACTTTCAACGTGTTTCCCCCAAACTTGAAATTCTCAAAATACAGCTTAAAACGTTTCTTTTTTCTTCTGAATGTTTGTTTGCTTTGTAATTATGTTCCTTTGTTAATCGCATAGAAACTTCTGTATTAGGTGCTTTATAAATGTTGTTTAATGTTATTGTTATTATTGTAGTAAACACATGTTACAAGCCTACACATTGGTTCATTATAAAGTGATTTGATAATTACCATGTTAATGTGATATAATATATTAATTACAGCTTAGGCCTTCCAAAGTGGGACCAAGTGATCTGACAGTAAATAGGCTTATTGTCACAAATTGGGATGCGGGAGGGGGGAGGTGGGGCTTGTTTCACGAGTGACTGTTTCCTAAACGACTTCTTACTAATGCTAGTGTCTGGCTTGTTGTTGAGTGATGCTCTTTCAATTTGCGTTTGAGACTTTACTTAAAGACGAGTAAAATGTTGTTCTTTTTTTTCCTTTTGTCCAATATGGCTATTGACAAGGCCCGTCACGTTTCCATGAAACATACCTTGTCAAAGAAAACTGAGTCCTGTTTTCTGTTTCGCATTAATGTATTCCCGCTCGTTTATACACTTTCGTACATCCGTAGAGAACAATTCTGCAAGGGTCTATCAATTAACCTAGCTTTTACCCTTAACTCCGGTCCAGTAAGGCATTATGGTAAAGTTGTATCACATAGGACGACGAGTTAGAGATGAAACAACAAAGTGTTAACGAAGTAGACAGATGAATCCACAGATGATTTACTTTACTTTTATTACCATTGCTGATTTGACGTTCAATGAAAGATCTTCGTTTTGCATAGTTTGCATACCTAACTGTCACATGTTTACTTTCCACCAATCAGAGTATACGTGTGATAGTTAATAATCTCTAAATATGACAACCGATTATATATCATTTTAATCAGTGGTTCTAGGAACCCAGGGAAAGGTTAGTAAAATTTAAATGAAAGGATTTGGTACAAAATACATGCAATTACATCAGTAGCGTAACTCATATGGCCTGGACTGTGCCAAAAGGGGCCCGCTACACTGATGCACAGAAAAAGGGTACCTCTTTGGATAGGAAGGGCTCGTTTTTACTGGAAGAGAAAAATCAATGAGAGACTGAATGTTGTTTCTCACTCCTACAACTTGCAAGATGTATTCAGAAGCCGAATTCCTCAATCCTCATGTCATGGTAAATAGTTCAAAAGAATTGTTATAGCTATATTGATAGTATTGTTCTGTCATTTCTCTTGATGCATTTTAGCATTAAAACATATTTGTCAGCTGCAAACAATGTGTAAATGCTAAATGGCCATCGGAATGTTCTAAAACATGACCCCCTACATTGATCCTGCATAAATCCTTAGACATTGGACCAATGGGCGTCCGCAGGGAAGGGGCAACGGAGTGGGTGGGGGTTGGGGTGGGCACTTGCATCCCCTTCCCCTGGAAAATTGAAAACAAGGTTACCATTTGACATTCCAATGATTTCACCCACTCAACAGTTCTCTAGTTATGTTCATTGCATACGTACTCATAATGCATTGCTGAAATTATTGAAAGGCAAAATCCTAAGACATGATATCTCGAAATAAGCGATATGTAAATGCAACTTGAAACGCCCCGTAAGTGTCTTTTCCGACGATCTAGGAGTATTTTTTTGAGGCCAAAAAGAATCGTGGTACGCTCCGCGCGAACCGATGGTGGCGCTCCGCTTAGGTAGTATCAGATAGTGTTTTATACCTACATGACCTACTGTGAACATTTCTGTTCTGATGCTCTTGCTTAGACCTCCTGCAAGGGGCCACTTTGAGCCAGGAGCCCCTAGGTTAATTTGTTACGCCACTAAATAACATATGAATATTTGTAATCGTTCATCTAAAATGTTTCTACGCAACAAAGAATGGCTATCATACAGAAGCATTATGGTACTAATAAACCCTCTCAACATATCCATTCCTTAACGAAATATAGAAACTACATAAGACATTTTTAACTCTTATGTTAACAATGGCCATTCATTTGTCCTCTTCAAACATATATGTCATGAATAGCAAGATGAAGAAATGGATACTCCATACAATATTTATCATTCAATTCATAATTTGTAAACTCACTTAATTGTGTATTATAATGGGGAAAACAAACACTACTTATTTCACCATTCGTATCCACCGACATTTTGTTTCCAGATTTTGTGCAAAGTTTTCGTTATTCATATTTTTTTTAATAAATTATGACGTACTTCCTCTTTGTCAAGAGATGACAAGACGTAATGAGTCAGTTTGGACTTTTCGATGACGTAATGAAACCGTTATATCCTCTACACCCTACCACCATTCACTGACTGACACCATCCATAACCACTAACTCACCTGGAATCACTATATTCACTTTGACAACATATGTACCTTTACATTAATTACCACGGAGGTAAACTCCATAAATACTGTTGGATCAGTGTTCTTTCTTTCAAGATTCCTGGTCTCATCATGGGTGGTGTCTGTACATATGTGACACCAACAATTGCACCTTGGAAACGTGGAAGTACCGTCTTTCAACTACTATCACGAACCATACCGTTATCTGCAGTGTTACGTTACATTTTTTTCAAACTATATATACATGTCCCATTGTGAAAGTTTCCACTTTCTTTTGTAAATGCTTCATCAGGTACAATTTTCCCCAGTATGTTATCGTCAAATTTTAAGTATAACTGATTGGTAAGCAAGCCATTTTGGCATTAATGTTTCCTTCTCTATAACCTGCAGAAGAAATACCGATGAAGTGATTCTTAAATCGGAATAAAGAAAATAAAGAAAAAATCAGCATAAACTCTAGTTACTTAAAACAATTACTGTGAATTTAATGAAACAGATTATATACAGCATTCCCCTAATCAAGAAATGTAAACAGATATCTACACAGTGTATGGAAACAGCAAGATGATGGAGTAAAATATTTAAACAGCACGATAGCCAATGTTGTTACGCACGTCAAAAAAATATATATATATACATAAATCCGAATTCCCTTTGGAGTTTCCCCACAGTCTCCCAATTCGTTTTGTGTAAAACTAGAGCAAGCAGTGTTCTATGAACTGAGTATTGTATAACAACCATACCACCAAGAACACGATTATACTGCGAGGCCAGTCCGAGTCTATATGTAGGGGGCTATGTTAGAGAGAACATGTAGAGAAGGGGTAAGGTGTGGCCATGCTCGAAAGGGGAGGTAGGGACGCGCAGTTCTAGAGTATATACAGGGCGGTTAAGTTATGTTAAGTAAGAAAGAGTAAATTCGGGAGGAGAGATAGGGGGCTTATGTAAGCATTTACTGATAACATCATGGTGGGTATTTAGGACTCTACACCTCCTGTAGTATGTCGCCACTGTTAATAGTTTGGTAATTTCGTCACCTTCCTTGGTTTATGGCTCTGAATATTTACTGAGATCGCGAGCATTTCCAGAAGCAGGAGGATCATGAGAGGTTGTCTTCGGGAACAAGTGATTGCTGAATTCATCTACCAGGATCCACGCTTCTATAGGACGAACGAGAAGAAAACTTATGCAAACAAAATGCTTGTGTATTAGGCCTAGTCAGTTACATTTTTGGGGGTTGGAGTGGGGTTGGGTTGGATGTATTTATGTTTTTTTTTTATGAATGTGGATTAATAAGAGTACTCACCATCACCACCAATGTAGGGAATAAATTAACATGATACTTTGCTGCATGAATTATACTTGTTTACTAAATTAATTTGAGTCGCTCAATAGATAATCATATATATATATATATATATATATATATATATATATATATATATATATATATATATATATATATATATATATATATATATATATATATATATAATTAATAATATGTTAATTGTTGGAGACATATGATTGATAAATATCACTTTACCCTTCTCATTGGATGATGAGAAGGTTGTGGTCACCTAGCCCTTTAATCCAATATTTTAATGATTGTTTGGTTATACTTATTCTTTACACGATTTTAAACCTCTCACTGTAAGGTAGGTCATAATATTATACCAAGTCTTTACCATGGTGAATGTTACTATACTTTATACTCATTGGATGGCTTGTAACCCGTGTTTTCTACTATGAAACTTAATCCAGACTTATGGAATGTTTCCTTACATTTGTGTGCTACAGTCACTTGGCCATTCTTCAGATGACCTAACTAGAACTTATTCTTAAACTACTGCCTTCTGTTTCAATCCCTGAATCGTTACTATTACAGAATCCCAAGAATTACATGCGTTTTCGTTCCTTGCCTTCGTGTTTGCACTGTCCGTATACCATTTCTGTTCGGAAAACTCCAAATTGTCCAGGGCAATACTCAAAATTACCCAGGGCCCGGAACTGAATACTCTCTGAACCCCCTTCCAGCTTCGAACTTGACATCCACTATTGACTTTTTGCTGGTTATATTTCGTTAACATTTAGACCTCACGGTAAACAAGTTAAGCTCTGCACGGCATAAGTTATGTACCATATTTATATATTTTTTTTAGAAATTTACAAATCCTGAACTTTTGCTAACTGAAAAGGGACACCCCATGCTTCCATCACATTGTACCGGCTGTAGTCAAATGCATTTTCAATATCATCATGATTGCATGTGTGGTAATATGTGTTAACTTCATCTTAATCTACCCATATATTTAGTAGTTTTTTTTTTGTCTACATCCCTTCAATCTAACGATTGTGTATTCAGTTATTATCGTTCACTACATCAATGCATTCCTCCACTTGTATGTTTAGTAATATTCGTTGACTACATGCCTTTAATCCACACATTGCATGTTTAGTAATATTTGTTGACTATATCCCTTAAATCTACCCACTGCATGTTTAGTAAAATTTTATTGTGGAATACATCCCCTTATTTCAACCATTGTATCTAAGGTAATATTTGTTTACTACATCCCTTTATTCTACCGATTGTATGTTTAGTAATATTCCTTGACAACACCCCTTTTATCAATACATTGCATGTTTAGTAATATTTGTTGACTATATCCCTTTAATCTACCCATTGCATGTTTAGTAAAATTTTATTGTGGACTACATCCCTTTATTTCAATCATTGTATCTTAAGTAATAGGCCTATTTGTTTACTACATCCCTTTAATCTACCGATTGTAATTTTAGTAATATTTGTTGTCTACATCTCTTTAATCCATCCAATGTATGTTAGTAATACTTGTACATTCCTTTTTTCAATCCATTTTGTGATTAGTAATATTTGATGACTACATCCATGTATTCGACCCATTGCATGATTAGTAATATATGTTGACTACATCCCTTTAATCTAACGTTTGTATGTTTAGTAATATTTGTTGACTACATCTTTTTTTTTTCAATTCATGATATGTTTAATAATATTTGTTGACTACATCCCTCTAATCTACCCATTGTATGTCAAGTAATATTTGTTGACTACATCCCTTTATTTCAACCGTTGCATTTTTTGTAATGATTGTTGAATACATCCCTCTTATCTACCGATTGTATGTTTAGTAATATTTGTTGAATACATCCCTTTAATCCATCAATGGATGTTTAGTAATATTTGTTGACTACATTCTTTTTCTTTCAATCCATTAATTTTTATGTAATATTTGATGACTACATCCCTCTAATCCACCCATTTCATGTTTGGTAATATTTGCCGAATGCATCCCTTTAATCCATTCATTGTATGTTAAGCATTACTTGTTCAATAACTCATTTAATCCACTCTTTGCATGTGTTGATATTTGTGTTAACTATTTCATTTTAATTCACTCATTCCATATTTTGAAAATGTGTTTCTACATTAATTGTTATCATTCTGTGCAAGCTCAGACAACCCCCGACAATGAAAATTAGACGTCCAATGATGCATTCTGAGGCATATTTCGACTAAAACTAAGTTTTATAGAAGTAACCCTAAAGGAAAAGTTTTGCTATATTAAATACTTTGTGTGAGGTTAAAAAAGGGGGGTAAGGGGGAGGGGGATGAGTGGTTGTGGTAGAGTATACACCTTAATTATTAGACCTATCCTCCCCCGGCGAAATGCAAATTCTCCCGACTGAATAATTTTCACCGGACTGACAATCAGAAGGGGGGTGGGACATTTTCATGGGCTGCTTAGTAACTTATGTATTGCTTCGTTCGACCTGTTCACGGAGTGTTAGTTATTAATGTTTATCTTTAACCTGACATGTTCGTGCTGTATTTATTACTTTAACCTTCCTTCCATGGGGTGTTATGTAATCAATTTACTACTTTACTACCTCATTAGGAGTTTATTAATCAATGTATTATTTTAACCTGTTCTTGATTTAGATATTAACTATTTATTAATATAAGCTGGCGTGTTTATTTAGTATTTCGTAGCCATCGCATTAGTTTAACGTATCCATTTGGTGTTTATTCACGGATGTCTTACCATCGCCTCCAATGAGATTTCATGAAACAGATGTATTGCACCGAAATAACATTATAAGGTCCATATAAACACATCCACCTAAGCCCACACGAACTCTGAAGGCCATTTTTAATACAGTATTGAGAAGTTAACTGCAATCATGATATGTTGATCTGGTTCATCATTTGTCATATTTCATCCAATTTACAATCAACAATCCAACACTGAGACAATCTCACTTTATATGTATTTTAAATGTGACTATGAATTTAGAACAAAATGAATTAACCGTAGGCGTTAGTATGTATATTGTAATTTACCGATAAGTTAATCTAAATGAGGTAGGGAGGGGTTGATGGGGTGTGGTGTATTCCTTTAATTAACAGTCCATGTTATCTCCATAATTGTTGTTGTATAATGTACCTCATTTATACTTTGCTTCATAAATTATTTTTTATGTCATGCATGCATACCGCCCTCAAGTTTTACACTAGTCGGGGGATTGATGCTATCAGTAGTTATGACAATATCATTATGTAAATATAACAACAAAATATAACAGACCTGACGAAGTAATAATAAGACTACTCACCAGCCAAAGACCGGTGCCGAGATCTAGACTATAGTATTGATCATTTTTATCACTATCAGGCCTCCAGGAAACTGTAAGAGGCGAATAAGATTAAACAGTAAATTAACAAAAACAGCAATATCAACGGTGTAATAGTAAATGGAATACTTTGAAAAAACAACATTACTTCCTTTACTGTGAGCTTTATTGTCTATGTCCAGCAGTTTTATCCCTAGGGATGCAGAATATGTGTCTTCTCTGACAGTATATAAAGTCAAGTCAAGTCAAGTCAAGTAGTAAAATCAAGTCAAGTCAAGTCAAATCAAGTAGTCAAGTCAAGTCAAATCAAGTAGTAAAGTCAAGTCAAGTCAAGTCAAATAGTCAAGTCAAGTCAAATAGTCAAGTCAAGTCAAATAGTCAAGTCAAGTCAAGTCAAGTCAAATAAAATGTATTGATATTCATCATAAAATGACAATATAACAAAATGGACTACAGCATCTCACAAATAGGTTAAAAAGGTTATCTATGTATCATACAATACAAAGTCTTAATACTTCTAGGTAAAAATGATCGCCTAAACCGTTCTGTCCGCCTACGTGGGTCGTGTAAAATCTACGTGGTTTCATGTAAAAATCAAAGAGAGGGTGATCGGAATCCTCGACTATAGAAGAAGCACACTGACATATTTTACGATCAATAAAATCATCCGTAATGGTAGAACACTACTTGATGGATTTATTCAAGTAGTCTTATTGTCCTTTAGAACATGGTGATAACCAAACTGGGCCACAGTACACAAGGAAAGACAACACCATTGTCTGAAAAAGCCAAAGCTGCTTATCAAACTCTAAGCCAAGGCCGGCGAGCCTACAAATACAGTATAATCTCTGTTTAGCTTTTGATGCCATATTGTTCACGTGGGTATTCCAAGTAAGCGAGCTGTTGAAGTTAATCCAACATATTTAAAATAGTTGATTGTCACCCTATGTAATATTATGTTTTGTCTTTGATATATTTTCCTTTTCATAAGGAGTGGCACTACTCGTTAAGCCTTGCAAGGTTTTCTAAGCCAATTCCTTCCTCGTTGTAAACACATTTATGTTAGTACATATTAACTGTTAAACCGGTATGAAACAATAAATGAAATGAAATGAAAATACAACAATGTTGACAACCCAAGTTGAGCACGTCTTTCTAACTACAACGTTGTAATGATACACGACAAGACCATCACAATGCTCTTCAATTATTAAATGTAGACAGAATATAGCAGTTTAGACAAAAAAGTCAACATTTTAAAAATGGGTCTTAAAGGAGCTTTTGTCGTCATTTAACAATTCAATAATAAACAAGAAAATAATCATCTTTATGGTCATAAAGAAAAACAAAGTTAAAATTTTGAATTTAAACATTTTCCGACAAGGAACGTTAACATTTTGATAAAATAGTCGACTTGTTGGGAGAGAATTCGCCAATTCAGAAAAGAAAATGACAATCGCTTGAAAAACAAAACAGCGGGTGAAACGTTTGGAATATTGCCAAAAATATTTTCATTTCGATATAGAACTTCTTAGTTCGAAAAACATATTGCTACTTTAAGATAAACAAGTTGAAATTTAGAGGAATTTTTACATTAAAATTCTGAATTTTCGGTATAAAATAGCGAAATTTCCGGTGTTCCACTTTATTAAGCTACCGTAGTACCAGAAAAAAAAAACAACTGAAGTTCAAATTTGTAAGATCTGCAAACCAAATCGCTTTCTGTTCTTTTATAATTAAACAGCTGCCTACGATACGGTGTTCATTGCTATTTCTAATGACCCACGCAATCAGAAAGCTTTTCTTTTCTTAAGAAAGTTATTTTAGTATTGGTATCTGTACGATGGGCTCAGTTGTCTCATGTTTAGTTCCTAAATAATGTTTTTGACGTATCAGTCTTTAATGCAGCATGTAGCAGGTTGACTTTACCAACAACGAAAGACTACTCAAAATGTTGCAAAGTAAACTACACCCTGTATCATACAACATTAACCAGTAAATGATATCACCAGAATTTTCTGACTCCATGTTTACTGCAATGTAGCCTGGTGATAAGGCGCCTTCTATTTCATTGGGACTAAAATCCATTTAATGTCGAATACGGGAATGGTTTGACCTGTAAACAACAAGACACATGATTAGTCATTAATCGATTAATCAGTAAGAACTTTACCATACACTCCGCGGGGTTTCAGTGTGGATAGACATGGTCCGACGGGTATCGATGAGGGCAGCAGACAGTCATATAAGCTATAATCAGAGAAAGAAATAGGTTCAGTAATTTACTAATTCATCATTCTTTTATTGTTTCTATTGTAGATATGGTACGTAAACTAACCCATACAATACAATACATTAACAGTTGTTCCTTCTTCTGTTACAACCTCACACATCAGTAATAGGGCTTTTAGGGAGGTAAAAGTTTGAAAACAACTAAAGATTATCTTCAAAATGATACAATGAGGTGCCTCGGTATAAGCAAGAACAGATACAGAAATACCCGCTTACGAATACTTTGTATTACCAGATTTTCTGGAATTTTGGCGGAACCTCTACTTACAGTGTTAACTGTACAATCAAACAATAGCATGAACCGTATGGATACTAGCATAGCCTACACATGTATTTGCGGTTTTATGGCGACTTTCCCATCTATGTATTTTCTTTTGTAGCAAACTATTGAAAGAAAGATTTGATGAAAAAAAAGTACGAAACATCAGTGTTGTTTACGTGTCTTTTATTTCAACGGCAATGTACAGTTCAGTACACTACACTACGAGGCCCAGTCCAACCACAAACAGTACAGTAAGATATACAAAAAAAAAAAAAAAAAAATGGCCTACGAACGATTTAAGACCAGACAGTGTCTAGACGTGACGTATCTCTTGCAATCTTCTGGTACCTGTTTGTCTGTAAATTCCAGATGTGTTTTTTAATTTTTTTTTATAAAGGACGAGCGCGTATGTTACATTGGATACAACTTCTTTTCATTGGAAGGCGCGCGCGTCTATTCCATTGAATACAACTTCTTTTCATTGTATTGTTCAAGTATTTGATTGACAGGTGTTGAACAAAAGAAAATGTTTAAACTATTGAAAGTGTAACAGAGTCAGTGTACATCTTTAGCTAGAAAAAAAAAAAAAAAAAAAAAAAAAAAACTGTGAAATAATTTCAATAGACTTTTAGGATAAAACAAGATGTGTACTGTCTGAGTAGAAAAAGTGAAGCAATAATTTAACGTACAGATGTATGGTAGAAATATGTACAGTATAGGTATATGCGATTAAAGGTTAGTTTTACAAATGAGAATATGGTGACAATACAATGTAAATTACATACAGATTACGGAAGGGTCATTGGCCTTGTAGGTTAGGGAGGGGGGGGGGGTGGCTGAGGGGTGGTGGTTTGTAGGTTAAAGGAGAATACTGTAATGTTAGAGATGATCTACAGTTATATCTTATTAATATTATTATTTTAACAGATATACTGTGTTTGTTCATATTAGTATAAACTGCAAACAATGGTAATAGAAAGGAAACACATATACGTGATTTTAAGCGTTATTTACATAGAGACTGATGTTGTTTTGGTCTCTATTGTGTGGGGATTAATTGTAATGTTTTGTGGTTTAATAATATGCATTTATCAAGAGTTTTCTTGTTGCATCAGGGGAGGGAGGGGATGTGAGGTGGAGGAAGGGTGGTCACAGTGTTGGTGTGGAATAGGTGAATACATGTCATTCATCAGAAGAGACAGAAGATAATAGTATGACAGGATACCTTGCTGAGTATGGGCAAGTCCGGGTGGGGGGGGGGCGGCGGTGATGGGGGATATGGGTTGGGGATGAAGGGCGTTGTTAATAAGATAACTGAAATGTTATAAACATAGATTAAGGAAATGGGACTCGTGGTCCGGCATAGCAGATGAGAGGGGAAAGTGGGGTAAGGGAAAGTTTAGAGTAGTGTAGTTGAGAGGGGTACATTGATGAAGACAATTACAATATGTTTTATTAACATGTGTTTTACTTTAACATATATGTGCTGCATTAATTACCAATTAATTTATAAACTAACAGAAAGTTTCCCACTGATAACTTAGAGAGAAAATATTGAACTTCAGTATACCAAACTTGATAGTTTTATTTTCTTCCTTTTCCTATTTTATCTCCTTTAAACAATTTCTATTAACCTAACTCATCAAAGTTTGGTTCATATATTTTGGGCAGCTTTTTGCAGAATGCTTTTATTTATTTTTTAATCTAATATGATTATTGATTTATCATATCTTGGTGTAATTCTAATCTAATTGTTTTTTTTGTTTTTTTTTCAATTTTCAATTATATTTGTAAGTTTTAGCTGGGGCCCCCTATCTACTTATTTGAATAAAATTCATTTCTATTCAGAATGTATTGTTTTCTGTCTCACGTTATCTCTGTTTTACTCTCCTATTAATCATATTCCTCATCTGATGCCTGTTCTTTAACTGTTAGTTTATTTCTTTATTCAATTTTGTCTTCCTTTTTTTTTACTTAAATATAGCTATATTAATAATACATGTCTTGTTTACATCATTAATACTGATACTAAACTAATATTAATACAAAACATTAATACATTATAAATCTCAACTGGATATTTCTTTACTACTTATATTATTTACATATTTTTAATTATACTTACAATATTGCCTCGAATCTTTGAGAGTGTTGTACATAGTTAAATATTCCATTAACTTCATGTTTATTCATTTCTCTCCCTTTCTCTGTCTGTATGACCATATTCTCTATTGATGTTATGATTGGTAGAGAGAGACCAGAGGAGAGGATAATGTTCCCATCTTCATCAATCTTACTAAAGGACCAGTTTAGATGCACCCAGGATATGGGAATCTAAAGAAAGGAAAATAATAAATAGAATTAATATCATCATGTTTGTTTACAGGATAAATACTTGAAAACAATAAAATCATAATTGAGAAATATTCACTTTGTTTTAATTTCATAATACTCAGGAACATTTTGTTTATTTTTAATCATATGTTGTTAGTGTCTTGTTGCTTATTGCATAATTAGTGGTTTGAATTGTAAAAAAAGATAATTGTATTTGTAAAGTTTGTTTTTTCATCTATTTTCTTATAGAAAGATGTTAAAGGGTAAACAAGAGGGTTAGGCTTATTACAGAGATCAGTCATTGTTATTTCTGTAGAATTAATGAAAGGTGTGTTAGAGGGGTGAGGGATGGACGGACCAAGGGATGTCAGGGGTGTAGGGAGGGGTGTGACTTGGTAAGAAAGGGTGTGCTAAGGTTAAGTGAGATTTGGTCGCGGAAATAGGAGGGGTGCCTTTGGGCAGCAGAGAGAATGTTATGTTGTTTTTGTTAAAGCGTGTACGGGAGGTGAGCGAGGGACAGACCGTTGTGTGACATACTGCACCAGAAGGGGTGCAGTATGGGTATATAAAGAGGGAGTGCTTTAATGTGGGGGAGTGCGAAGAAAACTTATACTCATTAAATGTATTGTGTTCTGATCAAGAATTGATCAGGTTCAAGATTATGATTGCTATGACTTTAATCATAGTTTTAAAGAGAAAGGGTCGTATCATTGGGTTTGTTGGAGGGGTTAGGATGGGGAAGGGTATGACCGGAACTGGTATATTTGAAATTAGGTAAATGGTATTAAAGAAGTAAATCGGGAAGATCAGGTTTAGGTAGAGTTGGCTTTACAGTGAACTGTTAAGAAATAAACATATCATATTTAGGAATCAGTCTGTTATTGAGGGTATTCTACTATTAAGAAATGTTTATCAATCACTTCATCTATTTTTCATTAATTTCAATTTTAATTTGTACAAAAGTTAATTTAAAGTCATAATCCGTAAAACAGAAAACAATTTATTGAACATTTCTCTATTAACATTTTATTCTTACTTCAATATATGATAAGATTTTGAAAGATAAAATCAGCAACGGTAAGATTAACAGAGGTATTGCTGAATAATAACCATGAAAAATATTTAACAATGATTACTCATTTGTTAATTATCCTACACACCATATCCAGAAGTTTATTATTTTATATAATTTATTGTTTGTATGTACGATTCTGTTATCTTGAACTTACAAATATATTTCAAATTAAACCTGTAGTTCCTTTGTTAGCATTTAAACAGTTTAGTATTAATAACTAACGAGATATAATCACTTCTTAAGACATTCATCGATTTATAAACTTGTATTGATTGATGTATTTATTCAATATCTCCCTTTATGTTTTACTTACGTCATGATTGGATGCTTTCACCAGGAGCTCTATGACTAACCTCTGTACAGACTCACTGGTGTCTCTGAGGATGACCAAACCATCTGAACACATCTCTGTAATAGTCTGGATGTCATCGGGCTATTGACAGAAATAAATAGTACTTATTTAATAGAATAATAATGTAAAAATTAGGCGTTAGGGAGAAAATAAAATTTGGTAGCGTTGATGAATAGATTGGTTAATTCAGCAGATATTTGAAACAAAATTTAAAATTATGTCAAGTTTACTGTTTGAATATATATGTTTTACTCCCTTGGCAGTGAACTCTCACACTATGTTTGATGAGTTATATATATCTTATATGAGTTAACATTAATGAATGCATCTAGAAATGTACGATTGAGTGACATCATCATCTAACTTACGTTGAAACAAATCAATGTACGCACATTTCCAACGGAGTAAGAAAAATACTGTTACCTCAAAAATAAACGCATTTTGAAGAATCTCTTTAATTAAAAGTACAATGACAAATGAGTGAACATTCTAATTTAATCAGATCAAAAGAAAAACAAACAACAAAACAAAGGATAATATTAAAGAACAAGCGGCAAGATGAATTGACACAACTTTGACCGAGATACATTTTCTAGGATAATGAAATTAAATAGCTCCAAATATATGTCTCTAAAGTTAAGAACAAGATATTTAGAACTAAGAATGTGGAATATTGTTTTCTTTCCTGTAAGATTCATATCGTCTGTCACTGGAATATTCCATACCGGGACACATGATTTGTTTATAACTCTTTAGGATGCTGGCTTTTTATGATAATATTTTGAAAATTGATCGACTCCTCTACTCCTTCACTATTTTGCATGTTACTAATAATAACAGTGTCACACGGAAATGTGAAAGCAACTAACATTATTATTGATTATAAGTTACTTTAAAATACCATAAATTACCAACCTTCCTCCATTTACCAGACTCAAGGTCAAGAAACTGGACTTCACCGGATGATATGACTGTAAATATAGATGGAATAATAAAATCGATCAATTATTACTGTAATAAATGACATATTTAAAACAATACCTAAGATTCAAAATGTATTTGTTAGACACACTCCTAATATGTTAACAGTCGGAGATAATGTACCTGAACTAGATTCAGAAGGGTCGAATATCAGTGAAATGAACCATTGAAATGTTCTCTCTACTAATTAATTAATAATAAAGTACTAGAAATCAGCAGTCACTAGTAATCCAACCAATTATATTAACCTTTAATCGAATACTTCCTGCTTACTTTCCTTATAGTCCTTATTTACAGGCTAACAATAATGTAGCTCAAAACACTAAAATCTATTACATTTCGAGGTAAACTGGCTTTATTTCAGCTCAAAGAACACCAAAGAAGACCAGTGTTTAGGAAGTCCTCCCCCTTCAATCATACCCTCAGACATTATTAGTATGTTAAATGTATGCAAGACCTTCCTCTAAGTCACTATTCTAGGTTCATTCTTGCCAACATATATCTCATTATACTAGTTCCCCCCCCCCCCAACACACACCCACACAAATTTTTCAATCTACCACATTTCCCTTTCTCTCCAGAAATATGAAAAACGTAGCAATAAACACAATCTACTTGATCATTATTTCTTTTAATTCTTATGTAAAAATCGTACCTTTAATATTCCTTGATCTTGATTCTTCTGGTATGATGCCTGGCTTGATCGATGACGGCAGTTTACAGTTATGAAGCCTTCAAAGGTAAATAAAGCAGGGAAAGTAAATATGCAATATTTATAAAATAAACGAGTATCTGATGTCATCATTGTAATTAATAAAACATGGAGGTCATTGAATTTGTGTATTATTTGTCTTATTGAGAAAAAAAAAAGAGCGGTTGACAAGGTTTAGATTTAGTTCTAAAGTTATTCATCATTCCTATCATACTGAAAAAAAACCTCCCAAACTTACCGTGTGGCATGGTAACGTGTGGACAATCCTTATAATATGCTGTACTATGCACAATCAGTAACGGAATAAAACGTGTAACATATCTCACAAATTAGAAATACTTCCAAATATTGCAACATTTTAAACCGCAAGTCTCAACACAAGACTTGTACATTTAACTAAATAAAAATATCACTGCAAAATAACCATTACCTTATCCCCTCCTATAAACCCCATACGCTAACCCTCTGACTACCCCATCTTTCCATCTTACCCATTTATTATCTGCTAAGGTCACGATGTTTTTTCCTTACCACAATGCCTTGAATCTAGGAGAATTTATTCCATAGTTTATCAATCCGATCACTTCTTCCTCGCTTAGTATGTTTCCCTTTCCTTTTGAATTGATGGATATCTTCACTACTGATGATAGGCTTGATAAACAAAGACCGGACTCAAGTCTGATATCTTTACCGTCAAATCCACTGAAGGACATTGATAGGAATATATCAGATATTGGAATCTGAAGAATAGGAAAGGAATATCACAGTTAACTTATCTTATAGTTCATCCATGATGGATAAAAACGCCTGGCAAGTGTTTTTACGATATGAAACAAAAAAATAAATAAAATAAAAATAAAATAGAATATTATTCATTAAATGTGAACTGAATTGTCTTTAAAAAATAACAGTTATTTTTTTCATGTCATTAGATATTTATTTCCTTTAAACTTGCCCAACATAGCAGTCAAACAAGAGCAGGTATATATTGTTGATTTTATGAACACTGACTGAGCAAACCTACAAAATTTAGGTAAAAATACCAACAAAACAAGTATGAGATATTATCATTTGTTCGTAACATATTACTTTCCCATGCATTGACTATTTCTTTAGTTTTTTTAATCTATGCTATTATTTCATTCCTGTCAGTCAGTGCATTAATTAATTTCTACAGCCACACTAGCGGAGACTCGACAACGTTCATGCCGTGAGTGACCCACTACAAAGGACTTTCCTTCCCGGGACATACAGTGCATCTCGATACGTGTGTTTATCGTTTATATCCTATGTGCAATCAATTTCATAATATTTAAGATAAAATAATGTTAAACCATTGTAACGACACGAATATTATATAGTCCTATATTAATTTCGCGTCGAATGTGTGTTATACTTTCCAATCGCCAGTCCACCGACAAACCAGTACTATATGGCAGAGGGCCGATAGCCGGCCAGGTTTAAAATAACATATCCAGTATCAACGAAGCCACTGTTATATCATATTATAGGGTAATATCAGACACTCATTTGCGCCAAAGGTTCTCGTTCAATATTTTATATTTCCAATCTTGATACCGTTTTCCTGCAATCTTTAGATCTCGCACGGTTGAAGTACATTAGGCCTAGCCTACACCAAAAGCAAAGGCTGTTGGGGGATATATATAGGTATATACATATATATGTTTCTAAGCTGTCACCTTCACCGGTAAGAGAATCTTATATTAGCCGTAGCTACCACGCAAACTAGTAATATTATTACTACTATATAGCCTAGCCCTAAGTAAAGCAGCGGCAATAATGATAACCAATCGGTGCTATATAAACGAGACTAATTTAAACTGCCCTAATAATATACATATGTAACGGTCTCATATCAAACAAAAGTATAAAAAGATTTATTCATTATATGAGTTTGACACGGCTGTTAATTTGTTTGGCTAGGTAAGCCAGACTTTGCCTTACTTGAAAATATTAAAGGAAGTTTACTGACGGAATGACCGGATGTCTATGTTTGAAAACAGCGTTTAAAAAACCATCTTCTTTGTTGTTTGAAACAAGCTTCATTTGTAGATCTTAATGTCTCATATATCATCTAACTGTTTTATGTGTAATTTCTACTCTGCTGGTGTTTCCCACGAACTTATTAAATTCTCCTGTAACCTCAAGGTTGTGAAAGGAAGTAATGGGCTTACCTTCTAATTCTTTCAACGACAAATCTTACAAAAATAAGACAAATATGTCAAACCTGCCTAACCTATACTTGTTAGCTTTACATAAGCATAGGCCAACAATTACCGTGCCGTATAGGTCAATATAATTACAGCAGCAAGCCGCACATGGTAATATTCCCTTAGCAGTCGCACAGTACAATGATAAACATGTGTACGTGTAAGTAGGCGACGAACTGAATCTGCACACAGGGTGTACGTTCATCTACGTGCGTAGATGATCGACGCTCACTTTGCGACTTTCTTTGAATTTGAGGACAGGTGTATTGCTGAATGTACTGACGGTACGATGAAAGGAAGCATACACATGTTTTAAATTGTTTGGGCTTTGTTATTCTCCCTCAACATTCCTTCTACTGTACCAGATTACATACAGCTTATGTTAAACTTGTCTCGTCTTTTAAATTCAGCCAAGGTAAGTTAAACGAATTAAATTATTTCCCTTTTCAATCCAAAACAGAAAGCGGAAAATGGCACTTTCGTAAATATTAAGATACAAGCACTGGCCTATATCGACGGTTGCATCAAATTGGTGGCGCTCTTCATAAACACATGTCACGGAGAGGGGGACGAGTATGCGTAAACAACTCTAGATATTGTGGTAGGGACGATACATTTGCAACTCTTAAAATATCAATGAAATCGACTTAACTGGAGAATACACTAACAGTAGATAATCTATTTTTTCCCGTTTCACTCTGGTTGCAGGGTTATAACTATTTTTCCAGGAAAATTATACTTTTGAAACGTTTGGAGATAAATGAATGGTCGTTTTTGTATCATAGTTTACAATTCATTCTTGACTGTATATCATCACTTCGTCTGATGCTGAAATTTTTGAGGCAAATTTGGACGTCACTATGTCGTTTCGAGGTGTATGTTCTTTGTGTGTCGTGGGGGCGTTTAACTATTAAAAACAGTGATACCATGGGTTGCGTATAACGGGAAATCGTATCACATAATCACGACTTACTCAGACACTGACACTTGGTTAATAAATAACATTTCATCATCTCGGTCAGATTTGCAGCCTTTGATGATTTAAAATATATGTTGCTTATAATGGACATGTGATACTGCAATGTACCGCTATAAGAATGGTCAGGGTTGCCTTTGTTTCTCAACTGACAAAACGTTAAACTGATAAATAATCTAAACAAAATCGCAATGATCTAATAAACTTGAATTAGCGATATTTTGTATGGCTGTGTTATATTATAAGTTACTTACATTGTGACTTGAAGCAATTTCAAGTAGCAATATCGTAGACATCTGGAGTTGTTCACTATCAGTTTTATCTAGAAACACAATACTGGAACACAGACTTCGTAAACTGTTTTCATCCTTACTCTGAAAATGAAAATAGAGTCGTCTTCAAATAAATATGAACGAACTTCAAGTTACAATATATTAATATTGCTCCCTTGGGTATCACAATTTAACATGGTATGAACCGTAAATGAAAGCTGTGAGCGGGAACTGATAACCCCCCATCCCGTCAATATTGTATGCTTCAAGAATCCCTCAAATTAAATTAACGCTTTGACTTTAAACTTTTCATAACACCATAACGACTCTGCTCTGTTTGTTTAATGTCCAAGGTGAGGGCGATAACCCTCTCTTAAGAAAACATTGGTTTAGAAGGATTGTATTCAAAGTGTTGCTAAGACCAGTCACTGAACTCAATTGTAATTCATGACTGCGTTAATATGACTCTTATTGACATTATATAGGCTCTACCCTGTGTTACATATTGAACTTTTAGAGCGATAGGGGAGAGGAGAGAAGGAGGGGTACAAGGAATTTTGTTAATAATCGTTTTGTGCGAGGGTCTGAAGGGATAGGATAGGGTTTAGACGCAAAAAGTTGCTGTCATTATTTGTCATTTGTCATTTTAGCTACATCTTTGAATACAACCTTGCGTGCATGGTTTACAAAGATCCCTCTGGGGAAGAAGTATATTCTTCTAGCGGCAACAACCATACACAAAAGAAAGTGAGAATTCATAATATATGTTTGTCTGTATATAATATATATTACGATGCAGGTATAGACATGTTCTGCTTTAATTACAGAAGACGATAACATTTGATTATTGAAGTTTCACTTTCTGAAACAAAGTTAACTAGCTCAGCGAAATATCGTTTGGAGGGGCTAATGAGAAGCAGACCACACTGTGATCATGAGGAGGATTGGAAGGGATTAGTGAGAAAAGCAAACATTTCTGTTTCAAATACTTACAACTGCAAGAATGCCACATGACCCAACTCTTTATTTAAGACTATGTGTATTAAAATTGTGACTAAACGTTCATGTCATATAACCATGGTTGCGTTTTCCCATTTTTTCAAATGAATGTTGATCGATTTCGACACCGCCTTCAATTGACTATATGTGCAACAACATAATAATTGATTGGTATTTGGTATTGCACATTGTTCTTGGCTAGGAGTACAGACCCCCGGAAGTTGAACACTGTTATATAGTTCTTAATAGCCTTTATAACAAGTTTGGAGACAAAAATATATGTCTGGAAGAAAAATACACCTATATTTTTTCTTCAATATAACTAATCTTTAACGATTCTTGAGCGATAAGTATTGTTATAGTGTAGCTATTTAACTTAGCACAGACATTGTTAGCCTACTATATTTCCTAAAGAACATGAAAGACACTGAAAATACTTAAGTATAGCTTTACCGCAGCCGAATGAGGGGAGGTGAGGACTTGATTTGAGAAATTGCCCCAATGCCACCTCTGGCGCCTGGACTGGTATCCAACATTATAGTTATCAGACATGTAAATTTGCCAATGTTTGTACCGTTCCTGTTTCGTTTACATAAATATCCATAGGGAATGGGAGCTCTTCGAATAATCATAATTCCTAGAAAAATTAGTTATCATTCATAATACTGCCGTTGCAATTATTCACCTAGCATTATCTAAATGTTCTACGTATAGGGAAGTTGCCGATTTCGACAAGCGTACGATTGATGAGACCGTACGCATGGGTGCAGGCAATCGATGTGGTTATTGGTTATGTCAGTTATGACATTTCATGTTTTTGTGTACACCCCAAAAACAAAAATACATACATATATATATATATATATATATATATATATATATATATATATATATATATATATATATATATATACATATATATATATATATATATATATATATATATATATATATATATATATATATATATATATATATATATATATGTATATATATATATATATATAATAACAAGAAATACATAAATCAATTAATACAATGATAATAATGATAACTAAATACATAAACTGTATACACTGTATACGTGCAGTCGGAGAAAATTTCAAATCTGAAAGCTACTTGCAACAATTGAAAAGGAAACAAGCAACTGAGAAACAGTAACAATCTATGTAAAATGCAAGAACAGCCTCCTCTAACTGTTTTGCACGTAACGCATTTGTTGTGTCAAATGAATTCCTGTAACGTAGATTCTAGTTGCTTATTCGTACATGGATCAAATAAATTGGAAATAATAACACAATGAGTGTGATTCATTTACAAACTCAGGTTAATCACTTCACTGTTCACTTTTTACTCAATTTGATTATTCATTTAGCTTTTCTCATTTATTTCACTGTATTCTACCTACACTTGTTATATGGTAGTGTACAAAGGAATTGGTTCATGGAAGATAGTCTAACGTTGATATGGCCCTCCCTAATGTCTGTAAATGGTACCATCTATAACCATTTATAATATTTATTTTTTTTTCATTTATATATTTATAATCGAAAGTTCAATTTTTATTTTTATTTGCTTAAGTATTTTTTTTATTACATGCATATAAATGAACTAGCAAAATTCCGTTTCCGGTGCGGTGGTGCCGTTTCCCAAAGTAGATGTTAATTGGAAGATCGGTCTTGCATTTATACGGAAATTTAATAATTTGTTGCCCAACTTATGACACAAAACGAACAATAAAGGCATCATTGCACTCAAGAGAGAGGTCAAAGACTTACTTCAATTGTTATGCCCTCCTTGGAGTTCAACACCCATTTACCTCTGGAAGAATCTAAATGCAAGTCAGGTTTAGACGGTTTCCATGAAACTAGGAAGAAGAATCGTGAAACGATTTGTTGATAGATCAAACGTGTTAATAGACATAACTCGTGTACATAATTACAAGGTAAATGTATTACTATATACTGATATGATTCTCCGTTGACTTTTACAATATGAAGATGTCACCCGTTTAGTATCCCACAAAGGATCACAAATCGCTTGTGATGAGTAACACATTTAGTGTTGTTTTCTATGCACTCACCTTCAATGTCATGTAACTTCGTAAAAGGAGAAAGAGAACCGACGGGAAGTGACAGAGGTAACAAACAGTCAATGAATCTGTAAGAAAGGAAGTTTGTGGGTGTGAGTGTGTTAATTGATTTAGCCTTTATCGTACTCTTTCATCTATCATGTAACTATGATGTCATGTTTGAGATATATACCTTAATGTTAATTATTTCAACTGAAGTTATGAAATGGAGAAATCAGTTTATCTTATAATGCTAAAAATAATTATATACACAAGAATATACGTCCAAATCAAGACATCGTTACTAAGACATGGACAACACAAACATCACTGCACTGCTGTACGCACGCGTTAATAGAAAGTATGTTTTAAACGTTAAATTCAAGAAAACAGTTCTATAGTTTTCTGGTTGGTAATTTATCATTCAGTAAGTTAACATGAATAAAACACATCATAGTAAATGGTTTGTCATTACTTACGACACTTTCTTCAGCCGTTGACATTTGTTTGCATAGCAAAATATGCCTATTACATGGTCCTGTGTCAATTCTTTCTCAAAGTTAGTTTTGATTTGTAGCTCCTTTAAGTTGGGCAATAAAGGCACACGGTTCCTACTTTTGAGGATAAGATGATTTTCATCCGCTGAGCTAAATGACTTCAACATTAGACTGGATATCTGAATCTAAGGAAATACATTTGTGAGATTACCAGACCATCGTGCACATTCAAAGGTTTATTTTGTTCATCACGGTATATGTCACATAATATTCCAGAATTACAAAACAAAGCCCCAAAAATATGAATACTGACATTCAGTGATATATTTCAAGGAATCCTACCAGTTAGAGAACAAGTTGATTCTCACTCTAAGCAGACTGACAGTGAGAACTGTACCAGGTCTCGATAGACACATATTTTTTTGTTCAAATGTAGCTCATCCAAATTTGCAATCTAAAGAACTACTTTCAAATTCGATTAATTTAGTAGCAATATCGTTTCTGGCAATTTAATAACTTGACAAAGCTGTCGCCATTCCTTATGGAAGTCTTTTGGTTGAACTCTTTACTCCATATTTTCGTTGCGAGCTCGTGTTGAGGTCGAAACCCGGTGCTACGTGGTGAACCCTGTGTATAATATGTACGCAACTTATTTGCATAACCAGACATTACATACATAGTCAATATCTTTGTATTCCATTGCTTAAACGTTTGTTTTAAAGTTTCATTGTAACCTGTTAATTGAATAGTTTACCCACCATATTCACTTTCGAGATCAAATTTCCTCATCTGCTCATCAAACTTCGCGAAGAGCAAATTGACTGATTGTATTTCGCGTCACTTAAAAATTATTGCATAGCAAATGCTCTGGTTGATCTCGTAATGTTTGTTCTACATTAATTGCAGGCTGTTTGAATACGTTATTTCTGTACATGTAACAGTATACATAACAGTATGTAGGATTTTGTGATTCGTTTTTACGTGGAAGATGAATAATCGTAGCAGCTAAAATTAAACATAAAAACTAAGTGTAATGGATTTTAATCATATTAAGTCAATATTCCATAACATTACGGTATCTTACTTGTTGACTCGCTGCAATTTGTAGTAGCAGTATAACGGACCTATGATATTCGTTGGTATCATTCGTGTGCAGAGTAACTGTCCCGGAACACATTTTGGTTAGACTATGCTGGTCCTTAGTCTGTACACGCAAATGAATAAACACATTCTGAATATTTAGTATATGCTCAGTATCAAATGGATGGTGTAAAAGAAAAGTTGATTTTGACTGGTTTAAATACACTAACATATCATTCTAGTAAGTTTTAATGTATTATAAACTTGATACCATTTTCAAGGCCAAAAAGACCCCCCTCCTGCAATGTCCTCTTAATATATACATCAGATGCATATATAATGCAAACTCAATGGAGTCAATTGTATCCGTCTAAAGTCATCTGTTGTGTAATTGTTCTTACGATCTCATCTCTAAAAGAAAATTTTGGACAAAAGGTATGTTTGTCAGATATGTCTCTAATTCCTCAATGTTTACAAATAAAAGTTATTTTTTTACATACCGCTATAACTTGGAAATTGTAATGTCACACGTGGTATGTAACAGCTAGAAAAACTCAACGTCTTCGAAAAGATACAATGACATATATTTGTACATACACAGGCGTATAACTGATGGTGGCACACTTTTTATGTAATGTATAACCAATACATTTAATAGTTTTATCATAAGACTGCAACAAGACAAATTCCCTGCATGAGTTTTATGAGATGGTTAAGCCATATCTTTTCTACAATTATACAAAGAGGAATGTAAATGCAACAAAACTCAGCTAATCTTGTAGTTTGGTATTGTTAATACTATTCGCAAGACCAATCCAACTACTAATTATTTTGAAGTTTAAAAATACTTACTTCAAGAGTCAGGTACTCCTGGGATACCAACGTCCATCTACCTCTTGTGAAATTTAAGTCAAATTCCTGTTCGCGTGGTTTCCATAAAACTGCCGAGAAATGAACATATATGTACGGTGACTCTATAACTTTTCATTGGGTGTTTGCATTGTCTTTACCTTCAGTTTATGAATACGTTAAACCTTAACAAGCTGTTCTCCCAGATTGGTAAACACATATTCAAAATATCTTTCCTCTCGTATTGTATTCTTAGTTCAAAAGAATAGCATAATGTTTCGTTGCATGATGGTTATGTTTTAAATTTTTCTCACCTTTGAGTTTGTCTGATTCACAAGGCCAAAGGGAGTCGTTTGGAAAACACAAAGGTACCAAGCAGTCGATGAATCTGTGTAGAAAGAACATTCCAATACTTTATCAGTATTACAAAAAGTATAATCTTCATCGATAAACTATGCTGTTTCTTCTTAATTAAAGTTTGTTGCAATTTTTTCAATAATTAACATATGCATTAAAAATACATTATGCACGTCAAGCTGCTATGAAATATGATCGTTTTCACTATCATTTAGTTTCTTGTATTAATGTTGAGTAAGATAATATTAACATCCAAATAACCAATATGCATTACGTTCATTAACTAATTTTTGATATAGAAATCAGCGAAACAGATATATAATACATCAATAGTTGACTCATATTTCACATAGATTTAAATTTTCGGATAAAAGTATGTAAAACATTTTCTTTCTCTATTGTTAAACTGAATCTTTGTTAAATTACAAGATTTTCTGCAAGTTTGGACATTGTTGTGCATAACAAAGTAGCCCGACGACTTGTTCCTGCGTGAATTCAATTCTCTTTTCCGTTCTGATTTGCACTTCCTCCAAAGTAGACAGTACAGGAACATGGTATCCATTTTCCAGAGTTATGCTGTGCTGGTCTGCTTCACGAAATGTATCGAGTACCAGACAGGATAATGGAATCTTGATAAAGATATAAACCATATTTGAATCAATTATGTTTGTCAGCGAATATGTATTGTTCGATGAAACATACCCATAGATTAAGAGAATGGATTTGAATTGGATGTTATGTAGTCACGTTTAATTAATGAAAATGTGTCATGTTTGTTACGTTTCCCGGGCAAAAGTGTAAATATAAGTTTTTAATTGCTACTATTCGGAGAGAGAGAGACCCACGCTAGAAATCACCAGCTAACCAACTAGCAGTATGCATTAATTCGACCATGATCTGTTAATACAAGTAATGTAGACATATGCAAAACAATTGTTGCAACATGGATTTAATATTACCATCTTTAGTAGATCCCCATCGAGTTTATAGTTTTCCATATGTATGCAATTGCATTTTATGATATTTGAATGAAACCAATTTACCTTATGCCTTGATGCAATCTCAAGAAATTGAATGTTAGCTCTTTGTAAGAGTCTGAAATCAGTACATCTAAATGCCATGCCACCGGAACAAACACTTCTCAACATCTCAACATCCTCCTCGGGTTCAACAATCTGTTCAGAAATCAAAATAGGACACCATTTACTCGGAGACTTTAATCACAGCAGAAATAAAATGGACAAAACTCTTTCGTTTTTGGTCTTTTATAGCCAAGTTGTTTCATTCCAAAGTAGACGATTTAATGTCGTGGATAGTCATGCTTATCGCGTTTCCTTCTTACTGCGTAAACACGCTAACTACATTGTGAGCAGCAGGGAAGTGTACATTTCAATTACAAAGCAGTCTTTATAGCATCATTACATACACTAGCAGGGTATGTAGACAATGTTCTCATCTAACAAGGCGTAATATCAACATTAAACCAAATAAACATTGCGCTGCGCTGGATGTATTGTATTATATCCTAAATGTTTTTAGGGTTAGCCCGCATCATTATTGAACACTTGCTACATTTTAGTTTCCAGAGAGTATGCATTTGCTATGAAAAATATGTGATATTCAATAACAGAATACATTTTTATCCATTTACTTACACCGGAAGTCAAAGATTCCGTTGAGCTCAGTCGCCATTTCCCAAATGAAACATCCAACTGAAAGACATATTCCAAAAGTTGCCAGAATACTGGAAAGAAAACGTTATGTATCATTTAAGTTTTAAAATGTTTAAAAACATTCATTTTTAGTAAGTTTCCAACAGTCGTCTTCAATGTATTTCTTGCCAATTATTCTGCTCTCAAATTGAAATATTAATTGATATGAATCGATTATTAAATACAAGAAATGTGGTTAAAATATATTATACATTTAAAAAAATATTTTCATGATGTTGTGGAACATTCTTACCGATTATACTTCTTGAATTCATGTTCGATTTCAATGTCTCTACGGTTAGGGTCAGAGGTAATACAAAACTACCATGGAATCTGTGATTAAATATAAACAAAATTTACATATTATATCTATAATCACAGCATGAAGGCGAATGCCTGACAATGACAACCATGACGAGCAAATATATTTACAAGTTCGAAACATAAAAGTTATACAACTTTAACACAATCATGTTGAGAAAAAAATTAAAGTATTTCAAAGATGACAAATGTGTACCCTGAAATAACAGGAATTGAACTATAGCTTGTAAAAAAAATTGGCACTACCTTTATTCAAAGAAGCTATTCACATTTAATATTTGATAAATTCATTTAAACGCGTTTTAAATATGAGCCATCATTATGCTTATGAACTGTTTACTCACGCTAAGGTTTTCAGCTGAAGACACCGTTGTCCATATTTGACCACTTCTAACATGTTTTCCTGGGAAATTTCGTGTTCTGTTTGTGTTGTGAATACCAGTTTCTCAATTGATGATAGCACGGGAAGACTAAGTCCGGATTCTAGGGTTACCTCATTCTGATGTGTTACCTTAAAACTGTGGTCTATTTGGAGGCATGATTCTCCGATCTAAAAGTAATTACGATGTAATGTTTTCTTACAAATAATCACATTTTCCCTTTCATATATGTAACTCAAGTTTAGTCTTGACACCATCTGTATACACAACAAGAGACCTTCACGGTAATCTTAACAAGTTATAACTTCGAATGAAGCACCTGCTTGATCAGACAATTATATTGACCAGTTAAATACATAAACATCTGAGCACAAATATTTTGTTTTCTAATTATATAAGCTCCTTTAGTTTTTCATTCATTACAGCTTCTCCAGCTGTAACGCACATTATTATTCCAGATACCGTTTTTAATATGTGTACTGCAATGTCTAGACAACTGCATGTAATTACGATGACGGACACTGCTTATATTCTACATGAAACGTTTTGTTTGACATAAACACTTTTAAATCTGTCAAACCGTATGTACTACTGGCTATTAATGGTATACATTTTATTTGACAAAAGGAAACAACCAAAAGCAATTTAGTGAGCTACCTCTGTTTCCCAAAGCTAATTTGGATTTCAAGACATCCACATTTGAAATGGATTGATTGTCTCGAAATATTTGACAGAAATCAATTAAGAATAAGTCATTTATTTTCAAGTTCTTGATGAAGTTGATACTTGTGACTCTCAATCCTAACAATTCATACTTTTTAACTCCATACACACCATAGATAAGCTATAGATATTATCATACCCAATATACTCTACCTGATGCTGTTAGCGTGTGTAACACATCAGACCAATACATTTAAAACTTGTGTTGAATCTTTTTGTTCAAAAACATTTTCATACATCTGAGGTGTCATTTTGTATACGTTTCCGGGGCAAAAGTGTAAACTTAATAAGCAATTCCAAGTTTCACATAGCTACTGTTCGGAAAGAGAAACCCATGCTAAAAAAATCATCAGATAACAAAATAAAATTATTCATAATTTAACCAATGATCTGTTATTCCATCTAATGTAGAGATATCAAAAAGTATTGCTGCAAAATCAAGTTTACATTATCATCTTCAGTAGATCCCAAATGAGTCTATTCACTTACATCGTTTTGAGAGTTTATGTAACAATAGTTGAATGAAACCAATTTACCCTATGCCTTGATGCAATCTCAAGAAGTTGAATTTTAGCTCTTTGTAAGAGTCTGCTATCAGTACGTCGAAGTGTCATGTCACCAGAGCAGCCACTTTGCAACATCTCAACATCCTCCTTGAGTTCAACAATCTGTTCAGAAAATCAAAATAAGACACCATTGCCTCGGAGTCCTCCATCCCAGCAACAAGTTAAGTGAGAAATATAAATTGTCAATTCGGACGCATGAATCTATTTTGCCGATTGGTAGATGTTACTACAAATGTTATTCTCAGGTTCAGACTGAGTCATTTAGAAAAAAAAGAGAAAATAAACTTTTTCGTTATTGGTATATTACATCCAAGTGGTTGCATTCCAAAGTAAACGATTTTACTGTCGTGGATAGTCATGCTTTTTGCGTTTCCTTCTTACCGCGAAACACACTAATAACATTGTGTGCAGTAGGAAAGTAGACATTTCAATTACAGAAAAGTTTTGCTTGCATCATACATACAATTGCAGGAAATGAAGAAAACGCTCCCATCCAGCATGGCGTATTATCAACATTAAAACCAAGTGAAAAATTGTGCTCTGCTGGATATTTTTTATTACATCCTATTGTTTTCACGGTTAGCCGTCGTTACTTCTGAACACTACATTTTGATTTCCAAAGAATATGCATTTGCTATGAAATATATATGGTATTCAAATGACACAACACATGTTCATCCATTGACTTACACCAGAACTTAAAGATTCCGTTGAGCTTAATCGCCATTTTCCAGAGGAAACATCTAACTGAAAGACATATTCCAACAATTGCCAGAATACTGGGAAGAAAACGTTATGAATCATTTGAGTTTGATATAGTTTGAAACAATATTTTTTTAGTAATTTTACAACTGTCATTATTGATGTATTACTTGCTTAACATTCTGCTGTCGATTTGAATTGTTAATTGACTTGTATCGATTAGATAATACATGAAATGTAGTTAAAATAAATGGATAAATTTATGAGTATATTTGTTTTTTGTTGTGGAATAATCTTACCTGTAATAATTCTTGAATTCATGTTCGATTTAAATTTCTCTACGGTAAGGGACAGAGGTAATACATATTTACCACGGAATCTGTGATTAAATGAAAGCAAAATCTACGTATTTTATATATATTTACAGCATGAAGACGAATACTTGAAAATTGCATACGTGACGAGGAAGAATACATTTACAATACATACAAGTTCTACACGAACAAGTTATACAACTTTAAACAACACTCACATTGAAAAAAAAATATTGAAGTATTTCAAAGAATTCAACTTTTTACTCTGAACTAACAGAAATTTAACTATAGCTTGTAAAAAAAAATGCACTAGCTATATTCAAAGAAGTTATTGATATATACTAATTTGAATAAACCATTTAAAAGCGTTTATATCTGAACCATCAGTATGCTCATGAACTGTTTACTCACGCTAATTGTTTCAGCTGAAGACACCGTTGCCCATATTTGACCACTCCTAACATGTTTTCCTGGGTTATTTCGTGTTCTGTTTGTGTTGTGAATACCAGTTTCTCTACTGATAATAGAATGGGAAGACTAAGTCCGGATTCCAAGGTTACCTTGTTCTGGCGTGCTACCTCGAAACTTTGGTCTATCTGGAGGCATGGTACTTTGATCTAAATATAATAACGGTTAAAGGTAACCTTACAAATAGTTACTTTTGCCCTATCATATACCTAACTCAAGTTTGTAGTTGATGAGACATCTGCATACAGGCACTTTCATATATTGATGGTGTAGTTGTACCTCAACATCACTACCTTGAATACAATGACTTGGCGGTAATCTTAACAAGTGGTATTTTCGAATGAATCACCTGCTTGAACAACCAATTATATTGACCAGTGAAATTCATAAGCAACTGATGACAAACCATTTTGTTTTTAAATATATAAGCTGCTTTTGTTTTTTGTTCATGTCAGCTTATCCAGCTTTAAATTAACATTAATATGCCATGTAAGGTTTTTAAGATGTGTACTACTTATTTAATGCCAATAAAACTGCATGAAAATATGATGACTTACACTGCTTACACTGTTATCGAACCTTTTTGTTTAAGAGAAACACTTCTTAATCTGTCACACTGTATGTCGTACTAGCCAATATTGATATGAAGCTTATTTGACAAAAGGAAACATCTAAGTAACTTATTGTACTACCATTGTTTTCTAATACTACTTTGAATTTCAAGACATACGCATTTTATACACAATCATTGTCGGGAAAGTTTGTAAGACAAGCAATTGAGTATAATATACTTCTACTTCAAAGTCTTACTTTTTTGATAAGCTGTGTTTCTTTATCCTAACAAATCATGTTTAACACCATACACAGACCACAACTTACATATAGTTAACACCATGCTTAGTGTAATCTACCTGATGTTTTTAAGACTGTGCTGTATTAGTTTAGACCAATACATTTAAAACTTTTGTTTATTCATTTTGTTCCAAATCATTTTTACACATCTGAGAGGTCATGTTGTATTTCAATGTGAACCACGCTCTGCCGGCCATTTGGCACCTAAATTTAATATGCATTCCACAAAATCATACAATTGTGTAATTGCACAATTTAGAATACACCATGGCTTGCATTTTCCCCCAGATATGGCACTAAACATCACAAGTGCAATATATGATAAACCTTTGTAACTACCTTCTTCCTCGATGCAATTTCAAGAAGCTGTATATTTGATCTTTGCAAGAGTCTGCTGTCAGAAGATCGTATTATCATGCCGTCAGAACACAATCCCTTCACAGTTTTGTCGACCTCCTCTGGATTATCCGGCTGTTCCAAAAAACACAGAGATGCAAAAGAAGCACCTCCCTTTACACTTTTAAGATATTTGATTATCCTGCCCGAAGCTTTCTTGTTAAGTCCACAAGCGAAACGAAACACAAATTGTAGATCGACAGGATTTATGTCGTCCAATGTATAATTAAGCCAGAAAGGCCAAAAGCTTCCGGCGTACGAAGACAAATACCTGGCGGCATACCATTCAGCAAATAGTTTGTGATAGAAACGGACAAATTCACTGCGTTTAGTGTGATGAATATTATGTTCTTCTGGTTCATCAAATATTTCATGAATTGTATCTACAATAAGTATACCGATGTTTGCAAGTTCTTCATAGCAATCGTTACCAACTGTGTCGATGAAGGTATGTTTGGGCCAAGCAATATTTTGTGTTTTCCCAGTTAGACTATCAAAAGCAAGTTTGTTCAGATTGTTGTATTCACGAATTGACTGATGAATTGGTTCCTTGAGATCTTTCTTCCACATGTGACTGTAAAAACATTCTATCACGTACTTAAAGAAACTCGTCACTGAACTAAACTTGATTACACGCTGCTGATCATTAACAACATGGGCAAATAGGACGCAGAATATCGGCACCTGGCAAATATCATTTAAAATTGGACTACTGTCCAGAGCATTTGTTATATGTCTAGTTGCTTCCTGGTCACCACCAGTAACTGTTCGCTTAATGTACTCATCCCTTGACTTTTCATCAAATCCTGTCAATCTAATAGTAATAGTGGTGGGATCTAAATATTTTGGTAACGAAGATGATCTACTGGATACCACAACCTTGATATTAGCGAACATGTTTCCAGCGATCATCTTCAGGACATCAGTTTCTATAACACTATTCTTATCAGGATACTCATCATATCCATCCAACACGATAACCACAGATAAACTGTGTCTCATTATTTCCAGGATGTCACCATCCGTTAGAGGTGATTCCGGTGGCATCAATACAACACGAATAGCTTCAAATATTGAAGAAATATTTCCCAGACGTCTTAGGGGAAGAAGAATGAAAACAGCGATATTTTTGAGCGGTGATGCAACGTTTCCCAAGCACCAGTCGTATGCAGCTTGAAGAGTAAGGGTTGATTTCCCGTATCCAGGGTCTCCTTCTAATAAAATTCGATTAGAATGTATGCTATCATTGTCAAAAATGTCTCGGAATGATTTCAGATTCACTGAACTTGATTCCTCTACTATTTGCGAGTCTTGTCTGAAGGAAGAGAGTTGGTCGACATATTCTAAACAAGACTCAACATATATATCATTAACGCAGAACACCTTCTCTCGTATGTATGGAATCGGCTGAATCTCATTGTACCACCGGGCGTATTTGTCTTTTAAAGAGTTTATGAAGCTGCTTATTTTACCTGGAGAGAAAAGTATAGTGTATAACAAGAAATAATATCTTCAAACAATCTACTATAGCAGTTGTTTACAACTCATTGTTCCAAGTGGAAGTGTTATCTACAGCCCGCCAAAAAAAATTACGACTATTAAAACTCGACGCAATTGGCATTACTTGAAAAATCACGGGTAGTCGGGCCTTATCCGCGGGCTTTGGATTTCGACTGGTCTTGAATGTGCCGGTTGTAAGTCGGTTCCAGTCAAGATGCTAAGTACGTTAATCACCTTCAGTTATAACGTTTGTGGTATCACTTGTAAACTTTCTCTGTCATATACTATTTGTTTTAATGAAATTACTGCTTTTATACCCAGGGAGAGAAAACAAATTTAAGGCGTATCGAACGGGAAAAAAATGATACCATCATCAATAAATTTACTTAAAACTCTCGTTTGAAGAAGTTAACATAACGTATGAGTATCGATGTTATAAAGCCGTTTGTGAATGGGGAATAGTTACAAGTACACATTTAACTGTAGTATTTTCTGTTTACCCTTCGCTGTGGTCATACATTCAAAAGGAGAACTCTTTCACTTCGATTCGTTCATAGAATATTAGCTACGAACATGTTTTATCAAAACAAAAAAAATCAAACAAACAAAAAACATTGTATACGTTTTGAGAGAACGAAAATGGTGCATTGGAATATTTTTTTTGACAATGAAGCATTACCTAAGAATTCTAGAAAAAAATATCTTGTAGAAGTTTTATAGAATTTCAAATTTGAATTACTAAGATATTATACACCCAATAGTTGATTATTACACACATATTGTGTCTTTAATTGTTAAATGAACAATATATCTCCAGCTATATTTGATCAAAATTCACTTTCTGTTGAAAAGTGAAATTTAAACTTTGCAGGTTTTTAAGAAATTTTCTCTCAAAATATCCGATTTACCTGAAAAATAGAGGCAATTAAAAAATAGACTCTCGTGCATGGTTACTTGTAAATGAAAGAAAAAAATCTTTAATAAATAATCTTTTCACCACTAACATTGTAGCAAATCCTTCGATAATTTATCAATAGCAGTAAATCTATGGAAGTAATGAGTATTCTAAAGACTTCTGCCGGTGCATACGAATATTCATATATAATGATACGCTTTACGTTAAAGTACCTTCTATCTGAGCCTTAGACTGATCATCCATGGAGCATAGTCTCCCTGTATGTTCCTCATACAGTTTTCTTACACGTATCTCAATCCCAGAAAGGCAAATTTTCTTCAGAGCACACAGAAGTGTCATGATACTTGTTGGCTCTATTTGCCCTCTCTCTTCCATATAGCGAATGATAATAATGCCTGCACTGGCTGCACTGGTCAGCTCCTCTATGATAACCGGCGGATTTTCAAAGAACGTAGCAAGATCAAGAACAATTTTAACAGTCAGTACGTTAGCAAGTGCAACTTTAAAGCTACCAAAACCTGTTGAAAATAACGAAGAGATTAAAAACACACAACAAGCACATGAAACACTCATTCAGATATACTATAATGTTATAATATAGGATGTGTTACTATATGAACATGAAGAGTAAAAATGTATTGATAAAACTGTAATGACCTGGTAATCCTTACACTTTTAAAGTTTGGTTTTCATATGCTATTCTGTTGTCAATATATGTTTCATGATATCCGCATTACATTTGCCAATGTTACGTGCTTTTATACAAGTAAAGTGAAGATGGCTTCTCAATTATATTAGCAAACACAACAGCGTACCGTGGATTGTATATAGAACAGCCTAACACAAATAAAAACAACATACACAATCAATGAAATTGTTCAGCGTTCACACTCACCGTTCACTGTCTTCTTCACAGTTGGTTTGATATCAACGGGATTCAAATTGGCAGCCATCTTAGGTCTGTAATTTCGCATGCAAGATATAAATGAGGGTGGATTACTTTGACTGCACATTGATGTAAAGTTCCACAGTCAAGGTAATCACTGGATTACTTAGGATACAAAAGAGTTTCATGGATGTTGAGACATTTGATGATTAATATTATAAGGTTTGGCAGTTTGTAGACTCTCTCTTGTTATAGATAACCTTTTATATTTGATCTGTATGATGTTTATGAAGATACATTTTGCTATACATTAGTGTGTATAACTGTAGAGTTATAATATGAATTGAATTGTTGATTTGTCCGCCATATGAACGAAACTGAAAGCAAATCAGTTAGTGTTTATCATAATTAAAAGATTGATTGTAAAATCAATATATTCCTTCATAGTCGTATCGAATGGAATAAACCTTAAATTACCTTCTGTTGTTTTATTTTAAGTTTAAATCACTTATTATACACCTCTCAATGATGTAATGTGTTAGTCTAGTCATGCTGCATGTCCTATATACCTGGCATCTTTGTTTATTGATTTTCTCATTAACATCTTAGGAACGAAAGAGTGGTCATACGAATCCGTACTTACTTTAGTAGTAAAATTACAGTTTTAACGATGTTCACATATATATTTGCCTACGTTCTTCGCTACAAAGTATAACTACTGTAGTGCGGTATAGCAACAGTCATTGAATTGAGACCCCCAAAAATTGCAAAATATTAAGAAAAACTATTGGATTTACTTTGGATTATGACACAATATTAGAATTACGCAATTCTCAAGCTGACGTCGGTCATTTGAAAAATAATCTGAAGTAGTTCATGGTGCCTATGGAAACGAACCTAATGTTTTGAGTTTATTTACTGTGATATTGCAATAAAATGATACAAACACAATACTATCACCCACAGCTGAACAAGGATCAACAGATGTGAAAATTAAATAAGCAATATAACATGTTTGATTACACTCTGTACACAATGTTACGCAAAAAAGGCATTGCAAACACGGGCAAGCCTATATCCTAAACAAGACAACTATATAAATTGTACAGACGTACTTCGTCATCCATTTTTTCCTCGAAAATCAAAAAAGGTTTGCTTTGAACGCTGAATAGAACTTATGTGTGGATATTTGTGGAATATCTGAGTTTATGTCAAAACTAATCAACATAATTCACTTGTACTGTGACTGACGTGTTCGTTTTACTCTTATGTTATAAAATGCAATATGTTATCAGTTGTATTCACAGTGTTCATCGATGACGCTTTGGATATGACAACAATACGATACAATAACATATTACGATTCATATACACCCCTTTAGTTTTGAGTGTGTGTCTGGTAGCTTCCTAATTTTTTTTTCCAGTATTGCTAACTGTACACTCTGACGTGAAGAAAATGAAATGAGATGTTATTGCTAATATATTTTTAACCAGGGTATAACGTACCTTCAGATTGATCCTTGTTTCATCCAAAATTTTTACAGTATCTTCAAAAAGTCCAACTGTTCTTGATAACTACTTGTATTTGAAAACGTGTCAAAGCAAAATGGCGTCTGACATCCCCTTTCGTTTCCATCACGAGTGTAAATAATGAAAGAGTATCAAAGTTCATATTGACATATCTTTGAACGTATATACCAGTTTTACTGCTTTAGGTGATTGCATTTCTATACATTTCTATTGCCATATCGATAACTTGTCAATATTTACGCTGAAGATCATAATTTGTTATTCACGACAGCATATCTGGTTTTAGAGTAGACTATTATAAAGGTATAATGGCATCATATGTGACGAACGGTTATTTCGCTGTGGTTATACATTTCAACCAAGTAGTATGAAACACTTATTCAACTACCCGGTTTCAATAGCAACAACTACAACAAAATAATATCATTATATATATTTCATTTAACTTGAAAATTGACATAGAACAGGCTATTGTAGAGTAACATTGATCAGTCTTGGAACTATTCATTTATGATTTTGTGGTTATCTATGTAGTATAACGATAACCCAAAAGTGTGGTGTTGCGCCTAACTTTAAAGATTCTTGAAAGCCACAATGACATTTCATTTGAAATTAATTATAACCTTAATGATATTGAACAAAATAATGAGTTTATTCATAATTGTAACTTGTCACAAATGTAACATTTTAACATGGTTTCAAACTAAGATTATAAAATGATGGTTTCACATTATATGTCTAGAGCTACTTAGCAAGCAAACGGTCTGAACTATCAAGAATTTTGTCTCTCAAATTACTGCAATAACCACAAAAAACCATAGCGACAACGAAAGCACTGATGTTTATGTCAACTTCAATGGTGTTTCGCCGTGCATCGTTTTGAATACTCTACAGTAGCACTGTTCAGAGGTCACAATCTGAATTAAAAAAATGAAACACGGCGACAATGCTTACCTACAGGAGCATGTTACAATATAGCACGTTCTAAATTTGTAACGATTCACTGAAGTGAATTTGGATCATACTAGCTCTGATATGCAACATTGCAAAAGAAAGCATCAATAAAACTGAAAGTGTGTCTGCACTGTACTTATCCATCCATAGTTATATAAGACTACACTATCGTAGTAGTTGTTATAATTATAAAAAAAAACTAGCTGATTGCCAGTTCCAGCAAGAAACAGGCATTTAATTAAGTGGAAAACGCAAATTCGGATTGTTATCAGACTTTGTTGATGGACTACCAGTGGTGAGTAGATGTTCCCTATTATTTTGGTAGAGATCAACGGTCATCTGAGGTCAAATACTGACAACCTTGTAAACACCGTAACTTGACGAGGGAAACTTAAATTTGGCTCATACTTGGTATGTACACTACCCATACTGAGTATATTATCTTTATTATTTTTCAACAGGGTTAAAGGTCGTCCGAGGTCACTAGAAGTAAAAAAAAATAGTAACTGGATAAGGGAAACCTCAATGAAGCTCATTGTAAGCACATATATTCGTCACTTTTGTGTGTAGTAGCCATAGGGTACACCGTGAATGTTCACTGTCACATGGGGAGAGGAAGGGGGGGGGGTGGTAGGTGGAATAACCTTACGATAGAAGAAGATAATCGAAGGGTGGTACATTGGTCGTATTGATTTTAAAACCAACGTCCACTGTTTACTTTAATGTATAAAATAGACAAGGAATCGGTTATACGTAGGTATCAACATACGTGTTTTAGTATGTTTTTCTTGAGTGGCATGGATGGAGTCGGATATGACGAGGGGAGGAGGTATATAGGGCAAGGAGAGCCAGCTGTTGAAAGGGTGATATATTGGTCTTATTTATTTTAAAAGAACCCCCACCATTTTCTACAATGTGTAAAATAGACAACTTGGTATATGATGAAATGTGAACACATGCAGTTGCAAAAATAATAGTTCCAGTGGCTTAATCTGTTAAGTCGGAACTCTTATGAAGCACACAGACTACGGAAAATTGTGTGCAATTCTTCATTTACAAGTTAGTGTATTACGTGAAATGTCTCTGGCAATAGTTTCAAAGTATCCTTCAAACGCTTTGGGAAGATTTCCCACTATACTATCCCCTTAAACGGAATGTGAAATTTTCTTACGCTCACAGACACATTCATAATGTCCAACCCAACAACTGTGCCATTGTTCAAGTGTTTCCAAGTTGTACTATAGTATGTTGTTCCTTCTTTTTATTTCCTTCCAGTATACATATAAACATTTTCTTACGCTCACAGGCACATTCATAATATCCAACCCAACAACTGTGCCATTGTTCAAGTGTTTCCAAGTTGTTCTATAGTATGTTGTTCCTTCTTTTTATTTCCTTCCAGTACACATATAAAAAAATTCGTACGCTCACAGGTACTTCATAATATCCAACCCAACCTCGTGTGAATCCTTAGACTTAAAGAAGGAAACAACTGTGCCATTGTTCAAAAGTTTCCAAGTCGTACTGTAGTATGTTGTTCCTTCTTTTTATTTCCTTCTTGTATACATATAAAATTTATAGGGAGGAGTCATATAATACCTCAACAAGAAGAATAACTCATATAAAGTTTTTTTTTTTTTTTTTTTTTTTTTTTTTTTAAAGATGATAGGATACCAAACAGTCCAAGAATAACTAATATAAAAGGGGAGAAAATGTCAAGATGATAGGATATTATATAAAATACATCTACACATACAAAAGTTAATACATCAAGCGATATAACAAACAGACTACAGCAAACATTCTAAGTGCTCGAATGGAATGTATAAAGCAGCACGGTAAATAAATAAGTTTCTGTAAACTTAAGTTCGGTATTTTGTGGGGATTTTTTAGATGTCTGCTAGATTTGTGCAGGAGAAATTTAAGTACAATATACAAAGGGTGATTCTGATCACTGTTAATCTTATTAGTCATTCTTGTAAACTCAGGTCTTGCAGCAGCATTTACTTTTTCTAAAAGTATATTGTAATCTTAATTAAATATAGCTGATGTGTATTTAAGAAACTTCATTCTCCTTTCTTTGCTTTTTTTGCAATATAAAATGGTACCAGACAAGCACTGTATAGATCACATGTGCCAGGTTGTATAACAGTATTGAAAACATTTTCCACAACGTAAGCCACACTAGATACTATATAATATACTTTTGTAATACCTTGATACATTGTAAAAAAAGGTCAAACTGTCGTCGCTGTATACTCCCAGTACTCAGTTAATGGAGGTTCTAGCCACATCAGATCCCTCAATAATACGTTGCGACCTTGATAGAATGAGACCTTCATGTTTTATGGTTTATTTTCAAAAACGAATTTCCTTTATTTGGGGGGGGGGGGGTTACGCAATAAAGTTTTGCTGTCACATGTTGGAACTATGTCATTTACAGAACACTGAACATTTCATTATTCAGTTTCAACATAGCTCTTATGAATTGTGCATGATACAGCAGTATCATCGGCATATTTTGTAACAGAAATGTGTGAGTTTGACCTAATTTCATCGGTATATATAGTAAATATATAGCTATAATGGACCCACCCATCCCCAAGGCACACCAACCTTTATTTCCAATATTTCTGATAACCCTTTATCCAACCTTACTTGTCTGGGCCATCCTTGAAGAAATTGTGTCAGCCAATAAATAAGCCATGTTTCTTTGATAAATCGTAAAACATCTTTCATTAATTGATTTGGCAAGACAGTATTAAACGCACTTGAAAAGTCATGATAAAGACGCTTTGTTATAATTATTTTCTTACAATCTTAGTGAGACACAATATCATGGATTAATCAAATGTTTGATATGGATATGGATATGGATTCTTCGAGTGGCTTGCAACTTCAGTTCTGGAACAGCAAGTGCCTTCTCCTTTCTTATGTCAAGCAACCTTATGGGTTAATAATACCAATGTATGAAAACCAGGGCTGAGGGTGTATCAGTTTGGTGATGTTCATTTGGTTTGTATGTCCATGTTCTGACTTGGTTCATTTTTACAAAAGGTCTGGTATAACTTCCCCTATGATCCTGAACTTCTAAGCCTGTGGAAGAAAACATCCAAGGTTCTGTCAATCTGAAGGTTGCTATACAGATTTTCTAGTAATTCGGTCTAAACGCCCCCCCCCCCTCCCCGTCCATTGTAGCAAAATAACTGCTTAAGTATAAACTATGCTAGTACCTTCCAAAGTTTCATGTAAAAGTATGTAACCTTCAACTATGTAACTAGGTATTACTTAACCAGATAAATTCAGTTTTAAGTTAGGCTAGAGTAATGCTCGTGATGAGCAAAGCCACCAACAGCTAAGAGAAACCGTACTCCTTTAGGTACAGTTTTAACATTTGTTTATGTATGGAATTGAAGACTGGAGGAGCTGGCGTTTGCATGTTGTAATTTGTCATAATACTGGTATTTTTTTTATTGAACTGTTTACATTCACATTGAAAAGGAGACAGGAATTCAATATATTACATTATATCGCCCCCCCCCCCCCCCATGATCCCAACTGGCACAATGGCATAACACATTGGCCAAAAATAGCTACATGCCACGACTTTAAAAAACTAAAAGTTAGGTAAATACTTGGCTAATAATACAGACATATTTGGTTATCGGGTGAAAGTAATCCTTTACAACACTACGATTAACACTAAATGTGTGCCTAAACACGTAACCGACTGCGCTAACGTTGAACTTTTAATTAAATCGACTTATTACTTATTTAATTACAGTACAATGAAACATAGTCACGGGTTTTATGTACAATGCAATATATTACAACCCCAAAGGCTCCATGCAACAGTTTTCTTGTATAACGGTAACTTAATAAAGTAATATATGTTATCAAAGTGCAGTTGTAGTCAAACAAATTATGAAATGAAATGTTCTTCATAGTACAATACAATATTTTACAGTATCTTATCAGCTTCAGCTTGAATCACAATATAAATGTTACAAAAAATATGTAACTATATAACGTGCTAATTTCACTCTATGGAACTTGCTACGTCACGGCAAATTGGCATCATTATGGTTGATTTGAAATCAAACAGCTCCTCTTGTAATGTACAACATATACCGGTCATACGAATCAAACCTACTTGTTACGTTAACGGTAGAAACTAACGTCATCTCGCTCTGCAGTCTAATACTGGGAATTATTGTGTTTATGAAAACTGAATGGCAAGAAATTAATTGTTTAGTTGTTGGTCAAGTTAATCTTACTTCTACCCGATTTTATCCCCCTCGTTTACTTTCCAGACTCTAAAATGTAACATTACAAAATGTCGGAACGGTTTCCCTATGCTTGTTTCCGTAACGATGTGATACAATTATATCCACGTACACACATTATTGAATGAAACGTCTTCATAACTTCCTGTAGAATTGCAGTGTTACAACCCCTGAACAGATAGTTTCCTATATAATTATGTGTATAACATGTAACGTATGAACAGTCTTATATTTATAACATTGGCAAATTAATCAATACCTAGACTGATGCTCTTGATTTGATTCGCTCACAAACAAGTTCTATCGGACGATCATGCTGTCAGATAGTGTACCGTGATATTATTGATGTAGTTGTGTAAGTGTATTTAGTGTCGTTATCGAACCCCATTCCCTCCTATTTCTTTGATGTGAAGGAGGTATCGCAGTTTCTGTAATGATTGATGGTGTCGTTTAATTCAGTTTTATTTCTCTTCAAGAAGGAGGTACCGCTATTCTCGCCTTCCGCCCTCCCCACGTTTGTCAAAACCACGTCATACCCCCACAAGAATGTCACTTCCATGGTTGACACTTCCGGTAACCACGCCATACTCCACCCGAGAAATGGTAATATGCTATTACCTACACGGCTTATTAGAAACGCAGAAATAACGTAATATTTAGTAGATGCAAAATAAGAGTGAATTGGTTGGATTCAAGCGCACAATCTGTATACGGTTAAATTTCCGCCGTTTCTTCGTAGATTGCGCTCAGGCAGCACTTGTATCTAAATTACTTCCTTCTCTAAAGAACCTCAACATTGTCATAAGGCAACGAAGGAAGCGTTCAGAATGACCTCATAATGAAAGTACTTATTAAATACAGTCCCAGTACGGTTTTCAAATAACATCACGGGTTACACAAACAAATGCTCACCGCCAAAAGATGTTACTTTCAGATTTTTCATTTGGATAATTTACCTTAAGATCATTTAATCTGTTGAAATGTTGATTGTTTAAACGAATTTTTTTGTTATTTATTTGATATCAAGAAAGCTATATATTTTTGTTATATAAAACGACGTCCTCAGTTGCAGGCAAACATATATCCTGAACGTTGTAAATTGTTTATCACACTGCGAGTATTTTTAATTAATATTTGAATTAAATTAAATTAAATTTTCAGTACGTTTGGAAACTTTGTCAGAACAAAAAAATGCAAGACTGGGTTTTAGCGCCCACCTTTAAATGATATTTATCCCATTCAAATATTTGCTCAAGTCGTCAATGGTAAAACAATCTGAAAATGTTGAAAGCAACGAACCCAATAAGTCAACACATCTGCTACAATTGTTGTTAGATCCGGAGATTCTACGACTTTATCAATGAGCTCGAATTATCAATGAGCTCAAGTTCCTTGGTTGCTATATTACTTTCATTGTGTTTAAAAGTCGACTTAAAAGTTGCTTCCACAGCTATTCCTATCACGTAAATTTTAGTAAGACTAAAGATCAAATATGACTGCAGACTTCAGGCTACATGTTTGTAAATCTTATTTGGTCACTGTCCTGCTGTACACTTGCAACACAATATACCTGGTCATGATAAAGAGGGACCTAAAACAACATGCCACTAACTCAGCCTTGTATTATGTAACTAAGTATGTAGCGAGTTTAAAGGTGACTTATATAGATATATAATTACGATCATTAGACAACTGAACGTAAACGGTGGCGTGTTCCTATTTCTTCCTGGCGCGGTTAGGAGGTTTGTTAGCGTGGCGACACTTTGATGTGAGCTTTTTTTTTTACTTTTCATTTTTTAAGGCGTAGGATTGTCAGCTTTTCTTCTAAGCATAGGTTGCACTAAACCGATTCAAGCTTGCGTTCGATTGATTCCTGTATTATCTTCCTGCTTATATTGTGACTAATTCCCTTTTTTCAGGTTCCATGTTACGTATTTTGCCATTTTTAATGGTACCTTTCGTGTCTGAGAGAGTTAGATTGTGGATTGTTGAATTGCTGCCTAAAAGAGCCTACTGAAATTCCGATAAAGGATTTGGATTATGAGTCCGAAGTCTATTTTCCAATCCCATAATTCAAAGATGGCCAATCAGATCAGTTTGGCCCCTACTAGACCATACAACTGCAGATCTACAGAAAAATTGCCTTTACAATGGATTTTTTAAACCAGCTCTATGGTGTACTACGCCCGTGTCACACGCAAAGGAACAAGATAAATGAGCATGAATTAGTTCGAATAGAAACGTTAAACAAAGTGAGGCTAATACCCCTAAAAAGCAAAAAAAAAAGGTCCCCAGAGAACACAACCTGGGAAATCGGACCTAAACAGAGCAATATAAGTGAGCTTTATAACAGATCGAATTTTCAATTCAGATCATAAAGAGCAAAGTTGTCTATATTACAAATAAGCCTAATTTCGGCATTGAGATGGTTAATATCATTACCCCCTGGATAACAAGGCACCTGTGCCGGTAAAACCATTGACCAAACAGGGACAGAGGGAATTGATATGTGCGGCAACCGTAAACCAGAATGGTTTATTTTCACAAAACACAAATGTTCAGCAATACGGTCCCTCAATCTCCAGATTTAGAATGTTACATTTCATCTGAAGGTATACGCAAAACTTCGAATGCCAAGTTTCCTGTTTGGGACGGTACATTTGCCCTGCGGAATGTATGAGGACTGAACCCATTGATACGTTAGATACTCAGTCAGCTTCAGTCAATGTCAGAATATGTAACTTGAATCTTCTCTGAACCAAGGAGTCTGTAGTATAATCGTGAATTATATACGAGTCTAGAATCTTGAGGTTGCACACCACTGAGCATTCTGAGCACTCAACGAAACATGGAATTGGTACTGGATGAGGTGGGGTGTGGGAGGTGTTGTGGGTTAGGGGAGGGGGAGAGAAAATGAGCGAGAAGCAAGAATGAAACAATGCTTAAACTTTGATGTAAATAAGTATATAAATTGGTGGCGCTGTTTATGAAGTTATTAGAAATCATATTCCATTATCTGATAGGGATCGAAGACATTAAGCAAAGCTTCAATTTTTTCTATGTCTATCAGACAACATTACATTTGCACATTTAGTTGCGACATTAAACGTACCGCCATTATTAAATTATTATCAGGAGATATACCATCACGTCTTCAATTTTGCACAAATGCTAATAACACTAAAAAAAATCATTTAACTTTCATTATACCTTTCATGTAAGCTAAAGATATTGATATTATAAATTTATGATGTAAAGTTAACCAGTTTGAAAATATAGTAGACCATTTTATGTTATGTTATTAACGAGATATAAATGACGTAATTAAGTATCATGTCTAGCTTAAGTTGTTGTTTGCATATTCGTGGGTCTGTACGTACGTCGTTAGATTAACTAAACTCACCGACAATTACATCGGAAAGTTACAATTATATTCAAACGAAATGGAAGACAAAAATCTGTTGCGATCCATTTCTATGACGATTCATAAAACATAGTTGGATTTCAGAAGAAGATATCACCGTCCTTCTTATATTCTCTACCCCACCCCCATGCAGTTACGACCCCTTTCCTTCAAGTGTCCTGATATTTAGGATAACTTTCTTTTTAAGGCATGTTGAAAATGATCGATTATTTCCATTATCTGATAAACGAAACTACACGAATGGATAATGTAAGAGAAAACATTTTCATGATTTACATTTTTAAACTTTCTTCCTTCAGCTAGACGTAGAAAACATGTCTGGTTACATGATATGTGTCACGAGTATGCTATCGTTCAGCTGGATAAATCTACTGATGAATATTCATTTGTTGTCTGTTTTGCTCAGGAAGTTCAAATTAGTAACACACGACATTCTAGTATATGCTTTGTTTAATTCACTGATTGCTCGACGGGCATCAATGGAATTTGTGCAAGTCTTTGTTTAGATTAATTTGCATAAAATGCAGGTAAAGGGTCGGTATGAATAGTCCGGGTAAGCAGGCCAGGGCGTGGTATTCGTGTTTGGTATAATATACTTGGTGCAAGGGTGCTGGGTGCACCACAGCAGTTACTTTTTGCAGTTGGACACGATGTCCGTTGGGCGACATTAGCCCGCAGTACTTCGCTATTCTAATGTAGTATATGTAGGGGCAACTTCAGTTCCCCGCTGATTAATTCGTGGCAATATATATCTTGTCATATATCGTAAAGGACGTACCGATACGTGTAAAAAGCCGGAAACTGACCGAATTCCGTAAGTGTCTCATTTTCGTATGTATACTAAGTCAAACCTTACTTTGCAGTAGAGGGAACGCAACTAATTAGTCGTATTCTTATTTCTTATTTGAGTGTAGCGAGGTCGGAATAGGTTAGAGATTGGAAAGCACGTATGAAATATATTTATGAGAAGTTTGTTAGTATCGAATGTCTGTATAGGGAGGGCATATTGTAAATAGGTGATAAGTGTTAAGAAGGTGTAAAATCATGGGATCATACAGCGAGATCAATGCATGTTTGATATGTTTCCTATTGCCGATGTAACGTCTTATTTGTGTGAAATATTTGTTTATACGATGCGTACATTTTACGTTTTGTTTCAGGGTTTTTGCCCCTGGTTACGAGGACTAAATAAAACTCATAGAAAAGACACACGCCATCCGAGTATTTACGTTGTCCAGCGAATAGTTTTACCTTACCCGTGACAATATGTATCTGTCTGTTTGAACAGGAATATTATATGGTGCCGCTTCTGAGCACCCGAGAATAAAGGAACGGGTTGATTGGGAAAGAAGAGGTGGTGGAGGTTGGGCGGGTTGCAAACAATGAAACATTGCGTACTTAAACTTTTATATTGATTGTTTACCCACTGTTATCATTTATAACCAGTTTCCAATTGAAGGCTCGACGTCATAATGGAACCTGTCTTTAGACTTTAGAATTTGGATTACACCTTTGGCCTATAAGAAAAAGCTTCCATCATTTTCAAAATACCGTTCTAGTTTATTTCAAACATTTCCGTAGCCGGTGTATGCCTGATCCTCACTAAAACGTTGATGTGTGAGGTTGTAACAGATAAAGGAAGAACAATTGATGTAATGCGTTCTATGGGTTAATCTTTATAATGTATCCACAATATGAACAATGAAAGAAATATGTAATGGCAAATGACTGATTCTATTTCTTTCTCTGATTATAACTGATTGTCTGTTGCCCTCATCAATAGCCATCGAACCATCTCTATCGACACTGAGATCTCCGGCAGTCAATGGTAAAACTTCTTATTGATGAATCGATTAATGACTTATCATGATTCATGCTGTTTACAGTTGAAACTATTCCGTTGTGGTATGTGATTGGGTTTTTAGTTTTATTTTCAATCAAACTAAGGGAACCGTTCACTGGGTGTCCACTCAAACTGACGCCGCCGTATCACCGGGTGTCATTGCATGTTGCAGTAAACATGGACATATATTAATTTTTCAGAAAAGTTAGGAGATATTATTTATTTATTTGTTGTTGCTGTATAATACAGGGTATAGTGTATTTTGCAACAGGTTGAATAAATATATTTTCTTGATAAACGTCAATGTGCAGCATGCTGCATTAAAGATGATCATAAGTCATCACAATCCTACACTATTTAGAAAAAAGAATAGAGATGATTTTGTATACTGATCCCATCAAATATATATATATATATATATATATATATATATATATATATATATATATATATATATATATATATATATATATATATACCGATACTAGAATATATCAAATAAAGGCTTTCTGATTGCGTACTTCATTAGGAATAGCAATATAAATGTTACCGTAGATAGCGATTTCAACATAAGAAGGCAGAAAGCGATTTGGTTTGCAGGTATTACAAGCTTAATTTCAGTGCTCTTTTATGATAACGATGGCTCAATTGTGACACTGGAAATGTCGCTATTCTTTACCGAAAACTCAAAATTGTAATCTCTAAATTTTCAGTTAAATGTCTCTTATTTAAAATAAGAAGTTATTTCTCGACATGTGAGCTTGTTACTGTGTTTTTTAAAGTGTTGTGCAATATTAAATATGTTTAAACCTGAAGTTCCACCCGGTACTTTGTTTCAAGAAAATATAATTTTTCCCCTGAAATGTCAACTTCCTTCCCAACAATTCGACTTATAATTTATCGAAATTTTGACAATGTTTGTCGGAAAGTCATTGCTCTCGAAATGTGAGCCTTTTTTGATTATGACTGTAAAAATTATATCATATTAATCATTGTTAATCATTGAGATTGTTAAATTGATGACCAAACCTATTTTATAGCCCTTTTTTTTTTTAACTTTCTATGTCAAAATTGCTACATTGTGCCTCAAATTACATCACACTCCCTTTGCTAATACAGATTTGCGCGTAAGGATCCATTGTTCTACCTTGTAATATATCCTTTAGTTTAACTTACAATGAGGGGAAGAAGATTACTTCTGTACCCCCATCGTAGATACATGAATATGCATCCCTAGAGATACAACTGCTGGATATAGACAATAATCCCACAGTAAAAGAAACTACGATCGTTATTACTGTCTTTTCTTCAAAGTGTGTTATTCACAATTGCAAAGTTGATATCATGGCGCTGATTTTTTTGAGTAGTTGTATTTCATAGTTTCAACTGGATGTTAAGGATATCTCAGTGAATAAGTTTCGTAAACTTCTATTTAAAAGATGCCGTAACTTTATTAAGAAGGGAGATGTTTCACGCGGTCATATGATATTTCTTTTCAAGTATCATTTTGTCACCTGACACGTAAGTGAAAGTTTTCCGTTTTTATATTGTGTTTTAACCGAGCACGGTAATTTGCATATGTATTCAACTTTCACGTACTTTCATTCCAATGATACCTATAGATGTATTTAATCCTTTATCCTATGGTCAGACCGAGTACAGGGTCGGAATGCCTGACCTACACGAGGTAAGTGTAAAATAAAAGGGTACATTTTTGGCGCGTTTCTTCGCTTACAGCTTCGTGCACGGAGAAACGACGGACCTCAACCAGATTAACTGCAGGTTAGTTTGCGTTAGTCGGGTTACTGTGTGTTTCTGCAGTTATATTGGGTTAGTGTTAGAATTATTGAATTGTCGACTGCAATATTATGAATTATCGCAGAATCTATCGATCAACGCACTCTTACAAATTTTGTGTTGATATGTGTATACAACACTTGTGTAAGTTCTCAATTACACATAATTGTGTAATAGGAACACAACAAATATGTAGCTCGGGCGTCCAAAGAATATAATTTTGTAAACAGATCATTTTATTTAATATATATATAATAGCTATAAATATATATTTTTATGTTAAATTAAATATTTGAACACTAAATTTAATGAATTGACTGAAGAATTGTGAACATTTTGCAGAAAATATTATTGTTATTCCTTGAGATAATTACCAATGAAAGCACTCTGGCCAATAACCGTCTTTAGCGGGACCGCCTAAACCTACGCACAATATCCACGTACAATGTACGTACGTACAGTTTAATAATACTACTAGTATATTAGAAAACATAAATACAATCTTTTATGACGTTAATTGAACTGCACGTGAGAAATAGCTTACATCTCGACACGAACATGTAACGATCAAGTTTACAACGAAATATAGTGGATGACTTCGTCAGTAGCAAATTAGAAGAATGCGTCTGGATTTGCCTGCATGCAATTTTTTAAGGTATGAAAATCTTACCTAGACAAGTAAGGGCCTAGCTTAGGACTCGTACCAGTCTAGGCCTTGAAGTTCCTAGTAAGGAGTATAGTGCAGTGAAGGTGTAACAATTATAATACACGTCTAAATACCCTGGCGACCTAGCACATCCGACACTTCACTCGTAAAATGAGAAGGCCTATAATACGTGTGAAGTTGATCACCGATAAGCCGTTTCAAGTTGTGTATGTGTTCGGCTTATCATATTTTTTTTCTAGCCTACGCAAAATGTGTACACTAAGCTACATTTCTGTAGACTAGGCCTAACGTTTTGCCTAAGTTGATTATAACAGTGTGGGCTTGCCTATACTTGACTTAAAGTGTTAGGCTAGCCTTTAAATTATTTTTGAATCTGAAATGTTCCTGTGGTGTGAGGCTAGGGCAAATAAACAAAGATAGCATGAACAATGTATAAGTATACTGTCCAGAGAAAGGTGACAGAATTTTAATGAACATCATCATATAATTAAACTCCACAATAGAAAACATACAATGATTTGCATAGTAGTGTTGTAACTAGCACTTAGCAGTAAATATTGATATGTTATATTAACAAAAGCTGCTGATATCAAAGTATCCCTTGGAAGATTGCTCATGATGTTAGTTAAAGATTTGATTATTACCAATAATCCATTGTTTTAGTATTGTTTATGTAATTGACTCCTTATTTCCAGATTCAACAGGACTTAAACCCACTGCTTCCTACAAAGCAAAACAAACTATATGCTGTATGGGAGATAAAGAGCAATACAGTTCTGGAGTGATCTAATCAAGAGGCGAGTAGTTGGAAGAAAGACTTAAACTTGTCGTTAATACTTTCAGAGGTAATAACAATTTTAAGCATGTGTTATGAAACATTTTGCCTGGCTTTGATAATCAAATGAGTCTTCTTTGCGAGTTCCTGCTTGCAAGAGCATCTAAGATACATACATTCATACAAACATTATAATCACCTAAATCATTGAACATGATATTTCTGTTTTTTTTACCAGGAAACAACAGAACTCTCTATAAAACTCCATTTTCGATTTTTATTTCTGGCAGGAACTTAATCAAGTAGCAGTTGCACCCATACTTTTTACCAAGTTTCTAACTATCTGCTATTTTGTAAGAGAGTCTGCCATTTAAAATCATCGAATGGCCCTAGCAACAGATCCTTTGGTTGCACAGATATATTCTGAGGTCATCTCTGAGTTGAATTACATATTTTAGCATAGAAAACATAACCCTAAAGGCTTTCAAGGAATGATATTTAGTTTGACATTGTGTGTTTATTAACACATTAGCATAACTATGGGTAAAACCAAATTACACCTGAGTTGTGTTGAGCTTAAAACATTAGAGTGGTAACGTTTACACAAGTGTTGTGTTACCTGTTTTGACACATGATTGTGTTACTTCTACACATACGAGTGGTAAGCTTTACACAACTGTAATGTTATTGAATATGCATTCACATGTACGTGTACAAACGATGCACTACATTATATAATCTGCACCTGTATGCTAATGAGCTGTGTATTTGCATATTGATATATAAGTTAAAGCATGCCGTCTGCTCGTCCTTGTTCACCCTGTCTCTCCATCTGTCAACAAGTAACCTTGGACATATCGTCCTATATATCTGTCCTGTACAGCATGATGTAACGCAATAAATAATTACATGTTATATGTTAATACTCTACGTCGACTGTGTTCTACTTGATTGTTTGAAAGAACTCATATACCTAAACAAGGAAACATGACATGGTGGCAACGAACGGAAAGCAGTCCATAGAAATAGACAGTCGCTAAGGCACGAAAGTCTTCGAAGCACGTTGGAGCATGGAGTTAAAAACCATGGTTGGATTAAGCTACAATATACAGTAAGTCCGCCGCTGGGAAGACAGGGTGCAAGCCACGAGGCGAACGTGTAACAAAAAACGCCATTTCAGTTATATTCAGTTCGACCGGACTTATATTTATTTTATCAGTGGAAGCTTGCCATATACTACGTTAAACAACAGTACTGGCATACCATCAGAATCTAGAAGTCATGCTATTTATTCCAATTAATACTTGTATTGTGCTGAGTGTATAACATCAGCCTAAAGAACAATCAACATTCCAGACCATTGCCTATGGCTTATATGCGATGCAGGAGCACGTCCACGCATTATTACTAAATAAGAAGTACGAACAGGCAACGATGTACCGTCTGTGAGGAGAGCGCAGCATATTCCTTTAGCGGAATTGGCTACTACAGTTCTGGGCTCGTCATTGGAAGGTCTTCCAGTTTCCATACGTTGAAAGTGTAGTGATATCCACCGTATGCAGTGTGTGCTGTACAAGGTGCAAAACTTGTTTCTGGTCCAGTCTGCTTGCTGTCGGAGTACAACCTCAACGTTAATGGGTGCAGCGGGTGACCTGAACTGACGGAGTTCCCAACAGATACTCTCCATGAACTAAGACGAGTTTGTATGACTATCGTAAAATTATTTCATGTACTATATTGTTGCATACCTGGTAAACAAACCTGGTGAGTGTTACGTAACATTAAGCCAAGCTCGTACAAGGTACAGTAGCCTAAGCTTGTAAGTTGTAGTAATGTATATTATATAGTGCTACTGCTAGTGTGCTGGAAATTGTTAAATTCTAATCTAGTTGTTAGTATCCAAATACGTTGTTACCAAAATGGGGGATTCGTATGTTGTGTCTCCACCAACATTTGATTGGAACTCAAGTGACTTACCAACATCATTTCGAAATTTCAAAAAGCATTGCCGCCTAATGTTTGATGGCCCCATGGCACAATCTGCTAAATCAGGCAAGATACAAGTCACATATGTACTATTGTGGTTGGGCCAGCAGGGTATTAACATTTTTGATACATGGAATGTTACAGACACACAACGTGAAAGTTGTGATGAAATTTTCACGCTGTTTGCGAAACACTTTGAACCAAAGACAAATTATCGGCTAAGCAGGTTCCAACTTCAAAGATTCAGACAAACGCCTTCTGAAAATGTTGATGAATTCATAACCCGCTGCCGAATCCAGGGTAGTCAATGTAAATTTAACCCAACTGAGCTTGAAATTAGACTGATTGAACAGCTAATAATTGGCACATCACACACGAAGGTGCAGCAAATTCTGTTAGGCAAAGATGAAACCTTAAAGTTGGATGATGCTTTAGATGTAGCAAGAACCTTCGAGGCTACAAGGACACATATGGAAGCATTAAATGCACCCTCTATCTCTGTAGATTATGTGCACAAGGGTCGTACCAAAGTCCATCCTGGAAATACCCAGAAGTGTGTTAGGTGTGGACTAAATTATCCACACAGGGGAAAGTGTCCGGCCGAAGGGACAAATTGTAATTATTGTGGAAAGCCAAACCATTGGGAATCCGTATGTAGACAAAAGAAACGTAATGGAAAGGGTGATCATCCAAAAAGGGGAAGAGGCAGTCTTAAACCTCGTAAGCTCCAAGATGAGCGACATGTAAACGGTTTGACAAATGCACATGTAAACCAGAGTGATTCTCGTCTGAACCGAGGTGCCGAAAACCTTTGTTTTGATTCAGTATATATTTACAATATAAATGGTCCTCAGAAAATAGCTGATAATCAAGCTGTTGTCAACCTGAACATAGTTATAGGTGATCAGCCAGCCACACTAAAGGCCAAAGTTGATACTGGTGCCGAAGGGAATGTATTGCCGTTGCGTATATTTAGACAAATGTATCCTCATTGTATTGATAAAAGTGGTAATCCACTGCCCAGATCTACTAAACCTATCGAAACCATGGTCATGGCTTACAATGATAGCATCATACGTCATTTCGGTACTCATACCCTAAAATGCGAGTTTCGTAATAGAACTATAGAAACTGAATTTTATGTTGCTGATGTCAAAGGTCCAGCTATTTTGGGATTAAACTCATCCCTAATATTGAAGTTAGTTACCTTGCATTGTGGAGTGTCTGTTGATACCACTAAAATTGACACTGCAGATGACTTAAGAAAGTTATACCCTGATAGATTTGAAGGGATTGGTAAATTAGAAGGGAACTACCATATTGTTATAAACACAGATGTTTCACCGGTAATTCATGCTGCTCGTAGATGCCCAATACAAATAATCGATGATGTCAAGAAAGAGTTAGATGACATGGAGAAACTAGGTGTAATTGAGTCTGTAACAGAGCCAACTGATTGGGTCTCTAGTGTAGTTTACTCCCAAAAAGCCAATGGGAAGTGGCGTGTATGCCTAGACCCCAAAGACTTAAACTCTGCCATTAAACGTACTTACCATAAAACTCCAACATTGGAGGAAATTACTCATAGGCTTGCACACAGTATCGTATTCTCCAAATTGGATGCTAGACATGGGTATTGGTCTATCATGTTGGATAAAGAATCCAGTTTCCTAACCACTTTTAATAGTCCCTTTGGACGGTATAGGTTTAAAAGACTGCCATTCGGCTTGTCTGTTAGTCAGGACATATTCCAGGCAAAGATGGATCAAATTTTGGAATTATGTCCAGGTACGTTTGGAATTTCTGATGACATAGGTGTGTATGGCAAAACAGAGGAGGAACATGATCAAAATCTCCACAGGCTCATGAAAGTGGCAAGAGAGAAGGGACTTGTGTTCAATTACGAGAAGTGTGAAATCAAGAAGCCAAGTATTAAATTTTTTGGATCAATTTATGACTCACAAGGTGTGCACCAAGACCCTGAAAAGGTTAAGGCTATAGAAAAAATTGAAGCCCCAAGCAACAAGAAAGAGCTTCAAGAATTTATGGGTATAGCCACGTACATGTCACCATTTGTTCCAAACCTTTCCACTTGCTCTTCACCATTAAGGTCCTTACTGAAGGCCGATACGGAGTTCCATTGGACAAACTCCCATAATCAATCCTTTAACCAGATAAAGGAACTAATTAGAAAGCAAGTGATTTTGGCATATTTTGATCCCAATAAGGAAAGTGTCATTGAAGTGGATGCATCCATGAAAGGAATTGGATGTGTGTTATTGCAAGATTCTAAACCAGTTTATTTTGCATCAAAAGCCCTAACTGAAACCGAACAAAGGTATGCCAACATAGAACGTGAAATGCTGGCAGTTGTATATGCATGTGAAAGGTTTCACACCTATATTTATGGGAAATCTTTCATTGTCAAAAGTGACCACAAGCCACTTGAAATGATAAAACTGAAGAACTTAGGTGCAGCACCACCTAGATTACAGAGGTTGTTATTAAGATTACAAGGTTATGACATGAAGATTCAGTTTAAACCTGGAAAGGACATGCTTATAGCTGATGCACTGTCTAGGTTGAGTCCACTAGAGGAAGGTCCAGTAGAAAAACAACATGTTACTGTTAACTTTGTTCAATTCTCTGATGAGAAAATTACGTCACTTCATAGTGAAACTAAGTCAGACCCAGAGTTAAACGTCTTGAAAGACATTATATTAAATGGGTGGCCTGCAAAGCGCCGTGAAGTCCCGAAAGTGATCCATAAATACTGGTCACTTAGAGATGAACTTACGATCGAGAATGGTCTTATCATGAAAGGTGACAGAATAATTATTCCACCAACCATGCAGTCTGAAATACTCGAAAAAATTCATACTGGGTACCAAGGAGTTGTAAAATGTCAGCTTAGAGCCAAAACATGTGTTTATTGGGTTAATATCAATAAGGATATCGAGGAGATGGTTAGAGTGTGTGTTCATTGCCAGGAACATGGTAATTCCCAGGCCTCAGAACCACTAGAACAACCAGAACTCCCAACTAGACCGTGGCAAGTGATTGGGACAGACTTGTTTTATGTTAGTGGAAATGAGTACCTATTACTTGCTGACTACTATTCTAAATTCTTTATTGTTAAGTCCATACCTAAAGGCAAATCTACTAGTAACACAGTAATTGATATGTGCAAAAGTGTGTTTTCAGAATATGGTATACCTGAAAAGCTAGTATCTGACAATGGAAGTCAATACTCAAGCCAAAGCTTTAAGGATTTTGCAAAACAATGGAACTTTAGTCATATTACCTCGAGTCCTAGGTATCCTCAGTCTAATGGTTTCATAGAGAGACAAGTCCAAATCGTAAAAAACACGATGGTCAAGGCAAAGCAGACAAATACAGATGTTTATCTAGCCTTATTATGTCTTAGAGCAACGCCTGTAGACAGTAAAATACCGTCTCCAGCAGAATTACTGCTCAATCGTAAGGTGAAATCTAATCTTCCTGTCAGAGTACAAAATAAGAATGTTGATCGTGATTCAATTTTTGAGCGTATGCAGGATAGGCAAGACACACAGAAATTCTATCATGATAAAACAGCAAAACCTTTGAGTCCGTTGGTTCCCGGACAAAGTGTATATGTACAAGACCAAAGTTCAGGCAAATGGACCCCAGGTACATTACTAAAGCAAAGACATGAACCACGATCGTATGAAATTCAAACCAACGCGGGCGGAATCCTGAGGAGGAATAGGAAACATTTAAAGGATGGGGAAAAGGTTCTACCCCAGTCAGAGATTATAACCGATAACTCTGACCCCAGTTCAGAAATAGAAAATATTCTGGCACCAGAACTAGAAGGTCCAGACCCACAGGAAGATGTTTATGTTACTAGGTCTGGTCGGAGAGTAAAGAAGAGAATAATGTTGGATTTATAAATTCTACAAGCTGTGTAGTATTGTTGCGAAATACTACCAGACACTTGCACAAGGCCCTTGTAATTATTAAGAAAGTTTAATTGATTTGTAGCCTTTCTAAGACTCCCAACTTATTAAAGAAAGGGGGATGTAATGTTATTGAATATGCATTCACATGTACGTGTGCAAACGATGCACTACATTATATAATCTGCACCTGTATGCTAATGAGCTGTGTATTTGCATATTGATATATAAGTTAAAGCATGCCGTCTGCTCGTCCTTGTTCACCCTGTCTCTCCATCTGTCAACAAGTAACCTTGGACATATCGTCCTATATATCTGTCCTGTACAGCATGATGTAACGCAATAAATAATTACATGTTATATGTTAATACTCTACGTCGACTGTGTTCTACTTGATTGTTTGAAAGAACTCATATACCTAAACAAGGAAACATGACAACAACTCAAGTGTAATTTGTTTTTACACATGGTTGTGTTATTTATTGCTTTACAACGTTTGTTATGTGCACAATGTACGCAGCTGTTGTTTAAGTTTTTAAATATTTTTGTTTTAATTTCTTTTCAGAGTGCGTAGAGAAGTAAATTAAGCTCTTTTATTTTCACCATATGGACACTGCTTAGCCGTGATACTATTTCACGTAGTTTGCATAGCTTGGGCTCATGCATGGAAGCACATAGACTTTGTTATATCGTGAAGACACTCTACAGTATAAAGGCCGATTTGAGAATTGTTCTCCGTCCCGCCACGGGTGATGAACACATTGCAAGAAAATGGGATACTAAAGAAAAGAAGGGAGAAGCGAACCTGCTTGCAAATTAGAACAAACAGGACAAAAGTATCGAATTTTATTTATCCGTACGGGATGTCAGCTAGTCTTGGCCAAGTCGTTTGGGCTGTTATTTTTCTCGTGTGCAAACTGTACATGCCTCAAAGTCCGTTCCTGCCGGCCAGGAACGTGCTTGCCCGCTGTACATGGCCAAGGATCTGTCTGATACAACCTAGTATCAATCTAAAGCGTTTCAGCGAGCGTTCTCTGGGCAGTACAGCAAATAGATACAAGAAAACAGTTTTGTGAAAAAAAGGTTCACTAGGCTGTTCATACTAGGGTTTTAACAAGACTAGATGTCAGCATACATGAACAGCATTCAAGGCAAGCTTATTCAGCTTCAGCAAACTGTATTCAACCGGCGCAATCTCTGCTTCATAGCACTCCAAGAAACAAAGATTCAAAGTTAAACGAAGGACTGGACAGGAAACGAAACGCCACAGCATCGAGTAACTGCTGAAGAACTGCACCTTACACTGTAACACCCAATGTGTTGAGATAACTTAAACAATTAGAGGTAACTTGCTGCAGAGACAGTTTAAAATTGATTCAACTACGCTCATTTCAAGTTATTTTAATTTGGATAAGTTTACACAACTAGAAATTGTATGTATAGGTAGCAAGAAATTGTATGTATAGGTAGCAAAAAAACAGTTTGCATATATAACTCTCACATGTTAATTTTCCACCAATCAGAGTATACGTGTAATAGTTAATAATCTCTAAATATGACAACCGTTTATATATGATTTTAACCAGTGGATCTAGGAACCCAGGCAAAGGTAAGTGAAATTTAAATGTAAGGATTTGGTACAAAATAAATGCAATAACATATTAATATTGGTAATCATTGCTCTAAAATGTTTCTACGCCACAAAGAATGGCTATCATACAGAAGCATTAGGGTAATAATAAACCCACTCAAGCTTTCCATTCCTTAACGAAATATAGAAACCACATAAAACAATGTTACCTCTTGTGTTAGCAATGGTCATTAATTAGTCCTCTTCAAAATATATATTATGAATAGCAAGATAAAGAAATGGATACTCCATACAATATGTATCATTAATTTCAAAATGTGTAAACTAATTTAATTGTGTAGTAGAACTAGATAAACGAACAAAATAAAACGAAACAGTTGATGAAAGTCATAGTAATGTATATTCAAACGTTTTCGAAGATTTCACATCTTCCTCGTCAGGAAATAGATAATAAGAAAATCGCTTATGTATAGTGCATACGAAAATTGTAGTAGTATTAATGATGACTATGCGTGTTCAAAGATATAGGAGGTTCTAAAATAAGTTGAGTATAAATGACGATCCATGTTGAAATAGTTGATTGTTTAAAACGGGTTTGAGTTTCTTGATGTACAGTGCCTCCTTAATTTTAATTTCAAAGTCTGTATAGCCGCTGTCTATGACACTTAAGTTGGTGATGTTAGCTGTTCGGCAGTCTATACAGTGAGTGATATGCTCATAGATTGCAGATTTGTCAGATAAGTGCTCCTTGACCCTTGTAGCCAGATGTCTTTTAGTCTTACCGATGTAAGTTTGGTTCTTATCACAGGAACCTTCAAATGAATAGATGACATTGGCTTTAAGGGCCATGGGGGTCTTATCTTTCAAGGAAAAGTAATTACTGACTTTAAACGTTTTGAAAACTATAATACACTTCTTGTTAACGCCTCTAAAATGTTTAGTTAAGGATCTCCTGAAATTTAGTGAAGGGTGACCTATGTATGGAATGGTAATCATGTACTTACTGTCATCATCCTTATCCTGATTATCCACTTCAGAACTAAGTTTCTTATTGAGGAATTTGTATACACACTCATCCAAAATCCTGCTGGGATAACCATTATGGTATAAAATCTCTTTTAATTTGGAGACCTCTGTATGGAATAAGGACCAATTGCTGCACACAACAAATGCCCTATTAAGGAAACAATTAATTAAGCCGATCTTCCAAACCCATGGACAAATGGCATGGAAATTGATAATTACATTTGTATTAGTTGGCTTACGATAGACCATTGAACTGTATGATGAGTTAGTTTCAGAGGGTAAACACACCTCTGTGTCAAGAAAAGCAAGCTGTTTCGATCCAATTTCATGGGTAAATTTCAAATTTGGATGTAATTGGTTAAGAAAACCAAGGAAACTGTGAACATGATCCAAAGAATTAAACACACAGAAAATGTCATCCACATACCTGAGGTACAACACAGGGCCATAATCAGTACTATGAGTCATGAAAATGTTTTCTAAATGAGCAAGGAAAAAATAAGCCAAAACTAGACCCAGAGGGCTACCCATTGTTACCCCATCAATTTGACAGTATAATTTCCCCTTATGGAGGAAATAACCACCTGTTGCAATCTGTAGTAACTTTTTGAAAACCTCTTTAGGATAAGGCCTTGAATCTTGCCTGTAGACATATTCAAAAACAATATCAATAGTTTCATTTAGAGGGATATTAGTGAACAATGAAACCACATCATAACTCACAAGTTGGTGGGATGGTTTGACATTAAAAGAATTTAGTCGTTCTATGAAAGAATCAGTTGAATCCAACATATAGGTAGTCGGCATACTGACTTTTATGATGTTTACAAGATATTTTGTAAGTTTGTATTCAGCAGTACTGATCATTGAGACAACAGGTGTGAGTGGCGTATTTTCTTTGTGAACCTTAGCCAGCCCATAAATTTTCCCAGGTTGACTGCCAGAAGGGATAAGATTTTTAAAAATAATATCAGGCAGGAAATTCTTCACATTTCTGTTCAAATATCTCACTATCGAATTTTCTTTAGATATAATTGGGTGTACTTTACCTTCGTCTACTTTAATTTAATTTCCGAAACCAGAGTGTCAAGTTTAGCATAATACTCCTGGTTATTAATTATAAGCAAACCATTTCCTTTATCAAATTTGCATAGTTTGATGCTGTCATCCTTGCTTAAAGACTGTAACGTCCTATGCAACTCTCTGTTTTGTTTCTTGCGGCATATTTGCTTTGCAGAGTTCAAAAAGTTCAGTGTCGAGTGTCTGACTACTTCCAGGAATCGGGCGGGTAGAACTCCAGTCTCCTTCTTTAGGTGGTATACCTGATTCTCCACTGCCGTTTTCACATCGATCTCGTTTAATGAACGGGGCAGGATGTGGTGCTTCAGGCCATAACGGAGTGCTTCTTCCTCTTTTATAGTTAGGGTCCTGTGGCTGCAGTTGATCAGACAGTCTGGTGTTGGGTGTCGTTGAGATCTCCATAGTGTCACTAATTTCCGCTGATGTTTTCTGCTGATATTCAATGTTACTTGTTTAACGCTGGCATTCAATTTCGCGATAAGGGTGTGAAACTAAAAAAATGTTAGGTGTTGCTCAAATTTCCGTTTCAGTGTCTCATATACATTACGTTTGGAGAAGTGTATTATAGTTTTCAAAACGTTTAAAGTCAGTAATTACTTTTCCTTGAAAGATAAGACCCCCATGGCCCTTAAAGCCAATGTCATCTATTCATCTGAAGGTTCCTGTGATAAGAACCAAACTTACATCGGTAAGACTAAAAGACATCTGGCTACAAGGGTCAAGGAGCACTTATCTGACAAATCTGCAATCTATGAGCATATCACTCACTGTATAGACTGCCGAACAGCTAACATCACCGACTTTAGTGTCATAGACAGCGGCTATACAGACTTTGAAATTAAAATTAAGGAGGCACTGTTCATCAAGAAACTCAAACCCGTTTTAAACAATCAACTATTTCAACATGGATCGTCATTTATACTCAACTTATTTTAGAACCTCCTATATCTTTGAACACGCATAGTCATCATTAATACTACTACAATTTTCGTATGCACTATACATAAGCGATTTTCTTATTATCTATTTCCTGACGAGGAAGATGTGAAATCTTCGAAAACGTTTGAATATACATTACTATGACTTTCATCAACTGTTTCGTTTTATTTTGTTCGTTTATCTGGTTCTACAAATGTAAAACTCTTCCTAAATTTTACTACTAATTGTGTTGTATTATGGAGAAAACAAACACTACATATTTAACTATTCGTATCCTTCGAAATCCATATTCCACTTTTAATCTTTTCGACATTTTTTTTCCAGATTTTGTGTCAAGTTTTCGTTATTCATTTTGTTAAGTTATAACGTGCTTCTACTTTTTCAAGAGATGACAAGACGTAATGAGTCAGTTTGGACTTTTCGATGACGTAATGAAACCGTTATATCCTCTCCACCCCTACCACCATTCACTGTGTGACATCATCCATAACCACTCACGCACCGATTCTCGTTCTGGAATCACTATATTCACTTTGACAACATACACCTCTAAATTAATTACCAGGGAGGTAAACTCCATAATTTCTGTTAGATGTATGTATGTATGTATATGTGATCTTCCCGCAAGCAGGAACTCGCGAAAGAAGCCATGGAGGCTTGTAGACTCGCAAGCTGACCGAAGCCAATCTCTCGGCACACATCCATTTAACGTCCATGTCGGGAAGTTGTTATTGAACAACACCCTTGCCAGACGACACACATTGCTGTCGGCGGGGAATCGAACCAGGGATCTCATGACTGGGAGACGCCGGCGTTAACCACTAGGCTATACACTCCGCCTGGCTATACAGTGTTCTTTCTTTAAATATTCCTGGTTCAAAGATGGATGGTGTTTGTACTTATGTGACACCATCAATTACACCTTGCAAACGTGAAAGTATCGTCTTTCTACTAATACCACGAACCATAACGTTATCTATAGTGTTACTTTACATTTTTTTAAAGCTATATATACATGTCCCAATGTGAAATATAAAAACTGAGGCAGCCGAATTCATCAAGATTCCACTTTCTGTTGTAATTAGCTCCATCAAGTAGAATTAAATGATTTTTTGACTGTATTCTTTTCCTTCAGTTTTTCAGTATAACTATTTGTATAGCAGGTCATCCTGACATTAATGTTTACTTCTCTATTTTTGGCAGAAGAAATACTGATGAAGTAATATACGAAATAATTCTTTAACAGAATGAAGACATTTGAAAATCTTAGCATAAAATCTAGTTACTTAAAAACAATTACTATGCATTTAATGAAACAAATGATATATAGGATTCCCCTAATCAAGAAATGTAAACAAATATTGACACAATGTATGGAAACAGCAAGATGATAAAAGAAGACGATGTCCAATGTTGTTACACACGTCACAATTATACATTTATCCTTTGGAGTTTCCGTGCACCCTTAAAGTTCGTTTTGTTTAAAACTCGGGCAAGCAGTTATCGATGAACTGAGTGGTGTCTGGTGTATAATAACTCTAGCTCGAGACTCCATTTAGGGGAGCTAGGTTAGAGAATACAGGTAGGGACGGGAAAGGTAGGTTGGCCATGCTCAAGAGGAGAAGTGGGTATGCTCAGTTCTAGAGTTGGCACATGGAGGTTTAGTTCGAGAGGAGAGTTAGGATGGGTAGATTCGAGAGAAGAGGTATGGGGGCTTAGGTGTTGGCAGTTACTGATGACATCATGATGGTTGTGTATACTCTCCACCTCCCGTAGTATGTCGCCATGTTAACAGATCTGTAATGTCGTCATCTTCCTTGGTTTATGGCTCTAATATTGAATATGATCACGAGCATTTCCTGGAGCAGGAGGATCATAATAGGTTGTCTTCGGGGAAAATACCCTGCTGAATTCATCTACCAGGATCCATACTTCTACAGGACAAAACATAATCAACTGATGTAAACAAAATGCTTGTGATTAAGGCCTAGTCATTTAATTTGTTGTTGGGATGGGACGAAGGGGGTGGGGGCGGTAGACGTTATGATGTTTTTTTTTTCAAATATGGATACATACGAGTTGAAATTAAAAAAAAAAAAACTAATAAGTTAGTACTCACCATCAGTGTTAAGCATTACGTTTAGTAGGGAATGAATTAACATGACAATGTGCTGCATGATTAATTATACTTGTTTACTAAAGTATATTTATTCGCTCAATAGATAATCATAGATATATGTGGGTATGTTTTAATGTTCCAATAGTTAGAGTGTGATTAATAACTATCACTTTGCTCTATGCTTTGGATGTTTAGAAGGTTTGGTTACTTCGCCCTTCAAACCAATATTTGTTTGGTTATTTATTTTCTTTACATGATTTAAAACTTCTTACTGTTAGGTAAGTCATAATATTATACCAATCCTTACCATGGTGAATGTTGCTATACATTATACATAACCCATTTGATGGCTAAACCTGTGTTTGCTACTATGAAACTTATTCCAGAATTATGGAATGATTATTTACGCTTGTGTGCTACATTCACTTGACCATTCTTTAGATGACCTAACTAGACCTTATTCTTAAACTACTTCCCTCTGTTTCAATCTCTGAATCATTACTATTACAGAATCTCAAGTATTACGCCAGTTTTGGTTCCAATGCCTTCGTGTTTGCACTGTCCATATACTATTTCTGCCCAGCAAACTCCAAATTTTCCCAGGCATTACCCAAAATGACCCAGGGCCCGGGACTTAAGACTGAACCCCCTTCCAGCTTCGAACTTATCACCCCCTATTTATTCTTATCACCCCCTATTTATTTTTATGTTTAGTACTATTCGTTGACGAAATCTCTTTAATCCAAACATTGCATGTTTAGTAATATCTGTTGGCTATATCCCTTTAATCCATACATGACATGTTTGACTACATCCCTTTATTCCACCAATTGAATGATGAGTAATATTCGTTGATTACATCCCTTTATTCCATCCTTTGAATGTTTAGTATTATTTGTTGACTACATCCCTTTAATCTACCGATTGCATGTTTAGTAAAATGTTAGCGTTGACTAAATTATTATTGTTGCTGCATTATGTGCTTACCTCATGTCTACTTTACTTCATAAATTAAATAATTGTGACGTCATGCATGCATACCGCCCTCAATTATACACTAGTCAGGGGATTTATGCTATCATTAGTAATTACAATATCATTATGTAAATAGAACAACAAAATGAAACAGACATGACAAAGTTATAATTAGACTACTCACCAGCCAAAGACCGGAGCCGGTATCAAGATTATACATTTGATCAATCTTATGTCTATCAGGCATGCAGAGAACTGTAAGAGGCGAATAAGATTACACAGTAAAATAACGAATGCAACAATATCAACGATATAATAGTGAATGAAACACTTTGATTAAAACACAGTAGTAACAACCTGACTTTCTTTTACTGTGAACTTTATTGTATATATCGAACAGTTGTATCTCTAGGGTTGTAGATTATGTATCTTCTCTGACAGTATATTGGATTGTCACCTTATGAAATATTACATTTTGTTTTGTCGTTAAAACTTACACACCAAATCGCTTTCTACTCCCTTATATGTTTAAAACGTTGCATGCGATACTATTTCCATTGCTTTTACTAATGACATACAGAAAAGCCTTTCTTTAATTTGTTCTAGTATTGGTATCTGTACGATGGGCTCAGTTATCTGTCATCTGTATTTCCTTTTTTTTCTAGATAATATATGATCTTGATGACTTATCACAGTCTTTAATCCAGCATGTAGCAGGTTGACTTTATCAACAACAAAACATACTCCAAATGTTGCAAAATACACCATACCCTGTGTATCATACAACATCAACAAGAAAATGATATCACCTGAATTTTCTGTTTCCATGTTTACTGCAATGATGCCTGGTGATAAGGCGCTTTCTATTTCATTGAAACTAAAAGCCAATCATGTCGGCTACGGGAATGGTTTAAACTGTAAACAATATTACACATGATTAGTCATTAATCGATTAATTAATAAGAAATTTACCAATCACTCCCCGGGATTTCAGAGTGGATAGAAGTGGTCCGATGGGTATCGATGAGGGCAGCAGACAGTCATATAGGCTATAATCAGAGAAAGAAATATGTTCAGTTATTTTACTAATTACATCCTTCTTTAATTGTTACTATTTTAGATATAGTACATAGACTAACCCGTAGAATGCAATTCATCAATAGTTGTTCCTTCTTCTGTTACAACCTCACACATCAGTAATTTGGTTTTTAGGGAGGAATGACGAACAAACCGGCTACGGGAAAGTTTGAAACAAATTGGCCTACCAACGATTTGAAACCAGACAGTGTCTAGACGTGACGTAACTATTGCAAAATTCTGGTACTTGTTTGTCAGTAAATTCCAGATGTTTTTACATCTTTTGTTTTATAAAGGCGCGTCTGTTCATTTGAAAACAAATTTTGTTTATTGAGACGCGCGCGTCTATTTAATTGAAAACAAGTTCTTTTTATTGCATTGTTTAAGTATTTGATTTACAGGTGATGAACAAAAGAAAATGTTAAACTATTGAAAAAGTCATCACAGTCAGTGTACATCTTTAGCAAGAAAAAAAAAAACCTGTGAAATAATTTCAATAGACTTTTAGGTTAAAACTAAATGGGGACTGTCTGAGTAGAAAAGAGAAGCAATCATTTAACGTACAGATGTATGGTAGAAATATGTACAGTATAGTGTATATACGACTTTAGGTTAGTTTTTCAAATGGGAATATGGTGACAACAATATGTAAATTATATAGAGATAATAGAAGGGTCATTGGCCTTGTAGGTTCAGTTTCGGGAGGGGATGGGTGTGGGGAGGGTTGTGGTTTTGTAGGTGAAAGGAGAAAACTGAAATGTTAGAGAGGATAAATTTTGGTAAATAGATGTATAAGTTAAAGTCTGTGGTGTTTTCAATTTTTTTTATTATAGAGAGGATCTACAGTTATATCTTCTTAATATTATTCTATAAACAGATATATTGTGCTGGTTCATATTAGTATATACTGCAAACAATGGAAATAGAAATTAAACACATGTACGTGATTCTGAGTGTTATTTACATATAGACCGATGTTGTATTGGTCTCTGTGTGGGGATTGCCTGTAATGTTATGTGGGTTAATAACAAGCATATATCAAGATTTTTTTGTTGCACGAAGAGGGGGGGGGGTGGGGAGGAAGGGTGGGAAAAAGTTTGGAGTAGAATATATGAACACAGGTCATTGATCAGAAGAGACAGACGTCGATATTATGACAGGATACCTTGCTGAGTATGGCCAAGTGCGTGTGTTTGTGTTGGGGGGGGGGGGGGGTAGCGGATGTTGTTAACAAGATAACCCAAATGTTATAAACATAGATTAAGGGAATGGGCATCGTGGTACGGCATAGATGTCATGAGGGGGAGGGGGTAGGGGAAGTTGAAAAAGGTGCATTATTAATAGATGAAGACAATCACAGTATGCTTAATTTACATCAGTTTTTGTTTCACTTTAAAAGTAAATGTGCATTAATTACCAATTAGTTTATAAACTAATTAATGGACGTTTCCCACTGATAAATTAAGAAAAAAAAAGTATACCAAACTTGATACTTGCTTTCTTTCTTTACCTTTGCTTTTCTCCTTTAAATATTTTCTATTAACCTAAATAATCAACGTTTGGTTCATTGCTATTTTGGGAAGCTTTTGGTAAAATGTTTATTTTTTATTCTAATATGATATCTTGCATTATTGATTAATGATATCTTGGTATAATTACATCCCAAAATGTTTTACTTTTTTCAATTTGGAATTATGTTTGTCAGTTTAAGCTGGGGCCTCCTATCTCCTTATTTCAATAAAATTCATTTTTATTAATAATTTATTGTCTCAATTTGTCTCTATTTTACTCTCCCATTAATCATATTCCTAATTACCTGATGACTGTTCTTTCATTGTTAGTGTATTTCTTCATTCGATTTCTTCTTCATTTTTTTTTTTTTTTACTTGCACAATTATATAAACCTATCAATAAACCCTTCGGTAATTATTAAATATAGCTATATTGTTAATTCCTCACTTATTTACATTATGAATATGTATTGGTTCTTTCTTTATTACTAATATTATTTACATATTTATTACTTATACTTACAACAGTGCCTTCAATCTTTGTGAGTGTTGTAGATAGTTTAATATTTCATTAACGTCATGTTTATTCATTTCTCTTCCTTTCTCTGTCTGTATGTTCATCCTCTCTATTGATGTTATGATTGGTAGAGAGAGACCAGAGGAGAGGATAATGTTTCCATCTTCATCAATCTTACTAAAGGACCAGCCTAGAGTCACCCTGTATATGGGAATCTGAAGAAAGGAAAATAATAAATAGAATTAATATTATCATGTTTGTTTACAGGATCAATACTTGAAGAGAATAAAATCATATTTGAGAAATATTGACTTTTGTTTGTTTCAATTTTAATATTAATCAGGAACATTTTTTAATTTGTAATCATATGTTGTTATTGTTTTGTTGCTTATAATAAGTTGTTTGAATTGTAAAAAGATATAATTGTATCTGTAAAGTTTGTTTTATTTTCTCTTTTTCTTATAGAACGACGTTTAAGAGTAAACAAGAGGGTTAGGTTTATTGCAGAGATCAGACATTGTTATTTCTGTAGAATGAATCAAAGGTGTATTAGAGGGGTGAGGGATGGACGGACCAAGGGATGTCAAGGGTGTAGCGAGGGGTGTGTTATGGTTAGGAAGGGTGTGCTATGTTTAAGTGATATTTGGTCGCGCTAATAGGATGGGTGCCTTAGGGCAGCAGAGAGAATGTTATGTAGTTATTGTTAAGGAGTGTAAATGTTTAAATGAGAAAGGGTCATTGTATTGGGTTTGTATGAGGGGTTAAGGTGAGGGAGGGGTATGACCCGGAACTGATATGTGTGAAATTAGGTAAATGCTATTAAAGGAGTAAAGCGAAAAGATCAGGTTGATGTGAAGTTGGTTTTACAGTGAAATTTTAAGAATGGAACATTTCATATTTAAGAATCAGTTTGTTATTGAGGTAATCTACTATTAGGAATGTTTATCAATCACTTCATATATTTCTTTATTAATTCCAATGTTAATTTATACAAAAGTAAATTTTGTCACAATCCGTAAAACAGAAAATAATTTATTGACCATTTCTGTATTAAAATTTTATGTTATACTCCAATGTAAGATAATATTTTCAAAGATAAAATTAATCACGGTAAAATAAACAGAGGTATTGCTGAATAATAACCATGACAAATATTTAACGATGTTTATTCATGTGTTTATTATTGTTTTATTTATAATTACTGTTTGTATTAACGAATCTGTCTCATGTTGAACTTGCAAATCTATTTAAATTAAAACCTGTAATTCCCTTTTTTGGTATTCAAACAGTTTAGTATTGAATAATTAGAGATCTAATATCTTCTTAAGACATTCATAGGTTTCAAATCATTATAATGCTAGGCTACCACGCAAACTAGTAATATTATTACTAGTATATAGCCTAGGCCTAAGTATAACAGCGGCAGTAATGAATACCAATCGGTAATATAAAAACGAGAAGAAAACTGCCCTACTAGTATACATATGTATCGGTCTCAAATCAAACAACAGTATAAATTGGTTCATTAATTTAATGATTTTGAAAACGAGCTGTTAGTTTGTTCGGCTATGTAGGCAACACGTTGTCTAACTTGAAACTATTAAAGGAAGTTTACTGACGAGGCTGCGTGACGAATGACCGGACGCATATGTTTGAAACAGCGTTTAACGAAATCATGTTCTTTTTTGCGTTAAAATAAGGTCCATTTGTATATATTAATGTCTCTTTTATCATCTAAATGTTTCATGTAATTTCATCAAACATGCATAGCCTATACTGTTAACTTTAAATAGGCATAGGCCTACAATTACTATACCGTAAGTCAATATGGTAACAACAGCAAACCGCACACGGTGTCATTCCCTTAGCAGTCGCACAGAACAAATGATAAACATGTGTACGTGTAAGTAGGCGACGAACTAAATCTCCACACAGGGTGTACGCACGTCTACCTGCGTAGATGATCATTGCTCACTGTGCGGCTTTCTTTGAAATTTAAAACAGGTGTATTGTTGAATTTACTGCTGGAACGGTGATAGGAAGCTTACATATGTTTTCAATTGTTTGGGCTTTTGTTTTTCTTCCTCAACATTCCTTCTTCTGTACCAGATTACCTAAAACTTCTGTTAAACTTGTCTCGTCTTTAAATTCAGCCAAGATAAGTTAAACGAATGAAATTATTTCCCTTTTCTATCCAAACCAGAAAACAGAAAATGGCACTTTCGTAAATATTGAGATTCAAACACTTGCCTTTATCGACGGTTGCATGAAATCGGTGGCGCACTTCCTAAACTTATGTCACGGAGAGGGGTACGAGTATGTTCAGCCAAGACTAGATATTGTTGTAAGGGCGATACATGTGCAACTCTTAAATTATCAATGTTATCGACTTAACGGGAGAGAACGCTAAAGTAGATAATATATTTGTTCCGTTTCACTCTGATTGCAGGGTTCCAACTCTTTTTCTAAGGAAAATGATACTTATGAAACGTTTTTCTTTCATAGTTTACCATTCATTCTTGACAGTATCATCACTTCGGCTGATGCTGATATTTTTGAGGCAAATAAGGACAACACTATGTCGTATTGAGGGGTGGGTTTTTATTTGCGTGTCGTGGGGATGTTTAACTATTACAATCAGTGATACCGTGGGCTGCGTATAACGGGAAATCGTGTTACACCTCTAAATCACGACTTACTCAGATACTCAGACACTGACACTTGGAGCTCGGTCAGATTTGTAACATTTGATCAAGTAAAATATGTGTTGCTTATAATGGAAACATGATAATTCAATGTACCGTTATAAGAATGGTTAGGGTTGCCTATATCTTTCAAATGGACAAACGTTTAACTGATATATAATCTAAAAAGAGCGCAATGATCTAACTAAATCGAAGTAGCGATATTTCTATGGCTGTGTTAAATGATAAGTGACTTACGTTGTGAGTTGCTGCAATTTCAAGTAGCAATATCGTAGACATCTGGAGTTGTTTACTATCAATTTGCCATAGACTCACACCACTCGAACATATACATCGTAAACTGTTTTCATCCTCAGTCTGGAAATGAAAATAGATTTCGTCTTCAAATGAATATGACCGAATTTCAAGTTATAATATATTAAAATTGCTCCCTTGAGTATCACAATTTCACATGATATGAACTGTATATGAAAGCTGTGAGCGGGAACTGATAATCCGTCAAAATTGGATTCCTCAAGAAACTCTTAAATTTAATTAAAGTAACGCTTTGACTTTTAATTTTACATAACAACGTAGAGACTCCTCTCTGTTACGAGTTTGATGTTAAGCTAGCGGGGTAGGACTTCATTTTAATAAATGATTGCGTTTATCTGACTCTTAATGACATCATATATGCTTTACTCTATGTTACATATTGAAGTTTTAGAGCGGTAGGGGAGAAGGGAGATGAAGGGACAATGAATTATGTTAATAATCGGTATATTGGAAGGTCTGAAGGGAGATTTGTAATCTCTTCCTTTCATATATATATATATATATTATATGAGTATAGAAGTGAAACGAATTTTACTACCTATAAAACAGTAAAAGAGATAATTGGGCTTTTAGTGACATCTCCAGAAAGCTTCCGCAATACCAAATGTACCAATTTTGAACAGATGCACTAACTTCGCAAAACTCTTAAAAATATTTGTTAAGGACCTACTTGCAAAAGTATGAACTGTCTGAAAACATCTTTGCAAAAGGACTGTTTGATTTTTTGACGAGAAACAGTAACAATGTACGAAGGTTCAGGATGGTAAGACTTTATGAGGTGAATTTAAAGCGTTTGATAAGATACTATCAAAACCCAGAAATAATATATATTTTCCCTCTCGGTATGTATTATGTTGAAGGGAAATTGTTCCTTAATGTAAATTTACGGTCTTAAGCTTGTAAGCATAAAAAAAAAATATGCAAACTTAAATGAGAACTTTCTGATTTGATTCACAGATAATAGTTTTAGCATTTCAACCCAGAAAATCAATATAGTGGACTATATAGGGACAATTTCAGAATTAGATTTAATTTCATTTGCTTTGCTCGTTAACATGCATTGTTACCTATATGATTATGCAATATCCGAAAACTTCGAGCTTGTTTACGTCCTTTCCGTTACTAAAATATAGTATCATACGTCACTTTACTGCCAAACTTCCTTAACTCATTTCCACAACAAGTTGAATGTATATCTGCCAAAAATGACAATGGTACCATATATCTGCATGGAGCTGAGTCTTGTCTATTCGGATAACGATTAGAAAAAAGTGTAATTTATCATGGAAAGTTCAGTTTGTATTTTTAATTATCTAGTAGTTTTTATTACATGCATATTAATAAACTAGTACAATTCCGTGTCCGGTGCTACGGTGGCGTTTGCCAAAGTGGATGTTACTTGGATGATCGGTCTTTCATTTATACGAACATTTTATTATGAATTGCCCAACTAATGGTACAAGCAAACAATAGAGGCATGATAGAACTCAAGAGAGTGGTCAAAGACTTACTTCAAGTATTATGCCTTCCTTGGAATTCAACACCCATTTGCCTCTGACTGAATCTAAATGCAAGTCAGGTTTAGACGGTTTCCATGACACTGGAAAAAAAAAGATTTGTTTATAGATCAAACACTTTAAGGTGGGATCGCTCGTAATTTCCTCGTAAATTCTGTCCTTCACACCACCCGATTCAAAATTAATATCAATACTACCCTCTACCGGTTCCTCGCTGTTGTCTCGTAATTTCTCAGCAATCCCGTATTTACGGCTAGTAAGCAATAAACGGGTTCGGTTACTTGAACGGTAGCCTTGGCGAAATTCCTGCATAGTTTCTTGTCTGTGGCAGTACAGGGAGTTGTTATGGTCAGTAGTATGTGGTATTACGCCGCGTTTTCGTGTGTGTTGTGTGATACAAAACTCTGTGCTTTGTTTTACGTTCAGAACTTTTCACAACTAATGGGCTGTAGTGTATAGGTTACGGTCGAGCTTTGCATCAGGCGTAATAGTTTGACCAGGGAGCTGCTACTCTAGCAGTTCCCTGCTTTTACTCTTTTAGGCCTACATGGTGAGCAGTCGAAGTCAAGAAACAGCTCAAGAAACTAATAGTTATGAACTTTATGTCTGATTTACGCTGACTGGTGTCACAAAAAGACAAACGCGAATGAGTGAAAAAATTGACTGAAGTGATTACAAAATTGGGTATCAGACGTAAAGTCAAGTCCGTCATGTGTGAACAATTGGTATTTCAGCCAATTTAGGTATTAATTATACATAGACAGAGTCACAGCTTACATTGTATTTTATATATAAATTTTAGTTATATATCAGGAGGGTAAGACAAAGCATTTTATGTCATATACCATATATAGATAAATATGTATATTTAATTATTTTTGGACTCCTGGCAACGGGCCCTTTAGGCGAGCACAGAACACTTGCCCTAGCTGCACCCCGTCCTCCTAACTGGTGCACGTAAACCCTGTCCTTGCACCCCTTTGACCCGAATTAAAAAATAACGAAACTTGAACGATGAGGGAAGGAAAATACGTTGCCATAAGGGGCGGCTCCACCCTCTTTTAGAAAGGATTGGCAAAAAGGGAATAAGTACATGAACAATAAACTAATAGTTATTTCCATTGAAAAGTGTCTCGCTGAGCATCGGCCGTCAAAGCAAAACACTTTTTTTTTCTAAATCACGTCAGTGTATTGCTTTCCAGCGTACTGTACTCCCAGAGTTGACTATCCTGCTTCTTGTTCCGAACGGCTCCCAACGAAATGCCAAAAAGTCGGCAACGGGGTTGGGGTGGGTTACCCAGCTCCACCATGGGGCACCTCATCTCGACTGACTCGAATTACAACTCGAAACTTTTAACTGAAATTGGATTGAATTTAAAAAAAAATATATACTAGCTGTCTGCATGGATCATACTTATCTATACTATTGTGTGACCATATAGGCGTACAGGCTCTATTTAGTCAACCAGGAGAGACTGAGGGGAAGCTTTTTTTCTTGCCACAGAAAATTAAACATTGCCTGGAAGTTCCTAGCACGATTAATTCATTTCAAACTTCGACGGCAATGAAGGACTAAGAGAACCATATAGGAGAACCATATAAGATCATTGAACCATCACGAACAACTCCGAATAATCTTCCATTTGCCGATTCATTACACTGGGAATAAGGGGTGGGGGTGGGGCTTTCCATTTGATCCGCAAGTATATTGAACGGTCACCACAACAAGGGTGTTTAGCTTGGGACTAGCACGGGGAGACTTGTCAACCTTGTGAACTTTTTTGGGGGTGAGACGCGGGGGGGGGGGGGGAGTCGGCAAACTAAAACATACAGGGTAAAACAGAGGGGAGGAAAGAGGTCAAAACAGAAAGAGTGAAAGACAGATGAAGGGATGGAGGAAGAAAGTAAAGAAAATGTGGAGATGGAGGCTAGGGGTAGAGATAGATATGATATGAAAGCACAGAAAAAAAAAACCAAGAGCAGAAAAATGGAGATCACTGGGATACTGTCAAATACACAAGAAGAATATACAATCTAAATACTGGAATTAAATACTGCACAACATAAATACAGCTTTATGACATCAACAAATCATAGGGGAAGGATATAATGTTTCAAGGATGCTGGACACAACAGAAGATGATTATGGTTTCTGATCTATTAGGCTTCTTCTCTCTACTGCTACCAGGATGTCAGAGACCACAGGGACTCGCACAACTCTTTAAGTTGTGATGACCTCTGACCCTTACTATGCCTAACTGTTATCTTGCCAGGAAATAAATACATCAGTGCATGAGACGAGGTGAGAGACAGGACTGATTGATCTTGTCGATAGGGGTACATGTGATTCAAGAAGATAGATGTAAAGATAAGCATCGTTTGGACACTTCAAATGGGACCCCCTCCTCACCCCCACACCCTCCCCCACGTTCAAATCATATCCCCTCCTGGCAACGGAAATGAACACCAGTATAAATAAACCGATACAGATATTTAAACACGCTATGCGTGTAGGTCTATATACAATATAAAGCTGGCCATTCTCTGATTGTTACTCCTTGATTGAATTTCCCCAACCTTGCCCACCTTGACTTAGAGGGTGGCCAAGCTCCTGATTCACAGTCATAGCTACTATTGAACAAAATGGACGAAAGCAATTTATCTCAATCTGGTGATGCAGATGTATCATTAACTGCTAATCCAACGTTTGTGAATTTCGCACAACCTGTCAACAAAAGTCTGGGAAAAGTGCTTGCCCCTGCCATATGTATGATCTTTTTTGTTCAGGATCATGTAAATGTGGCAATGTGTATTCGTATAGTCTGAGGTTTCTCTCCCATGCTGCTCCATATCTAATCCTACTGGTGACATTGGACAGAACATTGGCAGATGGCTTCTTGAGAGGTGTTAACTCCTTATATACCATGTCCCCCCCAATATCATTGACCCCTGGGGGAAAATATTTACACATTGTAATTACTTAAAATCTTTTCATTTTTGTCAATAGGGACCCTAGTATTGACAGATAGGTATTGAAATGAGGTTTTAATTTTTAATTTTTTTTTAAATTATTGAGCTAATTAGATATGCAAATATGCAAATGAGGTTATAATACATACACTATACTTTCTTTTGCCTATTTGAAATTATTTTGATGAACTATGCTGGACTTTTGATAGTTTGATGAGTTCAAGACATGTAATTTTATAAGTAAACTATAATTTGATGTTTGAATGTGAGGAATATGACTGATTTTTTGACGTTTTGTTAAATTTTCCTTCGCGAATAAATTATAATATTTTACAGGCTACCAAATTTAGGGTTTATATCAAAGTTATGGTCTCCATGCTGGTCAAGGGCTTTTCTGGAGTGATAAGTAGAGGCTGTTGTTCATCCACATCATATTTGGCACCTCAGTTGTTGCTGTAACTGGAGCAAGGCTCTAATAAAAGGCTAATTAGTATGCGCATAATTACAACTTTTGTACAAACAACACACAAAAAAGGGAAACACATTGCTTTGACTTTGAACTTTCTTATTCAAACTTAAAAAAAACAGTTCATACCCTCCCCTCAATTATATTTACTACCAGGTTGCCAACCCCTCCCCCTTATACCCCCTCCCCCTTACCCCCTCATACCCCATCCCTCCCCCACATGAATCCCTCCCCATAGCAACATCTATGTAATGTGAAAGTATATGCTTATTGTAAATAGATGTATAAACACTAATCCCAATGAAGGTTACAACAGTAAAGAAGGACAATTTTCAAACAAAGTTACCCCTCTTTAGTACTATGCCCTCCCTCCCCCCCACCCACTCTTCTTCTCACTTCAGAAAGGCTAATTAGTATGCGCATAATAAAAAAGGTGTACAAACAATACACAAAAAAGAGAAGCAAATTGCTTTGACTTTTGAAATTTCTAATTCAAAACTTAAAAAAACAGTTCATTCCCCTCCCCTCAAGCATATCTACTACCAGGTTGCCAACCCCTCCCCCTTATACCCCCTCCCCCTTATACCATATAATATTCAACCCTATTTACAGCCATGTCCCCCATCCCTGTTCCCTCACCCCTCCCATAAAAAAGTACTATGAATAATATGAAATAAGAATAATATGAAAATGAATATAAGAATAATATGAAATAAAATGTATAAAAAAATTTAGGCAATTTGATCATCCAGACATCACAGAAGATGGCCCCAAGGAATTTCACAAACTGCAAGAAGCAACAAACTAACCTTTGTCTCCCAAGAAAAAAATGAAAAAAAAATGAGGAGAAAATATGTCATGTTTTTGAACATTTGAGGTCGACACCATGTACAGGTGTGAACACTGATCTACTAATCAGAACAACAAAAAACCACGATACCGTCAAGTAATCGACAACCCATGCAGGAAGAAGAATGTCGCAACAAACCGACAGATCATGCATCTAAGCCCATTTTGTTAGAAGCATTTTCTGCAGAAGGAGAGAGTGAAGGTTGTTCAAATTTCAAACTATAACACAGGTTCTGTATTACCAGCATAAGAACCTATAGACAAACAAACAAAGAAATGTGAGTGAAAATAAACAGCAACATAATAATTCTCTCATCGCGTCGAGGTGAAAAACTTATTTTGAATTAGCATTTTTTTTAGGTAACTTTGGAAATTTGACATAATTTGATAAGTGATTGGCATAGCAATTCTGAGTTGTAAAAATTTGAAACATGATTCTAACGGTCTTGTGGAGAAATTACTAGGGGGAGAGTGTACATTCTAAGCACAGTGATGGTAAATATAAAAGCACTCTGGCTCAGTCAAATGAAGTCTTATGTCTTCTCCACATGTAAGACAGCCTGTTTTGATTCTTTTATGGGGGTCCTTACACACAATACACTGTTTGCGGGTTTCAAATTTTGTGGGGCGATTACAGTGCTTGTTTGACAATCGATGAACGGCATATTGTCTGTGGGGGATATCTTTCAGGAGGTATGGAACACACAGCTGCTCTGCAAGTGCCAATCGAAACTTTTTGTGTAGAAACGCTGAGCTTTTTTCTGTGTGTTTCAATTTCCACAATGCAAATGCATTCAAAATTGCTATGTCAATTGCTCGCCAGAAGGGCTTGAGCCACCACCGTTTATATCTTCGAACAATTGGATGGTAAGACAGCAGTTGATCGAAGACATCAACTCCGCCCATGTGCGCATTGTAGTCAGAAACTATGGTGGGCCTCTGAACTACTTCTCGTTCACCTGCACTACCTTTTTTTATGCGGGTGATTTCGGAGAGAGAATTACCATGCACTGTCGACAGACAAAACACATCTCGTTTGTCCATCCATCTACAGGCCGTCATGTTATGGCTCTTGAGGAAAATAGAGTGACCTACCTCGACCTTAGTTTGTGAAGACTTCGCTCGCATTGGCATGTGTTTACGATTCTCTCGAACCGTCCCCACAGCCAATGTGTTGTGACTGAGTAGGTGCGCCAATAGCTCAGGGGACGTATAAAAGTTATCGATATATAGTCGATGACCTCTCCCTAAGTACGGACGCATCAACTCATTCACAACACGGAAGGTCAAACCTTTTTCCCCTACGCCGCCTGTGTACAGATCAAAACTCAAACAGTAGTGAACCTTGGCATCACACAAAGTCCACACCTTCAGCCCCCACTTCGTTGGTTTGTCCTTCATGTACTGAAGAAAGCTGAGACGACACTTGGTACCAATCATCATCTCATCGATACTCAACTCCCTACCTGGACTGTAGTGCTTCTGAAAGGACTGGTTCAAGGAATCAAGTAATGGACGGACCTTGTACAACTTGTCACAGAACCTTCCATTAGCAGTCTTTTCTCCCATCGTGTTATCTGAAACATGCAAATAACGTTGATGCTGCTGATAGAGAGAACGAGACATTACTTGAGGATACCATGGAGTTTGTAGTATCTGATTAGTAGACCAGTATTCACCAATTTGGCTCTTGTTTGTGAGACCCATGGCAATAGTCAACCCGATGTATGCCATGACAGATTCTCTGGTGACAGGAATATACTTCCCACCACCGCCAACTCTGTTGACCCCCTCTTGGGAGGCATAAAGATTAGTCTGGTCGACTAAATTTTTCAAGACTGGTTCAGTGAGAAACAGTTTCAAGAAATCTATCTCTGAATTTGCCCTTTTCGCTGCTTGTGAAAGACCTTGTGTCTCAAACGCAAAGTTGACGTTTTCATTGATGAAAGGCTGTAAGGGGAAAAAAAAAATGTATCGTGTCATAAGTTTTGATTTATATGAATAATTGCTGCTGAAAGAAATAACATGTTATGAATAGGCAGTCTTCAAAACGTACCACATCTTCTGTGAAGTCTTCCCAGAGCCATTCCCCGCAGCAGTTGCTCCTGTCTTCATTTTCCTCCACAAGTAAGGTCCACTTCTCTTGGACCTCTTGGGGGCTGAGGTTCTTGTTGAAGCCCCCAAGGGCTGCCTTCCTGGCCTCGCACCGTATTTTGAAATCGGCACGAGAAGTGGCATCTAGTACAGGTGGAGGAGTTGCAGGCCTCTGTGGTGGTGGTGGTGGGGGCACTGCTCGTACCAGGGTCTTCTTTGGTCGACCCCGGGGTCTCTTGGGGGGTGCTGGTTGTTGCTCACCAGCAGTGCCAACAACTGCTGCGGGGGGAGGTGGTGGAATGGGCAGGTCTTCCTCTTCTGCAATGATAATCTGCAACTATAAAAAGGTACAAAAAAGGTAAGCTACAACACACATATTTACTATACATTACAAGGGGGGGGGGGGATTGAGTTGATTGTGGTTTGGATATCCCTTTTCTATCAAATTCCCATTTTTTGCCATGAATTTGCACATTTGGAAGAGTCCATATGGCCTATGGGGGTGAACATCCTGTATACTTTAGCACTGGTTTTTATTATTATGCATTGGGGTGGACTGAAACACCAAATACTCTTTTCAATTCAGTTGCAACAGGGCACCAACCCAATAAACTTGATTATCCTAATGTTTTCAAGTTTATTTATCTTTATCAATAACCCCCCAAAATAGTTGACCTACATGTAATACAATGGTACAGTCCTGCCTAACGATGAGTCATATAGGCCTATTGTACTACCACAGTACAATAAATGTATACACAATACATATAGTGTGTAGCTTACCATATCAGGATGTTGGAGCAACAAAGAGGGTCTGGCGGCAGGTTCACTACGACGTTGTCACACAGTGTTAGCACCAATCAAAATTGATCTCATAAAAGCTTTAGGGTTTCAGCCAATCACAAGCATTCCCTGGATATACACATACCCAGGTACGTAGAACGTGCACAATAAGTTAGGGCCTATATATCTGAAAGAGAAACTGCGGGTGTATTGAAGATTCGTCTGGATTTTCCAGGTAGACCTATGTAATGTTCTTCTCCAATTTTTGTTCAAACCAGATTATATTAATTTGTCCTACAGCTAAAATTTCACCACGATATTTATAGAGAAATATGGTAGATTGAAGACTAACTTTTGGGAGTTTTTGACTTTGAGATGTTAAAATGTAAACTACTCCACCCGTGTTATCGTAACCTCATTGAATTTTCATAGGCTACATGTTATAATAATCGTTGCAAATTTGTGATTGGCCATGTATAACATAACATTGTCTGCAAAAAGGCAGTTTTGCAGGTTACACGAGACTATTCTTCCAAGATAAAGTCTTCTCAAATCCTTCGATCGACATGTGTGAGATGCAATGCAAATTCCAACCAGTGGAGATGTAATCCCCAATGAGTAATACTCTGACAATGATTTATCATTTTCATACATACTTTACCCTGCTTTCATGCATAGGCTATTCCTGCGAATGTGAAACTCGTGATGCATGATTCCAGTGACTATTCATTTTGATATACCAGAGCTTGGCATGTAATATTTCCTCTGCCCCTTTTATAAAACAGGCGCTTAATTAGGTTAGAGTAACTATTCATTTTCATTTTTCATTTTTCATTTATTTTTCCATTTCCTCACAATGTTGTATAATAATAGGACTGTGAAGACAATACCATGCAAAGAAAATAATAAGTAATAAATCATATAAAAGAACATGAGTTGCTATTCCTATTATGTGTATTATTGTAGATGGGCGATCAAGGTTCACTCGAGAATTAAAATGTAATGGTCTCTTAACGTGGAGAACATTGAAATATGTTTCATATTGTTAGTAAATTTGTGATTGGATAGGTATTTGTACATGCACAAGATGGATCTTCCTATTTTTTTTTTTGGCAAAGGGATCCTCAGGCTCTAATGAACACACTTGAAAATGTGTGTTGATTATTGCTGCACATAGTTTATTTGTTATGCCAGATCAATGATCATGAATTACCAAAACTCCACATCAGTCTCTGCTTTTGGGCATTTAGGTAGGCGCTATTTCTTGTTTACTTTCAGAAGCTGCTTCAGAAACTGCTGCATTGCTTTCCAGTAGTGTAGCATATGTATCTATTTACTTAAGACAACAGTGTGATCTAATGTGTGCATCAGAACAGAAGTTCATTGTTTCTTATGCATTTTTTTTTGGTATCCACATGTTGTCAATTAGCATATGGTTTTTTCTCTTTAGTACAGGACTCCTTTGTTCTTGTTGAAGTGGCATCATCAATGCTGTGGTCAAACTTTTTCTGGTAGCAACTCCAATCAGGAGATTTCTAAAGGGTTTGTAAGAGTAAGTAACTTCCCTGATTGGGTACTGTATCCTCCTTCCAATTTTGCCCCTCCCATTAGATAGATAAAGAAATTGCTGGGAATGCCAAGGCAGGAGGATGCAGATTCAGTCACATTGTAGTAGTAGATATTGATATATAGTTAAAAATTTGAAAGTGTGGAAGATCCTAACAGGCACACTATAAGTAAGACCTGTTCAACTAAAGTTAAAACGAGACTCATATATAATGCGGTCATCCAGGGGAGATTCATCTGGATGTACCAGTCAGGTGTGTAACGTTTCTTTCCATTCATAATTGAAACTCTGATAAATTAATTACTCATTCAGCTGTCATTCCTTCATAATTTGCTTTGTATTTGGATTGATTTGAAGTTTAATGAGCCCTCACATAGCAGTTACTTTGCATGTTGTAGGATTCATGGCAAATTTGTGATTGGCCATATATGATATAAGATTCTCTGCCACAAAGCAGTTAATTTGAACTTGTGCAAGATGTGGCTTTCATTTTTTTCTGCACAGAGATCACCTAATGAACACTGAAAGGCCATGGGCTTGGGTGAGGTGCAATATATATTCCAGCAACTGCAGATTTCTGCTTTAAGAGTAAATGTCTCTCCCTTCTGACACCTCATTATGTTAGAGGGTATGTGTCCCTACATCATTGGGATTCTGTTTGTTTGTTTAACCCACAGCTCTAGATTCATCTCTGGCTATGCATGTATCTAGCAATATCAACAGGTATGTAAGAAATGCTCCCATTTAGCCTGTTAAATCACGCTTCATGTTTCCTTTCTGTCTGGCTTTCAGCTTGTTCCAGCCCTTAGTTCCTCCAGACCTGAACTTGGTACAACACGCCATATTCATGATTATGCTGTTCGCCCAAGAGTATCTTGTGGTAAGTACAATGACGCAATTTTACTGCTTTACCATTCGGTCATTTGAAAGAAATGCTTTCTAGAATGTGTGCAGCCTACTACTGGCCAAGCTACTGTGTTTAGTTATGTGTTATATTTCTGGAGAGTCAATGTGTACATCCCTTTGAGTCATGTGTACTGTACCTCAAGTTTGGTGAAAGTCCCTCCCCCTCCCCCCCCCCACCTCTTCACCATATCATGTGATAATTTACACTTTTCCTACATATCCATGTACTGGTTTTTACAATGCTTCAAGAAACATTTAGCAAATGTTCTCATGCTGCGAAAGTGTCCATTAGCTATAGGTTGCATCCAAAAACCTGCCGTTTGTACTGAACGGCAGGTGTTTTTCCAGTTGGTTAACTGAATGACCAGTCCCATCTTTTCGCACCTTAATTGAGCTGCCTATTCGTCTACACTATGCAACTCATCACACAGCTAGTAGCCAAATCACTATCAGATCAAGGCAGACATGGCAAGGTGTGAACAAATTAACTCTTCCAAACTAACCAGTCTGTTTGCAGAAGAGATAAAGTTGAGGTCAAGAGAGCTGAAAAATGCAACCTATGGTTAATAGACTAATTCTCGTCATGTAGAAAAAAACTTCCATCTAGGTCTATGACAAATCTTACACCACAGTGCAATATGTTTGAATGCATGTTAACAATAAACTTGTACTCAATAGCAAGGCCACCCTCTCACAAAGACTTGTATTTATCATGACTGTAATTGTGACCAAATAATTGGCTCTGTAAACTAGAAAATGTTAATCATGACAGTTTCATTGGTCAGGCCCATATCTGTCTATTCATGTTGTGGGAACTCGAGTTTCAGACGATACTGGATCAGAAAACTTCATTTTTTGTCCCGACACCAAAGTGCCATGACAGTGATATCAGTCACAAAAGTGATCACAGTGTGTTGAAGGAGTAAGCAGTTTTTTTCAGTAGTTTCATCAATAGTTTGTTACAAATGTTTCCGAAAGGCCTATATTGCTTGTGCAAGAAGGTTTCTCCTTTATTATTGGCCTAGCTGATATAGGTATGTTTTTATCATTATTTAATCTGGCTCTTTAACATGATGCAATGTTGTCCCAAAATATAACAAAATTTGTACATGAAATATACCATTCTTGCACCAGTAATTTACAGGGTTTTAGGAAAAGGCTGATTTCAAATCTTATTCAAAACCATACATCTGTAATCATGGCATATATATGAACTAGAAGTATAACACATGCATTTGATTTACTGTAAGTAATATTTGCTGTTGTACCAATTTCTTAGTATCTAAAACTGTATTTTTGAACTGAATACAACCTTCAGCTAGAATCAACATTCCTTGCTCTGAGTTACTGTTCTTGCTTTTAGCATAGGGTTAAACAATATTTACAGTTTAAAACTTGATAAGTAATTAAGAAAGGCCTGTTCTGTTCTTTGGTATGGTGAACAAAAAAAATGTGACATTCCTTCATAGTTGGATGTTGTTGATGTTGGTATTTGATGGGGTTTTTTCTTTGTTGTAATTTTTGAACAAATGGTACATTAGAGTTTAAAATCAATTTAGGTTATACTTTCCTAGAAACAGCATGAAGGCCAAATGTGCATTGAAAAGAGTGTGATTTTGTGAGACCAAGGTGAACGACAAGGCTTTTGTAGTAGATTCTACAATTATATACATGATTTCAACAATTTAAAAGTCATATCAAAAAGAGTATATAATTGATATATTTCCTCAATTTTTACAGAATACCCTGCCATCCTTAACAATATTTCAAGAGCTGTTGGTCTAGTTTACAATTGTGAAAGGAACCTAATTCACAATGACATCATTTCACCATCTCGCACAAATATAATCGAACTGGAGAAGCATCTGTTGGACCTAAGTGCTAATGTTGAAGCAACTCAGGGCATTTTTTACATGCTTGTAATTGGAACTGGAGAAAGACAGTTTGTTCGCTTTCTTGAAAGTGGTAGTTATGCTGGCTTCTATCACAGCAACAGAGGCAGTGAGAATTTTCCACCCTTTGTCACTGGGCCTGGGTACCGAATATACTCTGACAAAGATATTCAACAGAGAAGGGACCAGAAGCGCTCTACAACTGGCAGTTGTGAAGGCAACAAAACAAGTAAGTTTTATTTCTTTGTAACCTTGCAACATTGAACAGGAGCTAGTGAGTGATGCCCTTGAAAATTTGTTGTGCCTAACCACCAACCCCCCCCCCACCCCCTCTTTCCCTAAGCATACTTACTATGAAACAGGGTAGTTAGGTATCTTGGTATGTAGGTAGCCCATGTTGAGGATCCATGGCTATTGATTTTATGACAGGTCATTTGTATATAAGAGTGGGCAAAGTCCTCCAGAAGTAAGTTGCTCGAACTTCAAACTTGGCATGTCTGTAGCCCTGTGTGAGTACATGATCCCTGTTGCTTTCTCTTAAGTTCAAGTGCTATTTGATGTCGGTAGAAGTCAGTCTGAGATCCATCAAATATATATCTGGAAAGTGACATCTCCTTAAACTTCAAACTGCTGTAGCCACATATATGTACACAACCATGATGGGTGGATGATCTCTATTGTTTAACATGAAGGTCATAGATCAATAAACAAGATGAAAATTTGAGAAAAATATAGACATGCTGTCTCAAGGAGAAACAGTTTTATTGAGAAACAAACTTATTATGCAGGGTGTTAGTTGCTGGTAGATGACTCATGTCAATTTTCAAGGTGAAACTTTGCTTTATGTCAGTAATGGGTAACAGTCTGAATTAGACTGATGACAGCAAAGTAAAAGTTGAACATTTTTTTTTCTTTCTTTTAAGGCACACGTCAATAAACACTTCAATTAAGACCCCTTGCTCAATGGTTAAATCTGGTAATTAGCAATGTAGAACACTGGAAATCTTACATGTAAGTTCCCTCTCATAGGGCAATGAATTATTAAGTCGTTTTCTTTGATCATTTCTTCTTCCAGGCCAACCTCGTTATCGTAGTCGCTTTGGTCAAGTGTATTCACGAGAACTTGGCAACATCAAGAGACAATTAGAGGTATGTAAAGTGTGTCTGCAGGCTAGATATCTGTTTCACAAACCTTTTCCACCTGTAGTGTTGTTGATGAATCATGCAAAAAATTTTCCTTCAAAATTGTCTTCAAATCTCTGACGCTACAATCACCATACCTACTGTTAGCAGCTCCATCTGTAGAATACCTGACCAAAACATTCATGAAGGAATTCTGCTACAGCATGCACTCAGAATTATAGACCACCACTATAGAAAGAGAGAGAGATATATAGAAAGTGACACATTTACAACATACAAGCTATTGTGTTGCCAGCTCGGCCTAGTCCAAGGTAAAACTTTATGTATGCTGCAATATTCATCACCTACGTGTTGCCCGCCCCCCCCCCAAAAAAAAAAAAAAAAAAATTTCAGTAGAAATTGCCAGCACTGGTTTGGATGTAACTAGAAGTACGGTTATGTATTTGTTGCTGTTACCCAAAGTACACAAGTCGGTCTTTAAAGGATATCATTACACAAATTTCCCTACTTATTGTGAATGTCACATCCAGCTTAATTTCCATGTTCATTTAGTGATCAGGTTTATTTCAGGAAACTGTTGTGTTAAAGTCTCAGTACATGTTTGCAAAATTTAAACCTCAAACTTTCCAGCTAATAGCTCAGTGAAAATTACACCATCTAAATGCAATTTCCATATAAATTTTCTTTATTTTTATTGAGTTATTTATCGTTAAACATGGTGAGTTGAATCAATTTCACCAGATTTAGTAATGAGTCTGTACTGTAGATTCGACAAACTTCAATCAAATTGAAAAAAAAATAACAGATCATGCGCCAATCAAATATCTGTTTTGTTTATGACTGGTAGGTTATACGACTATGTAGTTTACGTTTGTGTAAAGAACATGCTGATATGGGTGATGTTACAGTGATTTTGCAGTAAATTCATCAGCAAACACGTATTAAGACTTTAAAGCAAACTTCACAGTTTTCTCAACCAAAATTATTGAAAATCTTGCAGCTAGCACCTTGGCAACTTCTGTAAGATGTAAACTACAAGTCATTGTGATTCTGGAAACTCAGAGCATTTAGCTGTGAGTGTGGAAGAAACAAGACAGAGAAAGGGGTGGTTTTATAAAAAAGCTTTTATCCATTACAAAATACTAATTTCAGATATAGGATGTGCAAGGGATAGAAGGGGCCTATGTATAAAGTTATGCAGTTATCACACCTTTCAAGCAACCAATCATAAGGTGTCATATTTTTAAACAACCTCTTCTCTTTTTTAGGTTTGCAAGAAAATAGTGGCAGATGTCAGCAGTACACTACCCCTGCACATATTTGTCACTACTGTTCGGACAAAAGCAGATGCTGAAAATCCTGACCACCGGTGAGAAATGTTGAAACTTGTTATGGGATACTTGTAACTAGGAGACTTATTTTAGAAAATGAAAGGTGATACTACAACTTAAGCTCACTCTGAAACACCTTGGTGCAAAATTTACATATCACTGAGAGTGTCATTTCTCTGTTTACATTCCATGAAATTATTCCTCTTTTTAAAGTGGGCAAGAAAAGTCATATAACAGACAGCAGCAACTGAATTCAACCCAGATAAATTTTAATGAATTTGAAATGCACTAGTCAACAAATGTCTTGTTCATTGTATTGCCGCCTTGCAATATGGAGTGATAAATTGCTGGAAAAGGATCATCAGAGATAATCTCTTGAAAAAGAATATTGCTTATAGCATTCACAGAAATAATGACAAATGAATTATAGGATAGAACTTGAATTTTTATGGTATGTTTTCTGGACTTCTCCACATTCTCTTTCAGCTATGTACATACAATTGGATTCTCCCCCCATGAGCAGGTTCCTTTGGAGCGTGCTTTGCAAGATTTCCGGCTTGAAGGATCTACCCACTTCCCAACTCTAGAAACACTAGCCAGTGCACCCCTCCCACTGTCACTACAGAACCAAATGGATGTGTTGTGTTCCCTGTCAAATGATCCCTTCAACTTGTACCCCACAAGTGATGGAACAATCAGCAAAGCCTCCTCTAGGATTGGCTTTATGCGGTATCTATCATATCAGGTACCACGAAATGGGGATGACTCTGCTCCATCTATGCTTCCTGCATCTTTCCGTAATAGGTTTATATACTTTCGGAATAATAATGAGGAGGTTCAGTGTAGGAAATTGCTACAACACATTTTTGCAGAAGGGAACCACAGTACTGATGAATGCCAGCAGTACCAATCCCAACAGCCAACACAAGAAGACTTTCTTCCTCCACCACTTATGACAACAAACTTCAGGAAGGTCACACAACCAGTCGTCAAGATCACTGCCGAACTTTTGGAAAATCAGAGGGTTCCCTATGCACCCAGTATGTCACTGTTGCAAGTACGAGCATATGACAATTTTCGGACAAATCTTGTCGAATCAGGTGATATTTTGTGGAGACTGCATACTGTGGATGAGGAGTACTTCATCATGAATGACTATAGGGATGGTGGAGAACTTGTTCCAAACAGTTTTGTTGAAGTAATACACCACATTAATGATGGACACACCACATGTACTTGTTCAGTGTACAATGTGATCTCTGGCATCGCGTCAAATGAAAGACCAGGACAAGATATCTTGCCAGTGGGCATTCTGTGTATGCACTGTCGATTTTTTGATGAAGAAATTTACCCAAGATTGCATGCCTTAAATGCAGATGAACATGCTACCACAGATGACAGAATGCCATCACTTATACGTAAACTGCAAGATTCAAGAGCATTTCTCAACAACCCTGTAGTACCCTTAAGCAAGGGTCCTGGAACATGCAAATACTCCGTTCGCCCATCTACAGGTTCTGCATGTGCTATTGTGAATGTTTCCTCTACTGGTATCATGGCCACCTGTAGCAAAGGCACTTGCAAAGCAGCACAACGCCATAAACGTTCGGTGAAAGGCCTTTTGAAGGTGGAAGTTGCATCCAGTCTATGTGAACACCTTTCAACGATGCATGCAAACCGTGAAGTGTGGGCCCCTGTTCAGCCACCTCAAGACACAAATGAGGAAGATGAAGATGAAGATGATGAAATTCCAGGCATCAACACACAGGACATTGAAATACCAATGGATCAGGTAATTATGATGTTAAATTATTGTTGAATTCTACAATGTTACATTGGTGAACCAGGCAGACAAAATCAAATTAGTAATAAGCTTGTACCTGCCTATCCTGTTGTCTTTATGGAAAAGATGTACTCCAGCTAATTTACAAATATGGGTGGTTCTCAAAAGTTTTATTCCCTATGTGTGTGCACTGTATCAGTACTAAAAGGGACGATTTGGTGTTATGACATTCAACTGCAAAATTGGACTTCAGTCTTAAATTCTAGGTGTTAGAATATTTCGTTTTTGAAATTGTTAGGTGATTATAAATATCATTTCTGGTGATGCAGTGTTCTTTCAGTCGGTGGTTCAATTCTATCAGCAGATATCGTACAGCCAAACACATGTCCAACACCCATTACTCTACATAGCAATTGCTAATGTGAATGGTAGCGGTAATCTTAAAGCAGTCATGACTTCTTTATAGACCATCCACTGGTGTTCCAATGAAAGACTCCAAAGGATCCAGTTGTTAGCTCTGCAACTAACTTTAGACTCAGCACTAACAAAGAAAAAAAGGAAACATTTTGTGATGGTATCTGCCATCTCATACTTTGGAACTTTTGAAACAGATAACTAAAATATAAAGAGAAGAACAGCTTTAGCAAACTGGTTATCCACCATTATATTCTATGGAAAAATATTTAAGCATTTTAACTATTTAGTGGTCATGTTGTCACTGCTGAGCTTGATTTTGAGCACCTCTTAAAAAGCCAATGTACATAAGTATGACTTGTTGTCACTGAATCACGTATATCATATGTCTACTTTTTGTCCATTTTAGGGCACTGTACCATCCCAGAAATTTTTTAATCCTGAAACTGGAAAATGGAACTATGGTGGTCTCAGCAAACACAAGCCTTTGGAGGAACATGACCTCAAAAAGTACAGGTACTTTATGATTCAGCATTGTTACAAGGCAGGATTCTATGTCTGGGGACACAGTAATTTGGCCAGGGAGCAAAATATTCAAATTGCTTAATTCCTTTGTTTTGGTTAAGAAACAAACCCTTAGAACAACTAGGTCAATCAATGGAACAACTAGGTCAATCAATGGAAAACAACAAAACATTTTTTTTTTCTAAAGCCAAATTTCCTCCAATCCTACAGATTATTGCATTTGTTTGAAAATAAATATATCATCATGACAAGTAGTACTTTAGAGTGGGGGGGGGAGTGGGGGGCCTAACTGGCTAGAACTGAGAGGTATTTACACTAGAAGTACAAACCCAATCTCTTCTGGGACAAACTGTTCCTTGTGGGGAAGCAAATCACAAAAACCAAGAAAAAAAGGAAAAATAAAGACTAAACTTGAGACATCCAGGTCTTGGGTCTATGGGTTTTCTCTAATTGTGACCAATGCAGTAAGTACAAGGCACCTCTCAGTATGTGAAATTTTTGTGTTTATGTCATGGTTTTACTTTTTTTCTTTTTTAATTGACAAGAAGCCATCCATCATGGCTATTACATATATGTTAGCGCAAAACCTTTTAGAAATAATTAAAATCCATTGAATTCATCATTTCATACTCATGGTTGCATGGGCAATGACTTTGTGTAATACCCATGCAGGACACCAAGAGGCAGGAGCCATGACAAAGCAAACAAATTAGAAATTATCTCTGAGCATGCGAAAGACTTGTGTATGTGAATGTTCATATGTCTCTCCTATTTTGATTACATTCCAGGAATATCCAGTCCCGTATGGCTGTGTATGATGGAAATCCCCATTACCCACGTGATAAAAAAACTGGTTGTTTTACTGGAATGGACCTTATACCAAATATTCCAGACAGCAACATTTGTGCCTGTGGGGTAAGCAGGGTTTTTGTCTCTACAGCAATTGGAGGGAGGCTGTGGGTATGCCTTCATTGTATATTGATATCACACACAGTGGTTTCATGGGTATTGTACATTCTGTAATTAACCTACAAGTTTAATGAAAAGAATAGCATCCAAAGAATAGACCAAAGGAATATATGTTTCTGTAATATATAGCATGAAAAGTCAACTATATTTGGTGAAATCCAATGCTTAACATACATATGCTTAATACAATTGCAAGAAATGTACATCCCAAACAGTATGAGCTTATGACACACAACACCCAAAAAAGACAAAGAAAAAGACACCTGGGTGAGAGATTTTGAGAACAGCTTTTCACTATTCAGGTTTAGTTTCCTATTAGGGTAGAGTAAAGAGAACTGAGAATTGCAAGAGCATCATCACTGCATGACAGCCTTTGACAGGCAAGCATCAAACCATAATTGGAATTGAACTTTTACCTCTTTAGTACGAGCAGTCATTCATCTTACTGCCCAACCAATGCTACTACCGTTTTGTATCTGGTATGCAATGCAAATTCCTTATGAGTTTGATATCACTAATTTCTTGAGGGTTATGCTCTGAGGGCTACTCAATCAGATTATCCATGGCAGTTAACAATTTACAGTACCTAGTTATGTCTCCTTTCAATCTTTCAGTCACAATTCAAGAATGAACATCATCCGAATGGTATGCCACCTGTTGAAGACTTCACTTGTACCTTGTACATGAGACATGTAAGTAGTTTTGAATTGTCAATGATTTTTTAGAGCACCATTAATTTGTTTTGGGGGGTTTGGTCCTCTTCTATTGAAAAGGGATGTGGGGGGTATACATCCGGAACCTTGTGTATGGCAGAGTCTTATTCTTACCTGAGAGCATCTATAGTGCAAACCTGTGGGATGTTGGCTGTTTTTGCAGTGAAACTGGACAAAACACTGTGTGCGGCTATGGATTTTGAATAAACATCAAAAAGGATAAGTTGTAGGAATTTCATCTATACCATCATTCTTACACTCATGACAATAACTAGTGGCAAAACAGCATCTTTGAAATTGGCCATATTTGAGGCAACAGCCTTTTTAGTGAATGATGAAGGGTGATGGTCAAAACATGTCTTCTAATGGGATATAGGCTCTAGTACATGTTAGCCAAAGTGGAAGAAATGTTTTGTCCATGAATTTTAATCAATCATTTTAGCATAAGAAATTGAATGCAGCAAGTTATGAACAGTTGTTTATTTTCTTACTCTTTTTGCAACACCCTGAAGTACTAAGAAATATATTGTATTGCTTCATAACTATATGTTTCTTTTCCTACATTTTATTCATGAAGGCACCAATCCAATGCAGAGTGTACTATTTGAAATGTCTGGACGATGGGAACAGTTGCCAACAACATCTCCAATACAGTGGTTTACAGCAATCATTGTTTTTTTGGTCGAAACATGTTGCAGCATGTGATGAAGTAGGATGGGACTTCATCAATCGTGTGCTGACATCTAAGGTGTCCTTTTCTGCTTTCTGTGCAGATATGACACGTGTTTATAGGTCTGCTCATCTCATGTCAGCTCCATTCATGCACAAATCCACATTTGTTTCATGGTTCTTTGCTTGGTGTGGTCGAATGGATATTGATTTCCGTAAAGAAGTTGATCCCTGGTGTGGGTACAACCCAAAATATCTTGCTGGAGATGGAACCCATATTGGAATTTCTTTCCGTCGACTATCAATCTCACCAGTAGAGGCTGCCGATAGCGACTCTGTGAAAACACCAAAGCATAAGAGGTTTGATAGGGTTTTCCTACCATACAGGGAAGGTGTTGATGATGAGTGCATGCGAAAGGCGAGAAACCATCTGAAAGACACAGCTAAGGCATATCTATCCAGAGGATCCTTGGATCTTGCCAACAAAGGAGCAAATGATCAACACCTACTGCAATCTTGTTGCCAAGATGACAGATGCATCGAATTCCTGCACTTTTTTCTAAGTGGTGACATGCCAGCAACTCTCAAACAAACCTCAGCTCAATTGTTTCTCCTGTTGGCATCTGATGCTGCTGTGTCAACTGTACTGCCTCACAGATACCATGATGATGTGCTTGCTTTTGCCAATTCAATTCTAGAGCAGGATAGAGACAGTTATACATCACTTAACTTTCGTTCTTTTTGCCCAGAGATTGGACGCGTAATGGATGAATCTCTACATAACAAAACCGAGCATTGTTTTGCGAACTTTCTCCTCTTCTTAGTGGAGTTTATCAAGGCAGTCCATTGTCAGGATGAAGATCCCTCTCCTGCTAGTGAAATACCGAGTTCATATAACCCTGAATCCGGTGTAGCGTATTACTTCACCCCGCATGGGAATGTTGTCAGAAATCTTCCCACATACAACATCAGGTCCAGTGCTAACCACGACGACGAACCACGTCTTGATGAAAGATGCACAAAGAAATTTGGCAAGGTTTCACTCGGGGGGTGGACATATTTATTTTTATGGTTCTGTCCTCTCCATGGACATTGTTACGGCTTTCACATAGTCAAAGGTGCTGAAGGGAGAAAAGACCCCTTCTCTTCCCTTTACCGTTTCATGGAGGAGCCGCCAAGAGAGGTTTTTTTATGATTTTGCATGTTCCTTAAGTGAGTATTGCCTGAATCGTGAGCCCAGCTTCTTTGTGAAGACTAGAATGTGGCATGACGTGTTTCATGGCGTCACACATATTTGTGGAACAAACTTTAAGTCGCAAAGATTACCATTTGCAGGTTTTAATACAGAAATCTGTGAACAATTTAATAGTTTTATTCAGTGTATAAAGTACACTGGGACACATTTGTCTCAGAGCCATTTCACATTTTTCATCCAGTTCATGATTTATGTGTGGAACCAGAAGAAAACAGCCGCTTTCATGAGAAAGGTTGATTTGGTATTGGCTGGTCACGAATGACTCTCTGTGAACTATGGCATTCCATTTGTTTCCCATACCAAACTCTATCTACACTGTTATACAATGTTTCCCATATGTCTGTACAATGGAACAATATTCATGCACTTTCTTTCTGTGCTGGGCTACGATTTATACGTACTGTAATGTTGGGTTTGAAAAGAACAACGAATATAGCTATTATCAGTGTTCTGTACAAGAAAATATTGAGTTCTTTATTATTATTATGTTTTCTTTCTGAAGAGAAGAATGAACTGGGGAGGGGGGTGGGGATGGGGCGAGAGTTTCAGGTAGAACAATGTATTACTGTGTTTTACTATTACTATTATTATTATTATTATTATTATGTGTTCTTTCTGAAGAGAAGAATGAACTGGGGAGGGGAGGGGGGATGGGGCGAGAGTTTCAGGTAGAACAATGTATTACTGTGTTTTACTATTATTATTTGATTTATTGTTATAGTTGTTGTTATTATCATTATGATGATCATCATCATTTTCATTCTGGTCATCATCATTATTATTATTGTTAATATCAAGTCTTCTGAAGGGGTGGGGTGGGGCGGTGGTGTAGGGACTGAAGTTGCATTTTGCAGTAAATTTCAAACCAGTTTATTTCAAGCAGTCATGCCGGCGCATGTGTGCGTGTGACACTTTATTTTGTATGCACAAAGTCAACAAGGGAATGATTGATCAATGCCGTCCTTGGTGGGTGGGTAGTCCATGATAACTTGATGAACTATTATCATTTTGGTGCACATATCATGAATATTAATGAAGTCACAGGGTCAACATAAAATTCTTCCAATTAACTGCAATAATTTGGCAACCACAAGTTGGAGTTTCTTTAAACTTGGTATGGTGATATTGGTACACCACCTTTAAAATGTTGATGTGTCTTGCAATTGATATCATGCATATTTATGAGGAGGCGGGATGATATTTACTTTTGTAACCACAATATATGCACAATAACTAGACTAGGGAATGATTGATAGGTCTTGATAGGTGGGTGGGTGGTCCATTATAATTAGATAAACTCTATTGATTTTGGTGTTCATAATGAATATTAATGAGGTCACAGGGTCAAACGTTAGTATGTTATTAGTTGGTAGCCTACAAATCGATAACTATATTTATGAGGAGTGTGGCTTTGCATTACTAGGTGACAAGTTGGTATAATTAATAACTTCACAAGGCAATGATTGAACTTTCTTCATCATTACACACTTTAAGTGTTTTCTGTTTTTTTACATTTATTCTATTATTTTCTTTTGAAATACAAAACAAAGTAAAGTTTGAGTCATTGTATTTCAGTTGTTGTATTTCTCTGGGGTGTTTAAGCCAAAAACAGGCCTCTTGTTCCTTTTTTTCTTCTCATTCCTGGGCCTTTTGAAAATGATGTACTCATCGTTTAAAAAAAGTTAATAAAACTACCCCAGCCGCACGGCTAGTAAATGAGCAGTGATGTAAGATGTAAAGTCCAGTCATGTGGGTATCATTCACTTGGCAAAACAGAAACTTTTCACCACATGTCCACACGATTTGTCTCCTTCACCGTTAGGACCATGTCCCCTCTATTCACTAACAATGCAATGAATGTATGGTACGCCGTCGATTGCTCCCCAACCTAGACTGGAGTGTCGTATGGGCTTACCGTTTTCAGAATGAGTAGTGGACACCCTAAGGTACCAGTAGATTGAATTTCAATTCTGAGGTCTCGTCCCTGTGGCTCTGATGGATATTATTTCTGGCCGGGCCCATTATCCCCAATTTTCATACGATCTGTCATCTTTGAAGGCAGTATCTCTTGAAGGGGTCATGCGAAACATAAACTATGTCATGAAACCTAATCTTTAGAACCCCGGGGAGCTACCCCTGTGAATGAGAAGTCATAGCCCTCTCCCCGAGGCGTGTGAAGTCTTGAAAATCACCATAGCTGGGCTAAATCGTGTGTAATGTCGAATGACAAATGGTGATGAAGGTGATAAATCAGATCTTTAAATATACCCTTCATGAATTTTAGCCCCTTCCTTTAACGGCAAATGGGTCAATTATTTTATTAAAAATCCATCCCCGTATATAGCCTACACTAATTGGGCCTGATCTAATTTCTAATGCGCTTCCTCTAGAAATGGACCGGCCCATTTCTTTGTGAAAACTGTGCAATATTTATGGTACCTTTGAAAAGCTATGCAGTAAGTTTGGTGGCCCTATCTTATCCCCCGAGGGAGTTATAGAGGTCCAAAATACCGTCCCCTAAAAAAAGTCCCTCGAGTTCCGTTAATACTTGTGACCCCTGTACAGAGTAAATGTAGAAATGAATTTTCATATTGATTTTGATCTATCTATTCAATATTTTCTCTCTTACTGGACTTCTTCCGACTCAAAATGACTCACCAAATCTGCAATTTGTGCCCCGCATTTATTACCCTCTCGGAGATATGGGGGCACCAAAAAGGGCCCATTTCTGATCATTTTTGATTACCGATACCAAACGACGGAATATCGTCCTAAAAATCAATCATCGTACTTAATGACGGTATTCCAACCTTTCCAACATTTTTTCCGGTTACTCGGGTCAAAGGTCATGAGATCACGAATATCCAGCCTACCCGGTCGGTTAACCCTCTTAAAAAAAACTAATGGTTAATTCTGATACTAACTCTCAAGACAACTCTAACGATACTAACCGCAGCTCCCTGTGATGTTCGGTTAAAAAGTTATGGGGGCTGGAAACATTAGGCAGGTACATAATTGGTCGCTTTTAATTAATAACTCATTAATTAGTAAGATACGATCTCGAAAATTGTTTTATCGGCTTTAGCAGTTCATTTTACGTCAGAATATTCATTTTGGTGAGAATCGGATGATGTATCAATTTTGACCTTGGGGAGGGGGCGAACCTCGGGGTCCCCAAAATTCAACATTCTCCAAATAACTTGAACTTCGAGATTTACCATTAACACATAATTAAACATTTTTTGGAGCTATTTAGAGGTAGCTGTGACCTCGTCTTGATATTTTATGAATATATTAAGCAATTTTTCGCAATATTTTTGTTTTGGCGGCCATTTTGTCTTGGGTCTACCGATTACCTCGAAACTCAGAATGCGCACGTAGGTTTATATGCCCTATTATATGACACCTCAAATTTAAAAAAAAATTATACAACAAAGAAAATATGGACCATAACATATATGCCCCATACTATGTGACGTCACTTCCGGAATGAATCAGATGGCAACTTCCCGGGGCAGATCGATAATAGACCTATCGTCTAGCACATACGTGCCGAATTAAAAGGCCACAGCACCTACTGTCTATGAGTTACAGCTTCCCTTGGGGTTAACTAGGGGTTGGTTTAAAACCCGGAAGTGACGTATGATCCTCTTAAAAATTCTTGGGCTAATTACTGCATACTAGGGGTACATCGACCGTGAACATGAACTCGATCCTACATCTGGTATGTATTTTACAGGGTTTAATGTTTTCACGTCTATAGTGTTCACCTGAGGGTTACTTTGACCTTGCCGCCATTTTGTCCAACGTGACTTCCGGTCGAAAAAAAACCTGCGCACAACCCGTACGACCTCATAGAATGCCCCTAGCCAAATTTCGAAAATTTTCGTCCTAGTTCATTTTTGACCTCCCGGTGACCTATGACCTCGAACCGGATGTCAAGGTTTCTCGACCTGGATCAAAAGGTCTTGACCTCAGCTACTTCCGTACGAAGTTTGAAGATGATCGAACAAGGATTCGCTAAACCCGACGATTTTGTGCCCGAAACTTTGCCCCCTCCTAACTACGTCACCGGAGATGCTAGAACCTTGCGCTTTTGATATGTTGGTACCCTAGGGTACTCCTACCAGCCCTCCAAATTTCAAATCCCTAGAATAAACATAGCAAATTCTAAAGCAACCCCTAGTTTGCCTACCTTCTAGTAAACGACACTTTAGTAGTATATGAGTACTATTGCATTTTTTGGCTAAAGTCGATGAGGGGGGTATAAGGGGAGTCGGGGACACCCTTGGGGTATTTGGTATGGTAGACCGAACGTATGTACCCACCATCTCGAAATATCAATTCCCTACCTGAGGAGAATCCCACCCTAAAAGATGATTTGTGGGGAACTAATTGATACTAAATGTCGAGATTAATTATAATTAATTAAAACATTAATTAAAACCTCTTTCTGACCTTTTACGAACTCGAAACATAGCTAAATCGATTCACCATGAAATTTAGTTAAATATGAAGTAGGTCTAAAGAGTTCAACATTAAGGTCGAGGTCAGAAATTAAATTCATAAATGATGTCTCTATTCTCTAAAAACTGGTTGAACTCTAAGGGCGTGTGAGTGAACTCGAGGGACGTGTGAGTGAATTTTAGGAACGTGAGTGTTGAACTTGAGGGACGTGGGTCGTTGGAATTAGAAATCGTTATTAAAAATACTTCCGGAGGTCTGATGGTTGCAGTTGGTAGCGAATGTGACCTCGATGTGTGCCGACATTCAATCTTGACCCTAGGGCGCCCTCTATTTTTATTTTTTCGACCATGCCGTCTACCATATTAATTTTTATAACCATTTCTTTCAAATAATTCTGTTTAAATTTCTAAAAATACTACAGCCCCGACAAACCCCGTGGTGCAGGTTTTTTCTCGATCGATCACTGTATGCGCGCGTTATGCACCGATGAAGATGCGCAAAATCGTTCCCCCCCCCCCCGTATCTCCTCAGGACGGGTCGCGATACCAAAATCGAGGTCGGATTCGAATTAATCGACTCCAAATACCCCCCGGAGACGACTCTCGGTGTTGAGAGTAGACCGTACCCCCCATTAATGCGCACGTCTCTACGGTTCAAGTTTTAGCACAGTTAGGACCCCGGACCAACCCAGTCCCTAGAGTTCATCATTCACGTCCCTCGCATTCAATATTGTTTTGTTAACATATTCTACCGTTTCCACGAGCCCTGTGGTAGGCTGATGACGGCCATCTTTTCAGGATAAAACCGCTAGTGTGTCCCCTTTCCAAAACAGGATGAAACTTGTAGGTGTGTCTCATCGACCGTGAACATGAACTCGATCCTACATCTGGTATGTATTTTACAGGGTTTAATGTTTCACGTCTTTAGAGTTCACCTGAGGGTTACTTTGACCTTGCTGCCAGTTTTGTCCAGCGCGACTTCTGGTCGAAAAAGGGTACCCCTACCAGCCCTCCAAATTGCAGGTCCCTAGGGTAAACATAGCAAATTCTAAAACAACCCCTAGTTTGCCTACCTTCCAGTAAATCTACATTTTAGTAGTACATGAGTACTACTGCATATTTTGGCTAAAGTCGATGTGGGGGTATATAAGGGGAGTCGGGGACACCCTGGGGGTAGTTGGTATGGTAGACCGAACGTATGTGCCCACCATCCCGGAATATCAATCCCCTCCCTGGGGAGTAACCCACCCTAAATGATGAATTGTGGGGAACTAGCTGGTACTAAATGTCAAGATTAATTATAAATAATTAAAATATTAATTACACTTCTTGCCGACCTCCTACAAACTCGAAACATAGCTAGATCGATTCAGCATGAAATTTACTTAAATATAGTGTAGGTCTCGAGAGTTCAACATTAAGGTCGAGGTCAGAAATGAATCCGTATATGACCTAACCCTAATCCTGCTAACACCTCTGTGAATGTCCTTGTTGTTAATTCCGTGGTATCTTTCCCCTTAATCCAATTTAGCACTCCAAACAAATTAATATGGAGTTCTGATAGCAGCAGACTGTTTTGTTTGTCACCTTATCTGAATATTCATTGTGAAAGCATCATGGTTTATTGGTTACCATGTTCAAAGAATGCAATACCTTTGTGACATAGTTCAAATAATGTGATAGCATCACATGCTATTTGGGTCATCTACTTAATTTTACATCAATCGGTCTCTTCACTTATAATGAACATGTCAAGAAATGAGATTTCCATTCATCTGTGAATAAAAGTTCATGAAATAACAATTAAATACCATTTTTAATTGCCACATGAGTTTATTGAAAGCACCAAGCTACAGCCTCAAAAGATTCAAATATTAAATTTATTAAGCACAAATAGGCTGTGATGTATCATATTGCTGCTTTTCCCAGCAACTAGATCGCAGTAGAACAGCCAATTTAATGTGATGTATTCAACCATAGTAATGTGCAGGTAAATTGCTCTGGAGATATAAGCAGACACAAAGCATACAAACTTCCTAACAAATGAAAATGAAAGTGAGAATTTACATGCAAGGAGTTTGTCAAACTGAAGCACCACCAGCTTTGGTATTTCCAAGATACATTTGGCATGGCAAGGTAGTGTCAAAAACTACTAAATGCCATTCACAAATGCACATGAATTGTGGTTGCTGTTGTATTTGATCCAGGCACAATGTAACAATTTCTTGCTAATTAAACAAACAGGTCTTTGCATACTGACTTGACAGCAAGGAAATGTCAATTGACTGTCAAGACTGACTGAAACCACAGAATGTTTGACAAACAATGGTTGAGTTCATTTATTGCAATGTTCAGAATATAGCATAACATGTACCCTGAATCCCTATTCCATTCCACAACAAACCTTTTCACAATGAAAAAAAACCTTCTTTGACTTAACAGATCTGTTAATATATATACCAGAACATTTGGTACCTGTGATTTGCGAAGGGCATATTTCTATAGAGTTTTTATTTAACATTTAATAGTTATTTTTAACGATGCTTTTTAATTATTAGTCACTTGAATCAAACTTCTTCTTCATTAACTGTGTGATTAGATGGCAGAAATGTGATAATTATGATGGCAACATAAAAAAGTACCAACAAAAATTTTACTATAAGTACTGTCATTTGTACACTTGGACTGTCCAGCCAAATCAGTCCCTGTGTGATTACTGTCATGTCTTTCTGCTACTACTGCACTCATGAAACTTTCTCTATGAGGCTTCTTATGCCCTTCAGCATGTCTCTTGACATAAATAGAATGAAGAGATAAAAAGTTTCAACACAATATGCATAAAAAATATAAATATGATGTCTTGTATTTTGTGTGAGTATTTGCCAGTTTTGCAAAAAGAGCAGTTTTGCACACTTAAGACAGCAATGTTATGCCCACTGCCATGGTGGAATTATTGCACTTCTCCTCATATAATGTCAGATATTGTTGCCAACAAATGATTGAACAAACACCGACCCATTGACTAAACTGAGAGGATTAACATTTCTAGTAGCCAGAGGAAAGTTTGTGGTTGCAATCATGACCCTGGTGTGTATGAAGAATGGAAAAGATTCCTGGTGGTGGAATCTTTACACTCATATAAACTTTGAAAGAACTTTCAGATATGAAACACATCAATTACAAGCTGTGGTTGTAAGCTTCTATAGCTAAGAGTTCTTAAGTTTGTTTCTACTTCAAATGTACAGTGGGACTTTGATAGCTATTAAGTGACCTCCCTAACTTCTTCAATTCATGGTGACATGATGTAGCCAACAACACTGAGCAAAACTTGCATCCAACATTCACAAAAGTTTACCAAACAAAGAGTTCCCAGAGCACTTAAACAAACATGGTTGAATGTATACCCCTAATCCATTAAAATCACACTCAAATGATGAAGTTCTAACACAAAATTTTCATTCCTTTTGAATACTGATAAGTTACCACTTCAAACTGGGAATATATAAAAAAAGATTGAATGATTTGCAAACCCTGAATGTATTGAAATGCTGCAGGTTTCATAAAAACAAGGCTCTACTTTACTCATATTAAAGTACCATGTGTTAAGCTGAAAGAAAAAGTCATAGTGTAATAGAATTCATAAATACATAAATGGTGACATCCTAGCATAGTATTGTGAACAAACCTACCACCTTGATGGTTAACTATTTCATGTTAACACAAGAACTGTAGAAAGCTAATTGTGATTTGCCAATTTTGAGCTGTCTACATTACTGCAATAGTTCAATCTGTCAAGCAATCCCACTTGCCTCAAACACAGGACTGCAGGCTTTACAGTTGGTAAAGGATGGCTTAGCCAAAGTGCTGTCATACAGTTGCAGTGCTATGAGTGGTTTCACACCACCCATTCAGTAGTTACTTCAAAGTGGTACTGTAGAAAGATGGATAACAGCTGGATGGAATGACAGAGTGAAGATGCTGAGTCACAATACATCAAGTGGCATACTGTAGCTGGTTTGAGCTAAAAGTTACACTCCAATATGGGAGAGTCTTTTGAATATCCCATTGCTCAGACTTACACCAGTATTTTACATATACTGTGCTTGCTCTCCATTAACCAGGTGCCACTCCTTTAATGAGGAATAACAACATTTTGCTCCAAACGTCTCGATTCATACTAAGCATCCACCATGGAAATACTGTAATTTATCATGATGGTAACTTCCATAGACCAGTCATAGAACCATGCAAAATATTTTTTTGTGTCTTTGTGTGCAGCTTTACTTTCATTTCCAATGATTTTGGTTGTGACATCATCCCATATTCATAGAATAGGCACCTGGCTGAAACATAAGAAAATGGATGTTATCAAAGACAAATGAAACAAGATAAAAACAGTAATGAGTAGTGCCACCTTCAGATAGTATCTTGATTTTGACTCACTGGTGGATATTAAGCAAAGGGACAAACAAAAGCAGAATGCAAAACTAAATTGAAATTTTTATGAGGCAACATTAAATATTTCTTAAGTTCTGATATAATTATGACGTGCAGTATCAAAATATTACATTATTAAATGCAGTTAAGCAAGAAAAAAAAGAAAGATTAAATGTCCATTTTGCTGTTCTTCAAATTGTATTTTACATGTTTTCTCCTATTATGACTGCTGACATGGAAGCAACCCTACAGTTTTTTTGCTTTCAATGTGGAAAATCAACATACCAGTTAATATAGATGTGAAAGCTCCTATTCTACAAGATTGGAAACCTTTGACCCATGCTAAATTAAATGGATATTTGGCCTCCAAGAAAACAACAGTGCACACATGCTAATAATAGTCCATCAATGGGTGTCCTATTAGGGTGACAGCCCGATATTCATAAGGTTCTATATTCATAAGGTTCATTGTTCATAAGGGTCATCATCCATAAGGTTCATTGTTCATGAGGTTCATTATTAATAATGAGCAAAAAGGTTCATTATTCATAAGGTTTGTTATTCATAATGAAAAAAAATGTTCGTTGTTCGTAATTGGTAAAAGCGTTCGGTTTTTATCATGGTGAAAAAGGCTCCTTATTCATAATAAGACGAAGGGTTCGTGGTTAAGGAGCGTACAAGTTTGTATATTTTTTGGCCCTTTTAGAGACGGGCCCTGAATGGGGTGTCGGGGTTGGTGTTTATGTGGGGTTGGGCCCTACCCTAGACCACTCCACCACCGATCCCCACCTGACCCTCCCTCTTAGAAAATACTATAGTGACCCTTAAGAGAATCTGATCATATTTCATTTTTGGTGGGCTGAGGAATGTGTCTTTTTCTAAATGTTGAGCTTTGACCCTGAAATTTGTTGCACAATAGATACAGTACCTGAGAGGCTACCAACATATTCAAAGTACAACCCCATAGCATTTCCGGTTCAAAAGTTATGACCACCCAAATTTAGTACATATAGGCATGGAATATATGAGACAGACTAAGCAAACACTTAGGACCCCATATTTTAATGCACCTAATAGTGCAGGGCTTATTAACTGAAAATTCAGGCATTCAACATCTGAATGTAACGGTAGGCGTCTTGGTGTTTGAATCATATTTTCAACGCTAGTGTTAAGATTCTGAACACTTTTCTCCTTTTTTTAACGCCCGGACGCTTATTCGAACACTAAGTTATTGGTTCATTTTGGAACGCCTGGATGCTTATTTGAACACCTTACCGTATTTCAATGCCTTCAACTTCAGACGCCTATAGTGTTCAATTTCTGAATGCCTAATGTTCTACTTCAGAACATCCAGTGTTTTATTCTCAGAAATAGAACATTAGACGTTCGGAAATAATACACCAAAGTTCAGAAGTTGAGCACTAGCCTTCAGAAATTAAACACATTGGTGTCGCCAAGAGGGGGCCAAGGAGGCTTGTGCCCCCTAGAAAAACTTGGGCCCCCGTTCCCCCCCCCCCCCCCTTACTGAGGTTTGGGCTTTTCAATAAATAAATAAATAAATAAATAAATAAATAAATAAATAAATAAATAAATAAATAAATAAATAAATAAATAAATAAATAAATAAATAAATAAATAAATAAATAAATAAATAAATAAATAAATAAATAAATAAATAAATAAATAAATAAATAAATAAATAAATAAATAAATAAATAAATAAATAAATAAATAAATAAATAAATAAATAAATAAATAAATAAATAAATAAATAAATAAATAAATAAATAAATAAATAAATAAATAAATAAATAAATAAATAAATAAATAAATAAATAAATAAATAAATAAATAAATAAATAAATAAATAAATAAATAAATAAATAAATAAATAAATAAATAAATAAATAAATAAATAAATAAATAAATAAATAAATAAATAAATAAATAAATAAATAAATAAATAAATAAATAAATAAATAAATAAATAAATAAATAAATAAATAAATAAATAAATAAATAAATAAATAAATAAATAAATAAATAAATAAATAAATAAATAAATAAATAAATAAATAAATAAATAAATAAATAAATAAACTTTTTATAAAAATTTGCTGAAAGGCCATCACTGCCGGGAGATTTGTCATTAGTTAAAGAGTTAAGTGATATACTACACTCCTCGAACGTAAGTTCCCCTTCACAGCTATTAGAGTCATTCTGATTTAAATGCTTTAAATAAATAAATAAATAAATAAATAAATAAATAAATAAATAAATAAATAAATAAATAAATAAATAAATAAATAAATAAATAAATAAATAAATAAATAAATATTTTTTTTTTTTTTTTTTTTTCCTCCGTTTATTTCAACTATACATTAATATACAAATATACAAATAACGTATCCATTCAAAAATAGCAAAAGTTAAATAACAATGAAATTGAGCAACACCATGCAGTATAATAACGACCAACATGGCGGATGGAAAACAAATTAGTATGATAAGAACAAGTAGAAGAATAACCACAAGAAGAATTCCAGACTTACTAGAAAATATTACAACAAATATCAGCAAATTATAACAATTGAGGATGTGGAAATTGCGAAAAATTAAATATTTGAGGTTTTTACTAATGAGGAGAAAGCATCCTTGAGTTCCTCGAAATTAATGTTATTTTTATTATTCTTTTTGTTATGACGAAAAATATACTTCTCCACCTTTAATGCAAACGTGAACTTATGAATAAATTCATTACAACTTAAGGTCTTGTTTTGACGCTTGGTACTGAAAATATAGAACTTAAGATGAAGAATGAGAAAATTTTAAGGGTGACGTTTCTTTAATAAAAACCCGAAGAATAGATCCTCTTTTGTAAAGTGAATATTTATACCAATCACCTTACTGACCACTTCACCTATAAAAGAAGATGTGATGTGACATTCCCAGAAAAGATGATGAATGGTTTCAATTTCAATTTTACAGAATGAACATAACGTGTTGTCAGAGATACCCATGAGGTTAAGGAGTCTGTTGGTTGGAAGAATTCTATGTAAGAAACGGAATTGAAAGTAGGAGAGTCTCGTCTCAGAAATAGAGTACCAGGGCATACTGAAAATGTTACTCCAATCGTGACAACTGAAACCCCTAAACTCTGCTTTCCATTTGGCCATAGCAGTTGGCTCCACTGCAATTTTAGTCATGTAGAAATTACGATAAAGATACTGAGAAACAGAACCTGTATGAAACAATATGTTATCAAACAAATCAATATTTAAATTACTAATGTCATTTATGCTACACCCACTCTGCTTCCACTGAAGAGGGATACTGCGAATCAGTCCCCAGTAAACAGTAAAGGGAAAGTGTGCCAGCTGAAACTTTTCTTTAAAAGTGTGGTAACTTAGGGCCTTATTGTTAATGTCAAAAAAATCCGAAACAAACTTCACACCCTTTTTGTACATGAAATCATAGTAGAAAATCTTGTTATTGATGCGAATATGATGATTGTTCCAAATGATTTGTTTACCGAAGTTATCAGAGGGAGAATAAAAAGAAGCCTCCTGCCAGGCTCTAACTGTTTGGTCTACAAACATATTAGACAAGCGTGGGAGATCTTCCACCCTACAATTACACTGAAAAAGCAGCTTACCACCTAACTTGGACAAACTGTCAGTAAAAAATAGTTTCCAGACTCCTTCAGTGTTATCGCAATAACGCTTTATCCAGGTACATTTTAAACTGTTAATGAAACTTGGGATGTGCACAACATTTAAACCTCCTTTATCTAAACCATTAATGACACTGTTTCGCTTGACTTTATCCGGGTTTCCTGACCAAATGAAATCAAAAATGGTACTTTCTACATCCTTAATAAAGTCACGCGGTGGGTTAGGAAGAACCAAAAACAAATACACAAGCTGTGATAGTGCATAACTTTTAACCAGAACGTTGCGGCCTACCGGGGTAAGATCTCTTGTAGACCAAAGTCGCAAACAGCTTTTAAGCCTTGAAAGTTTGGATATATAGTTTAATCTAAAGAGATCGTTCCCATTATGCGTAAACCAAATACCTAACATCCTAACAGGACCAGCGGAAAACTTTAGATTATAGTTGTTTACAAAAGCAGGGTGGTGATGGACGTAAGACCCGAGAGGAAACAAAATGGATTTATCCATATTAATAGTCAAACCCGACGAAATTTTATAAATGTTAAGAATACGGAGAGCTTCATTTAAGGATGACTGGCTACCGTCCAGGAAGAATGTGGTGTCATCCGCATACTGAAGAAGCTTAGTTTCGATACCACCAATTTCAATACCATGTAATCTGCTACACTTTGTATAGATAGCCAAAACCTCAGTACAAATAATAAATAAGTACGGGCTAAGCGGGCAGCCTTGACGCACGCCTCGCTGCACCGGAAAAAAACCGGTTGAATAGCCATTATTGCAAACACAAGCTGTGCAGTTGCTGTAAAAAGTACGAACCCAATTTATGAAACTTTGACCAAAGTTAAAAAACCTTAAAGATCTTATAAGAAAAATCCACTCTAGTTTGTCGAAAGCCTTCTCGAAATCGACGAACAACATAAAACCTGACATTTTGTGGAAATTAAAGTGATCAATAAGATCAAGAACGTACCGGATATTTTCCCCAATAAACCGGCCGCGTAAAAAACCTGTTTGGTTTGGACCAATGATAGTTTCAATGACACATTTCAGTCTAGCAGCGATAGCCTTTGCACCAATCTTATAATCCGTATTCAGTAAAGTAATTGGGCGGTAATTATTTAAGTGGGTAGAATCTTTTTCCGGTTTTGGAATGAGGGTAATAATGCCTCTGGATTGTTCATGAGAGAGATGGATATTATTATAGGAATAATTTAAAGAGTCAACTACATAGTTCCCCAGAAGATGCCAAAACTTTTTATAAAAATTTGCTGAAAGGCCATCACTGCCGGGAGATTTGTCATTAGTTAAAGAGTTAAGTGATATACTACACTCCTCGAACGTAAGTTCCCCTTCACAGCTATTAGAGTCATTCTGATTTAAATGCTTCGGGGGCAAATTAAGAAAAATAGTATCCGGGTTACAATGACTGCTCTTATATAAATTTCCATAAAACTTTTTGATATTTTGGAGAATAACATTACCGTCCGTATGAATATTACCATTAGCATCACAAATCTTACGAATAGAGTTCTTTTGTTTATTGCGTTTCTCAAGGATAAGAAAATATTTGGTGTTCTTTTCGCCTTGTTCTACCCAACGAGCACGAGAGCGGATAATAGTTCCTTGAAGTTTAATATCGTAGAAGAGTAGCTGTTCATTTCGGGCATCTTGTAATTGTGTTCGGGTCTCAGGTGAATCGTTGCTGAATAGATGTTGTTCCAGTTGGGCTATTTTTTCTGTAAGCTCTTCCTCTCTATGTCGCCTTTCTTTTGCTTTTTTCCTTGCAAAGTCTATGCTATCTTTGCGTATCAGAAACTTGAGTCCTTCCCATCGCGATGATGGGTTTGAGTATGAGATATCGGGTACGTAGTCCTGGATGGTATTTGTGATCGTAAAAACATAATCTGGGTCGCTTAAGAGAGAATTATTTATCTTCCAGTAACCAGGTCCTCTCTTCTCGTTGGCGAGAGTGAGTGAGAGATTTACGAAGGAATGGTCTGATTGAATGCCTGGAGAGTGTGACGACTCGGATACTGAATGGGCGATATGACGAGAAATCAGGAAAAAATCTAAACGGCAGTACAAACCTGGGGTGATATTGGAGGTCCAAGTAAAATTTTCAGTTCTGGGATTTCTCTCCCTCCATATGTCGATTAGGGACAGCCCGGTCATAAAAGAAATAAATAAATAAATAAATAAATAAATAAATAAATAAATAAATAAATAAATAAATAAATAAATAAATAAATAAATAAATAAATAAATAAATAAATAAATAAATAAATAAATAAATAAATAAATAAATAAATAAATAAATAAATAAATAAATAAATAAATAAATAAATAAATAAATAAATAAATAAATAAATAAATAAATAAATAAATAAATAAATAAATAAATAAATAAATAAATAAATAAATAAATAAATAAATAAATAAATTAATTAATTAAATAAATAAATAAATAAATAAATAAATAAATAAATAAATAAATAAATAAATAAATAAATAAATAAATAAATAAATAAATAAATAAATAAATAAATAAATAAATAAATAAATAAATAAATAAATAAATAAATAAATAAATAAATAAATAAATAAATAAATAAATAAATAAATAAATAAATAAATAAATAAATAAATAAATAAATAAATAAATAAATAAATAAATAAATAAATAAATAAATAAATAAATAAATAAATAAATAAATAAATAAATAAATAAATAAATAAATAAATAAATAAATTAATAAATTAATTAATAAATAAATAAATAAATAAATAAATAAATAAATAAATAAATAAATAAATAAATAAATAAATAAATAAATAAATAAATAAATAAATAAATAAATAAATAAATAAATAAATTAATTAATTAATTAATTAATAAATAAATAAATAAATAAATAAATAAATAAATAAATAAATAAATAAATAAATAAATAAATAAATAAATAAATAAATAAATAAATAAATAAATTAATTAATTAATTAATTAATTAATAAATAAATAAATAAATAAATAAATAAATAAATAAATAAATAAATAAATAAATAAATAAATAAATAAATAAATAAATAAATAAATAAATAAATAAATAAATAAATTATGAAAAATACAGGAAGGAGAGAGGACTGGCCTAAAGGAATATGTCGAAAATGCAGGTTTTGCTGCAAAATTATGCATCCGCCACCATCTGGTGGTGCCCTCCATGGGACTGTTGTGCCCCCCGGTCCCCCCCCCCCCCCCCGAATAAAAAGTCTGCTGTTGAGGCCACTGGTTGAACACTAAAGGTGTCTGCGAAAATGGAGGACATCTTTTGCACTTGTATGCGCACTTATCTCCTATTATGAATAACAAACCTTTTTTCAAATTGTGGATTACAAACCCTTTGATCGATTATGAATAATATTTGTTTCCATTACGAATACCGAACCTTATGAATTATGATCCCTTTTTATTATGAATAACAAACCTTTACTTCCATTATGAATAGCGAACCGTTTATAAAAAAAAATGCATGTTATGAATAACGAACCTTATGAACAATTACCCTTATGAATAGTGGACCTTATGAATATCGTGCAGACCCCCCCCCCCCCTATTAGTGCTTATAAATATAATCGATTAATAGCCAGGAGTAACGATTACACTTTGGAAGTTCAATTAATCGCGCTCAAAACCTATGCGTTTTCTGCAGTGCAACATTCAGACTTAGCTATATTTGATCATTGCACATAATCGCAAATTTAAATTTGTAAGTTATAAAACTTTTACGATTGCCAGCCAGAGTATTTTTTTCATTTGTTCAAATACAGTGTGTCTACAATAACTACATTACTGGACTGGATCACATTTATCAGATGTCTGATCGAGTGTGTCGATTGCGGTGAAGTTTAATTACAATGTGCAACATTTGTACCTGCTTTCGAGTTAGGCTAGAGCCTAGCCTAGATCGTCCTTCTACAGAAAATACTAATCATCACACGGCTACAAGGTGTTACATCTATTCATTGTTTGCATGTTTTCTTTTATTATTGCTAGTAGTTGTCATAGCCAAGTAGATTCATTCAAATATTTTGGCAATGAAGGATTTTAAGCAATGTTAAGTAGATTGAAAGTTGCTCACATTTTTCGTTTGGTAGATGTTTTAACATGATTTAGACATCACACATCAAGACATTTAAAATAGTGAACCATGGAAAAGATTTGTTTTGAATGTATTTCTGCAATGTATAAATTGCAGTGATGACGTCATAACGATTATCCGAGTTATCGCAAGAAGAGCTATGCGATTAATTGACCACAAAAGAGTTGACTTTCATCACTTTGTCCTATATGAAGCCAAACTGACCAACTGTCCAAACCCGGATCACAACTGCACAGGAATTACAATGGCTCTGACTACCACTGTTTCATGATATTGTCAACCCAATATTGCACACTCGATCAATCTTATGCAGACAACCAAATATAAATATCATAAAAATCTCACTTTGATTCATCTTCCCTGAACATAAAACCTTGGTACCTTCACCTTCTGGAGGAAATGCTATGACTTGCATCTATTTCCACCACCTGATGACAGCATATAGGGAAATAAAAAGTAAGATTTTTTTTTTTTTTTTTTTTCCTCCGTTTATTTCAACTATACATTAATATACAAATATACAAATAACGTATCCATTCAAAAATAGCAAAAGTTAAATAATGAAATTGAGCAACACCATGCAGTATAATAACGACCAACATGGCGGATGGAAAACAAATTAGTATGATAAGAACAAGTAGAAGAATAACCACAAGAAGAATTCCAGACTTACTAGAAAATATTACAACAAATAGCAGCAAATTATAACAATTGAGGATGTGGAAATTGCGAAAAATTAAATATTTGAGGTTTTTACTAATGAGGAGAAAGCATCCTTGAGTTCCTCAAAATTAATGTTATTTTTATTATTCTTTTTGTTATGACGAAAAATATACTTCTCTTAAAAAGTAAGATTATTATTCATAAAAAATAAGGTTTTTTTTTGTGGGAGAAAAAACTGGAAATTAGAATTTCTCAGAAGATTTTATCCAGTAATGACAAAGGTCTGGAATCATTTCTTAACAACAACAGTGTAAGGCTGGGTTCAAACAGTGTATGAAAAACCAAAATTTAATCCTGCAGATTGACAAGCTATTAAGGACATATACATTGTAAGTGCCCACCGGGCATGCTGCACACTCTACTGTATGGGTCACCCATACAGATGCACATCCTGTCTTGTCTGATTAACAGATTTGGAAAGATTTAAGATAAAATTTTATGAACGAAAACTGCTGGCTCTCTCATGAAAATTTTAAACGTAAGAATGACGCATATGTGTCCCAGGAAATGCTGCATCAGACAAACAATACACCATCACAATGATAAACATAGTGAAAATATTAAATGTAGTAATACACCATGTTGTGCCGACACAGAAATTATTGCAATAATAATTTTGAGTGCAAAATGTATGAAAAATGTAGATGTGGGTTTGATCAATTCATTATGTTGAACATGGCAATAACACAATTTTTGAGGGACTTGTAAATCCATCCTCCACAACTGTGTGATAGCCCCAGTTTGACCTCTGGTGATCCTTAATGACATTTGACCTCCACCAAACCATATTCTTCTTGTAATAATAATAATAACAATAATAATAACTTGTCATATAAAGCACAGACTTCAACAAAGTTGTTCAATGTGCTCTACAGGTGCTGAATGTGCAAAAAGTAATAGTGTTGAGAGAAATGAAAAGTTTTATGACAGTGCTTGAATTGAATAATAGAATCTAAAGACCTAATCTCAACCGGGAGGGAATTCCATAAATGTAGTGCAGCATTTAGAAAGCTATGGTCACCGAAAGATCTTGTATGTGACATTGGAACCTGAAGTTGAATTGATAATGCAAACGTATTTTACTGGCTGATGTAGCTTGGTGATGTAAGAGAACATTAAGGTAGCTTGGGGTACCAGTTTTAATGGCACGATAAACCAAAATGAGGATTTCATAGTCAAAACAGAGTCTCATTGGTAACCAATGTAGTTCTTCCAGGTATAGGAGTGATGGTGGTAAACATGTTCGCCCTATCGACGATTCGAGCAGACGTGTTTTGCATCCTTTGCAATCTCGATATTTGGGATGCTGCTACACCAGAGTCCACCAACATACGAAGTATGAGATGAATCCAAGCTTTCCTTCATGAGATATCGTGTTCACAAGATTTTCATAATTAAGCCTCCATTGCCTCTAAATGGCCATTGCCTTCGACCAAAGCAATATGTTTCTAATGTTTGATGAGGTACATCTATACCAAATATGAGTTATGCCTACGTTACAACTTTACAAGAAGTTGCATACGTTGTGCTCCTTGGGCACTACAGATGCAACAATGTCTGCAGAAAATTGATAAGGGACTATTAGACAATCAAGTCACAGGATATTTGGTAAAGCATCATTGACTATGTTTAGCATGAAAATCTCAATCAACAGCAGTCTTGCAAGAAAAGTTGGTTCTTTCAGAAGAAGGTGTGTTTTTTTTTAAAAGAGAGCAGCAAAGATGTTGTTTTGCATAGGCCTAGTTGTAAGTGTGTGGTCTCGTGGTTTGTTTCTCTAATAAAAAGTTAGGTATGGTGAACCAAGCTATTTGATGGTTTTGCATCCCGGGCTAAAACACTACTTCCTGGACTCAGAATCATGGGTTTGTAATAATACTGATACATGAATACCAACCTTAATTCAACTTGATCAAAACACATAGCACTACCTAAAACAATTACTCTCATTGACAGATCCAACAGTGCTTTCAATCCTCATAAGAAATGTGTGGACATCATCATCAATTAGGAGAGAATCTCATAGGCAGTTCCAACGAATGGAGGCTTGCTTCAAGCATAGGTAGAGCTAAAATTAAAACCGAAGATAAGCCCTGCAATTTGAACCCGCGTTTCAACGAGTTAACTCCAGGCATAGATGCATGATTGGAAACCTTGGGAAAAGTCTAAACCGGGTTCGCGGGAAATATATCGCTACTTTGTACTAAACATATTCTCAGTATCAATTTATAGAAACTGTTCTTCTGTTCATTATAATGGCATGGTTTTAAGGGTGTATTCAATGTGATCAGCATAGCATATGATTTCTGCCCATGACTGTAATTAAAACTTAACTGTCAAAAAAAAAATTATTTGAAATACCAGTTTAAAGATTGCAAGTGTGGGCAAAGGATTAGGCCTTCATTGTATTGGTGTGACTACGTGTTCGGCGAAAATGTCCAAAACATTTCATGGTACAGACTGTGACAAAACTAAAAAATTGGGGAAAATCCACGATATTGCGGAGAATATAGTTACACAATGTAATATATTACTCCATCAGAGAATACGAGCAGCGAGACAGTGAGTGTTTTCGGCATGTGCATACATCATCCAAGCAGCGCACACGTAGTATTTTCAATCGGAACTTTCCCGATACAGCCGACGTTTACCAGCTTTGAAAAAGTCAATGCGCAAGGAAATCATTGGTCTGTCTGAAAAGCAATATTTTGGGTGGTACGACTTGTCCATGGGTCTCGTAAACAAATCCTTCAATAAAACTGGAAGGAAGTAAATGGAAACCTAAAATAATAGTGCTACTCTAGCAGATATGCCGACTTTGTGTTCATAACATTGCTCCAACAACTCTGGAAAAAAAATGTTTGCACACTTTACCCAAAAGAAATATTTGACCCGTAACACAAATTGCTTGGGCTCGAGACATTCTGCCAATGGTTTTGTTGCAACTCGAAGTCTGCTCCTGTTTTATACCGTATCATTTTACTTGACATTGATTTAAAAAAAATCTTAGCAAGCTGGCAATAAGAAATTCCACTATCAGTGAATTTTGCTAGTATTGCGTCAAAGAAGTGATGGCGTGTAGACTGAACGCTTTTACGGTCTTCATGGCAAAACCTTTGTTACCTCATTGTCGAACACATGCTTTGCTTAGTCTCCTGCGACATGTCGTACAGGAAATATCGTTAATAATAATAATGGGCTTTGCCGATTATCTGGACGTCTTCAAGACAGTGTACTACTCAGCTATGCCTTACGTAATTCCTTCATTCTCACTGCATTGGTCATTTGTACACTCAACTAAGTTTAGAAGATACAAAACAGCTTATGTCGATACTGAAATAAGCAAGCTGTGGACACTACAACTAAAAAAAATACATCGTAACTTTACACCCCAAGGCAATAGTTTATTTACATTTGTCAACGTTTACCTGGGCTAAGCAGTTCTTACCCCACCTCTCATGAGAGGCTTGATCAAGCTCAGGCTAACCCATTCCCATACATAAAAAGAGTGGAGCAATTTACCTTGCCTCCCCTCGATAGGTCGATCAAGGGTGAAGCGGGCCTGCGTTCGTGGGAACGGCCTATTAGACCACCCAAAGAAGAAAGGCCACCACCATCATTTCTAATATTGGTAGCAGACAAAAGAAGATTACACCTTGAAAATTACACCTTAAAAACAGGGCACCAGAAATTCCAGCTATTTGCTATTATTATTATTATTTTTTATTATTTTAGGTTTACAGTCTTGTACATGGCCAAGGCCCTTTCACACGACTTTTACAATTTAACCCTGGTCATTGGTAACTTGTCCCACCTACACACCAAAGTGTGCACAGCTCAATCAATCTCTCCTGGGGCACCACAGTGCACCACAACCACGTGTCCCCCGGAGGACTTCCCATAGGGTGCAGCCACAAAACGGCGCACACAACTATATTTACAAGTTACCTCACAAGTCCCCATTTATACACCTGGGTGAAGAGAGGCAATGGATATAAAGCGCCTTGCCCAAGGACACAATGCAATGATCTGGTCAGGACTCGAACCTGTAATCCTTAGATCTCTTGATTGATTTCAGTGCAAGAGCTAATGTTAGAGGTACTTAATTCTTAACATTAGGCAAAATGTACAACTTACATTGACTTTAGTTGATAACCGACTGCAGCAGGCTGAACTGAACAAATCTATTTGTTAAGTTGTCTGAAGGTTGTGAGCACATATTTCCACCTAGCCAGTCACTGTCTTTTGTGATCTGCAACAGTGAAAAAAGATAATACCAATGTAACAGTTTGTGTAGAGAGAGGTATAGAAGACACCAAGGCTTTGACTGGATGTTGCTCAAATATTGCATCCTTGAAAAATAGAAAAATGTACATATAAATAAAGACTCAATGAATCACAACAGTACAAAATATGAGCTGAAATGAAGTTGGCTCTTCAGCAGTATTTTGCTGTTTAAGTATATACCCTATATTGACCTATTGGGACATGTCACCTCAACCAAAACAAATATCATTTAAGATAAACTTTACTATGAAGAATACTCCAATCAAGTATATAAGCTCAGCTTAGGTTTTTTTGTTAAGTCTAGATTTTTGGACTTATATGCCCAATGCAAACTTGGAGGACCTTTGACCTCCACCAAAACCAATGGGATCATATTCTCATTATGATCAAGATACCTGAAGAGCATCAAGTACAAGCTTACTTGGAGCTTGCTTTGGCAGGACACAGTTTTTGCAATTTACACGTATTTCACCAAATTTATTTAACTTTCACTGACCTTAAATGGCAAGTGACTTTGAACAAGGTACATTTGGTAATCCACCACATTTAAGTGGAAAGGATCCTAAAGTTTGTCATTCACATAGCATGTATACAAAAGGTGTTAAAGACTCACACTATCACAATTTCTGACACAGATTTGACCAAGTTTAGGGACAGATATAGTATATAGCAGCCGAGTTGAATGGAACAAATTTCATCTTTCAAGGAATTTTTATACAACACCTTCAAATTTGGATATAATTGGATGTAAAATGCACTCATGCAACAGATTGTTTTGAACAGAAAGGTTTCTCTGCTCTCTTACCATTGAAAAAAGTGCTATCCAAAAAGTATAACAGATGGTTCTATTAACTAGAGTGCAATAGAGCGGATTTTGCATGCAATCGACGAGCAATTGACCAATCAAATGGCCGCAATATAATAAGGTGTTGAGTGCACACTAAATTAACCTTGAGTGGGCGAAAATAGTGTCACAATTAGAGCATGTACAGTACATACAAAATGAAGGATGTAGGTAGCAGGTAAATGCCCTGGGAGCAATTTTTTGCAACTGGTGCTCAAACTAAAATGGTTTGAACCGGGTCCTTTGAAAAAAAAACCCAAAGGAAAACGGCTCCAATGTAAAATCCCTCAGAAAAAAAGGATAGTAATCTGGACAATTTCACAGTAAATCTTGGACTTTTGGATGGTATAATGAGGATACGCTATACCTTAACAAGTCTACACCTGTGGCAGTGTCAAAGGTTACCAGTCATGTCTAGCTCAGTATATAGAGGTGCAGTACTTGTGTAGAGACAACTAACTAATGAGTGATATAAATACATTAGTATCCTCTTCTAAATCATATGAAAGGAAATAAACACTTTAAGGTAGGAAAGTAACGTCTGTTACGGAATTCAAATAAAACGTCTATCCCCTAACCTTAACCCAATATCCCTCTTAAGAAAACATGTGCTAATCAGCTGTGCGGATTTCAAAAGTGTGTTAGAAATGGGGGAAGTCGTCCCTGTTTTACATAATTTTAGTACTTGCCTACAGTACAGGTTAGGTTATAACTCATTGTCCATGTTGGTAGTTTCAGTATTGGGGTAGCCTAGGCCTAACTGTACATTGTTGGCACATCACAAAATTTGTGTTTGGGATGGCAGAGCAATGTCCAATACACATTTTGGTGTAAACATAGGCGTACAGTAGGAGACTAATTTGATTTGGGGGGGGGGGGGGCTGTAACGACTTGCCCAAAAATAAAGCAACAGCTTAATGTGTGTATCATATATGTAGGCATTCATCGGTTATTACATCACATGGCTTTAACTGATGAATGCCTATATGATATGCACTCTAAGATGTTGAAATTTTGGTTATATTTTCCGTGTTATCACCCTTCCATATTGGTTATAATTATTGGGGAACTCGTAACAATAATAACGACAATAATAATATCAGTTTAACCATTGAAAAACACATTGCAAATTATTCTTCTTTCAGTAGGTGCCCGAACAATCTCAGCATATTGCCCAGATTTTCAAAAAAATTTTTGGTTGGGGGTGGTTGCAGCCCCCCAGCTCCTACGGCTATGGGTTTAAATCTTTGGAGTACGACGACACACTTCCCAGTATGGATAACAATGCATGAATTTAGGACTAGGCCTAGGCTAGTTCTATGTCTGGCTATGTTACAAACTGAGTATAGGGCTCAAGGGCCAGAAAATTTAGCCTTCCAAGAGGCTTGTGCATTACATTCCATGGTATTTTAATCAATATGTGGGATGGCTAGGCTACAACTTCCTTTAGGTATACCATACTGCTAGTACTATACTTTATTGATTACCTTGTTATTGTCCCTTACAATCTTCTGCCTGAGAGAGGGTTCTGTTAGAGTAGTACGTACCATCTTTTGAAAATTAAAGGCAAGACTGGATAGTCATTGGTCTGGCAAACCTCCAGTATTTTATCATAAATGATCTTTGGTCACCCTTTATTTACTAGGATTCCTTTGTGAAATGTAGTCTCATTCACCTTTAACTATGAGTATGAAATGGCCAATGACCAACAGCATTAGAACTGATGATGAACACCACAATGATGGGTTCAAATTTTGTGCTGCTTAAAGCTAATATTGGACTGCATGTTCTTGATTATTTGACCACATGCTTTTGAATGACATAAGAGCTTCTCTTATAAATATCTCATGCTAATCAACTGTCACAATTTCATACAAACAGCTTAACACATTTTCAAAAACAAGGATTTTCAATCACTGCAGCTTACAAAGTCATAACAAACTTGTAAGGCTTACAAAGTCATCAACAAAAGTCCATGACAAACATGCAGCCAAAGTGTTGAATAACATGTTGAATGAGTACTTGGTAATCTTTTCCAAGATTGCAGACAATAAGCTGCAAATTGTTGGACGGTGTACACAGGACAAACAATGGATTAAAAGTAAACACTTTGCGAAATCGCCTTTGGGAAGGCACAACTCCCCCCCCCCCCCCCCATTTGGACCCAACAATACAAAACTAATTATAAGTAGTATTAATTATTCAAATACGAATGTAAATGGTGGTGACAATGACACTACAGTTAACAGCATACTTATTACATGTACAGGCCTACAGTAAGTAAGGCTAAAAGAAACAGTAACGCTTATATCAAAATTACAACACTAGTAGTACTAGTAGTATAGCAAAACTTCATAATTGATGCACCCTCATAATTGATGCACCTTCAAATATAGCAAATAGCATCCAAAATCATGGATGTATACTAAGGCCTACATTATAGTTAGCTTTTCGACGAATGTGTCAATTTAGGGGTATGATTACGAAAGAACTTGACATGGCAGACATTTTGTGGTCAAATTCTGCTCAATTGTATGGTGCAAGGAAAGAACCTTTATTTAATATTATGAGATCATGACATTTCTGAGGAACTACACACATGAAAAACAGATGCAGTTGAGTGATTTGGATTTTTCCTTGCTAGACATCGTTGATCAAATCCAAACTTAAGTGCGTCAATTAATATGAGTCCACCATATTGCTATTACTAATACTAGTACTAAGTAAGACCGTAGGCCTACTACTACTACAGTACTTGGACTAGGCGTAGTACTGGTAGTAGTATGACGTGTATCCTACTGTACGCTACATCGAACTTCTAAATCACTTCCAAAAGCGATTTACTGAGAGTAATAAATAGCTTCTTCATCTGAACTATACACGCTTGTCGGAATGGAAGTCCCCATTCTTCTCCACTATGTTTCCAATGCATAATACAAATACTGTACAGAGATCCATCAAGTATGTTTTCATCTATGGGCGCAGCCATGTTGATTTCGGGTGCTTGGCAGCGATTGGCTGAAACGCAAAGCTTTTCTAAAATCTATTTTGATTGGTGCTAACACTCTGTGACACCGTCACCCTCGGTTCGTCAACCAGACCCTCTTCAGGAAGATCTGCCACGTCGACATCGCTGATTTCATCTTCAGAATCTTCTTCAGATTCAGCGATGTCGTCATTCTCGAACGGCTGGATGATCATATTGCCCGAAAAAAGATAGGCCAAAGCCTCTTCGGCGTTGTAACATGTCGCCATGGTGAATGAGTGTTTCAGATAGCGTGAATCGGGCTGAAGTTGGCGAACAATAACAGCGACCAATAGCAGCGAACGTTAAGCATTACCAGCGACCATTACCAGCGAACAATAAGAGCGAACACTAAGGGGAAAATGATACTACGGAGAAGTTTAGGGGCAATTCCAATGTTACAAGGGGAAAAGTAAAGTTTTAAAAACTAAACTAATTGACACACTTATTTAACAGAGTCATGGGTGTGTTATCAGACAATAAAAGTTTTCAAATTCTGCAAGTAATAGCTGGCAACCCTCTCTATCACCCCATCAAAACCACCTTAAGAAAAGATGTCATCAGAGAGGGCGTTAATAACGCCAAAACTCGACGCGAAGTCTCATCTACCGTTTATATACGGGTTTTCAACACGATTTTTGGCTAACAAATCAAATCTGTAACTCAGTATCATTGGGGTCCCCAAAGTAGCTGACGTTACCCACTATCACCCCATACCAACAAACCTCGGGGGACGGTATCATTTATGGTGTTATTAACACCCAAACTCGACGCAAAGTCGCACTTACAGTTTATATACGGTTTTTCAACACGATTTTTGGCTAACAAATCAAATCTTTAACTCAGTATCATTGGGGTCCCCATGGTAGCTGACGACACCCTCTATCACCCCATACCAACAAACCTCGGGGGACGGTATCATTTAAGGTGTTATTAACACCCAAACTCGACGCAAAGTCCCGTTTACAGTTTATATACGGTTTTTCAACACGATTTTTGGCTAACAAATCAAATCTGTAACTCAGTATCATTGGGGTCCCCAAAGTAGCTGACGTCACCAGCTATCACCCCATACCAACAAACCTCGGGGGACGGTATCATTTAGGGTGTTATTAACACCCAAACTCGACGAAAAGTATCATCTACAGTTTAAATACGGTTTTTCAACACGATTTTTGGCCAACAAATCAAATCTGTAACTCAGTATCATTGGGGTCCCCATGGTAGCTGACGTCACCCTCTATCACCCCATACCTTTAAACCTCGGGGGACGGTATCATTTAAGGTGTTATTAACACCCAAACTCGACGCAAATTCGCATTTACAGTTTATATACGGTTTTTCAACACGATTTTTGGCTAACAAATCAAATCTGTAACTCAGTATCATTGGGGTCCCCATGGTAGCTGACGTCACCCTCTATCACCCCATACCAACAAACCTCGGGGGACGGTATCATTTATGGTGTTATTAACACCCAAACTCGACGCAAAGTCGCATTTACAGTTTATATACGGTTTTTCAACACGATTTTTGGCTAACAAATCAAATCTCTAACTCAGTATCATTGGGGTCCCCAAAGTAGCTGACGTCACCCTCTATCACCCCATACCAACAAACCTCGGGGGACGGTATCATTTATGGTGTTATTAACACCCAAATTCGACGAAAAGTATCATCTACAGTTTAAATGAGGTTTTTCAACACGATTTTTGGCCAACAAATCAAATCTTTAACTCAGTATCATTGGGGTCCCCATGGTAGCTGACGTCACCCTCTATCACCCCATACCAACAAACCTCGGGGGACGGTATCATTTAAGGTGTTATTAACACCCAAACTCGACGCAAAGTCGCACTTACAGTTTATATACGGTTTTTCAACACGATTTTTGGCTAACAAATCAAATCTGTAACTCAGTATCATTGGGGTCCCCATGGTAGCTGACGACACCCTCTATCACCCCATACCAACAAACCTCGGGGGACGGTATCATTTAAGGTGTTATTAACACCCAAACTCGACGCAAAGTCCAGTTTACAGTTTATATACGGTTTTTCAACACGATTTTTGGCTAAAAAATCAAATCTGTAACTCAGTATCATTGGGGTCCCCAAAGTAGCTGACGTCACCAGCTATCACCCCATACCAACAAACCTCGGGGGACGGCATCATTTAGGGTGTTATTAACACCCAAACTCGACGAAAAGTATCATCTACAGTTTAAATACGGTTTTTCAACACGATTTTTGGCTAACAAATCAAATCTGTAACTCAGTATCATTGGGGTCCCCAAAGTAGCTGACGTCACCCTCTATCACTCCATACCAACAAACCTCGGGGGACGGTATCATTTAGGGTGTTATTAACACCCAAACTCGACGCAAAGTCGCATTTACAGTTTATATACGGTTTTTCAACACGATTTTTGGCTAACAAATCAAATCTGTAACTCAGTATCATTGGGGTCCCCATGGTAGCTGACGTCACCCTCTATCACTCCATACCAACAAACCTCGGGGGACGGTATCATTTAGGGTGTTATTAACACCCAAATTCGACGAAAAGTATCATCTACAGTTTAAATGAAGTTTTTCAACACGATTTTTGGCTAACAAATCAAATCTGTAACTCAGTATCATTGGGGTCCCCATGGTAGCTGACGTCACCCTCTATCACCCCATACCAACAAACCTCGGGGGACGGTATCATTTAAGGTGTTATTAACACCCAAACTCGACGCAAAGTCCCGTTTACAGTTTATATACGGTTTTTCAACACGATTTTTCGCTAACAAATCAAATCTGTAACTCAGTATCATTGGGGTCCCCAAGGTAGCTGACGTCACCCTCTATCACCCCATACCAACAAACCTCGGGGGACGGTATCATTTAGGGTGTTATTAACACCCAAACTCGACGAAAAGTATCATCTACAGTTTAAATACGGTTTTTCAACACGATTTTTGGCTAACAAATCAAATCTGTAACTCAGTATCATTGGGGTCCCCAAAGTAGCTGACGTCACCCTCTATCACTCCATACCAACAAACCTCGGGGGACGGTATCATTTAGGGTGTTATTAACACCCAAACTCGACGAAAAGTATCATCTACAGTTTAAATGAGGTTTTTCAACACGATTTTTGGCTAACAAATCAAATCTGTAACTCAGTATCATTGGGGTCCCCATGGTAGCTGACGTCACCCTCTATCACCCCATACCAACAAACCTCGGGGGACGGTATCATTTAAGGTGTTATTAACACCCAAACTCGACGCAAAGTCCCGTTTACAGTTTATATACGGTTTTTCAACACGATTTTTGGCCAACAAATCAAATCTGTAACTCAGTATCATTGGGGTCCCCATGGTAGCTGACGTCACCCTCTATCACCCTATACCTTTAAACCTCGGGGGACGGTATCATTTAAGGTATTATTAACACCCAAACTCGACGCAAAGTCCCGTTTACAGTTTATATACGGTTTTTCAACACGATTTTTGGCTAACAAATCAAATCTGTAACTCAGTATCATTGGGGTCCCCAAAGTAGCTGACGTCACCAGCTATCACCCCATACCAACAAACCTCGGGGGACGGTATCATATATGGTGTTATTAACACCCAAGCTCGACGAAAAGTATCATCTACAGTTTAAATACGGTTTTTCAACACGATTTTTGGCCAACAAATCAAATCTGTAACTCAGTATCATTGGGGTCCCCATGGTAGCTGACGTCACCCTCTATCACCCCATGCCTTTAAACCTCGGGGGACGGTATCATTTAAGGTGTTATTAACACCCAAACTCGACGCAAAGTCGCATTTACAGTTTATATACGGTTTTTCAACACGATTTTTGGCTAACAAATCAAATCTGTAACTCAGTATCATTGGGGTCCCCATGGTAGCTGACGTCACCAGCTATCACCCCATACCAACAAACCTCGGGGGACGGTATCATTTATGGTGTTATTTACACCCAAACTCGACGCAAAGTCGCATTTACAGTTTATATACGGTTTTTCAACACGATTTTTTGCTAACAAATCAAATCTCTAACTCAGTATTATTTGGGTCCCCAAAGTAGCTGACGTCACCCTCTATCACCCCATACCAACAAACCTCGGGGGACGGTATCATTTATGGTGTTATTAACACCCAAACTCGACGCAAAGTCGCATTTACAGTTTATATACGGTTTTTCAACACGATTTTTGGCCAACAAATCAAATCTGTAACTCAGTATCATTGGGGTCCCCAAAGTAGCTGACGTCACCATCTATCACCCCATACCAGCAAACCTCGGGGGACGGTATCATTTAAGGTGTTATTAACACCCAAACTCGACGCAAAGTCGCATTTACAGTTTATATACGGTTTTTCAACACGATTTTTGGCTAACAAATCAAATCTTTAACTCAGTATCATTGGGGTCCCCATGGTAGCTGACGACACCCTCTATCACCCCATACCAACAAACCTCGGGGGACGGTATCATTTAAGGTGTTATTAACACCCAAACTCGACGAAAAGTATCATCTACAGTTTAAATACGGTTTTTCAACACGATTTTTGGCCAACAAATCAAATCTGTAACTCAGTATCATTGGGGTCCCCATGGTAGCTGACGTCACCCTCTATCACCCCATGCCTTTAAACCTCGGGGGACGGTATCATTTAAGGTGTTATTAACACCCAAACTCGACGCAAAGTCGCATTTACAGTTTATATACGGTTTTTCAACACGATTTTTGGCTAACAAATCAAATCTGTAACTCAGTATCATTGGGGTCCCCATGGTAGCTGACGTCACCAGCTATCACCCCATACCAACAAACCTCGGGGGACGGTATCATTTATGGTGTTATTTACACCCAAACTCGACGCAAAGTCGCATTTACAGTTTATATACGGTTTTTCAACACGATTTTTTGCTAACAAATCAAATCTCTAACTCAGTATTATTTGGGTCCCCAAAGTAGCTGACGTCACCCTCTATCACCCCATACCAACAAACCTCGGGGGACGGTATCATTTATGGTGTTATTAACACCCAAACTCGACGCAAAGTCGCATTTACAGTTTATATACGGTTTTTCAACACGATTTTTGGCCAACAAATCAAATCTGTAACTCAGTATCATTGGGGTCCCCAAAGTAGCTGACGTCACCATCTATCACCCCATACCAGCAAACCTCGGGGGACGGTATCATTTAAGGTGTTATTAACACCCAAACTCGACGCAAAGTCGCATTTACAGTTTATATACGGTTTTTCAACACGATTTTTGGCTAACAAATCAAATCTTTAACTCAGTATCATTGGGGTCCCCATGGTAGCTGACGACACCCTCTATCACCCCATACCAACAAACCTCGGGGGACGGTATCATTTAAGGTGTTATTAACACCCAAACTCGACGCAAAGTCCAGTTTACAGTTTATATACGGTTTTTCAACACGATTTTTGGCTAACAAATCAAATCTGTAACTCAGTATCATTGGGGTCCCCAAAGTAGCTGACGTCACCAGCTATCACCCCATACCAACAAACCTCGGGGGACGGTATCATTTAAGGTGTTAACACCCAAACTCGAGGCAGAGTCTCATCTACCGTTAGTATACGGTTTTTCAACACAGTTTTTGGCTTACAAATCAATCTTACTTTTGGAATTTGTCATTAAAATTAAAACCTGCAGGGTTCTCGCCCGCTTTTTTGTCAAACCGGGTGGTCTCAAGTGCCGATGATCAATTCGGATGCCAAAGGTATCCGCGCGATCGCGTAGCGTAGCGATCGCACTCTCGGCGTGTGGTCAAGGGGCAAAGTTCGTTGTGTGCAGTGTTCGATTTTTCCGGTATCGCATCGCAAAATGCGATCCAAAACGACAAACTTGCGAGACGTTTCCAAATCAGCATCGCACTTTCTGCCGATTTGTGCGATACAAATTCCTAGTCAGATTTGGGAGCAAACACTCAAACCTTAACTTACGAACTGTCGATCACAATGTAGAAGTCATAATTTATTGAGTTTATACTCAATGTACAACTTATTGACTTGACCGTATAGCGAAAAAAAACCTGAAAAAATAATATCCTACCATAGTTAAGTGTAAAGCAAATAGCCTAACCACCTCGGCGGTTACCAGGTGCGTATCCAGGGGGGGGGGCGTTGGGGGCGCGCGCCCCCCGGGTAAGAAAAAGAGGAGAGAAAAAAAAAGAGAAGAAAAAAGGAAAAAAAGAGGGGGAAAAAAGAGGAGGAGGAGAGGAAGGAAGGGAAAAGAAAAAGAAGAAAGAGAGAAAAAGGAGAAAAGGAGGGAGTTAAAGAAAAACGCCAAGACACCGGGAAGAGAAAGAGGAACAGTGACATCATTGCAGCGCTGGTCCCTATTATATACACAGGGTAAACAGTGAAGGATCAAGGCTTTCGGAAGAGGCGTGTGCCTCACCCTACCCCTTACACCGACAACTCAATTGTTGACGTTTCCATTTTTCTTCTCTCACTCATGATCTATATATTCTATATATGGTCTATCATAACGCGTGTGTGTGTATATACGCCTTAATCAATTGTAGAACGGTGCTATGAAACCAACTGTGGCTGGTCTCGAACTCGACCGTGTCGTCGGGGAACATGACAATCTTCGGGAAGGGGGCGACCGCCCCCCCCCCCACCTTCAGCATATTTTTTTTTTATGATATCGCTAGTAATTTCAAAATAGAAAGTGCTTAGATGCAACTTACAAGGCCTGGGAAGTGTCATTTCCAGCGATCTGGGAGGCATTTTCGGCCAAAATTTGCTTGTACGCTTCGCGCCAACTAATGGAGGAGCTACGCTTAGATAATTTGCCTACAGGCTTCGCCCTTTCCTTGGCAAATTCCTTGCTACGCGCCGGTTCGAATTTGTAAAGCAAACAGCAGATATCACATCATATCAGTGAGCATGAAAAGGATGAACAGCCTCAAAATTGTCCGACTTGCCCGAAAAAAATAACCAAAAATTCCAACATGTTAATGTCAATATCATATAAGCAAGCATCGGTTATTACATCAGATGCCATCGTGTACCTTACGGTCCGTGAAAGTTGCTCAGTATACCGCGGGATGCTAATGTAAACAACGAAATGTCTTATGTAGATGGAGAAAATCATCGAGGTCCAAGTATGTTAAAACTCTCTTTTACATTAGTAATGGCGAATTAGGGGCTGCAGCCCCACCCCCCCCCCCGCCTCCTACGCCTATGTGTGTATTGTTCGGTTTCGGAAATATCTGCTATATTTTCATTTCCTTCAACCAAGTTTTATAATAGCCGTTATAAGAGGTTTAAATATTTTGTACACCAAGAAATTAACTGTGTCTGAATTTTTGAAAATTTCTGACCCACATTCTTCATCACACGTCCCTCTACTCGTGCAATATTGACCGGTCTGTTAGGGGTTCAAGGAGGTTTTTCCGAGGGCGGCGGAACCGGGGGCACAGGGGGCACGTGCCCCCCCCCCCACTTTTCCTCAGGTTAAAAATGTGCCCTTTTTCTACATAAAAGTTTAGGTGTCTCAAGTTAGCAAGAGGCCAGGGAACCAGAATGAACACTCGGGAAGGGCCGTTTCCGGCCATCTGAGGGGTTTGTAAAACCAAAAAAATTCTTGCACGCTCCGCGCCAACTGATGGTGGCGCTCCGCTCAGATAGTCGTGCATACAACTTTGCAAATCCTGGCTACGCCGCTGAATTTCTAATGAATTTCTGTGGGTCAAACTCAAAACTATTTTGAATGGAAAAAAATGGTTAAAGCAGCATGTTGCGTCCTCGACTATGATTTTTTTCAACCTCACTGACTCCACTATGCCATAACGACATACATAACTAGCTTATCTATTTATATTTTACTCCAAATGGTGGCATAAAAGTCGAAAAAAATTGCAACTTTCAACTCTGTTATTCTCCAAGATATTTTCCGTTGGGAACCCAATAAACCTCGCCCATAATATGAATATTTAAACACTACGAACGTCATTGACAGATACGTAATATAACACCACGCTTGATTTCTGTACAGTCTATATGGCAGTTGTACCAGGGAGTTGCATAACAACTCAGTGTTTACCTCCATGGTTGTACCAGCGCAAAGTCTTGAATCTATTTTTAGCAACGGCTCATAACTAAACCTGCATCTCTGATTGGTTGAATTCAAACTAGTGGGTTTGGAAACTGAATGCGATTAATTTTGTATGTGGAATACTCGCCAATTAACGTTTTTGGCAGGGAAAAACTTGGTTAATATCTTAATTTCCTGTTTTGTGATTTGATGTATGTAAAAAACTCGATGGACATGTCAAAAAAGTAGAAAACGGCGACCAAACGCAAAATGCTCATGAATAAACATACTATTCACTGATTGGTGGAATTCAAACTAGTGGATTTGGAGATATGAAAACTTTGACGAGGACACTTTTACTCGTTATCGATATAAATCGTTAATTACTCGCTAATTAACGCTCTTGGCAGGGTGAAACTTGGATGGTATCTTAGTTTGCTGTTTTATGATTGATACATGTAAAAAAATCAATGCACATGATAAAAAGGTGGAAAAAAGCGACCCAACGCAAAATGCTGCTTTAAGATATTAACAAGAAATAAATTATAATTCGGAAGATTCCTACATTAGCAACTAGCATGATTTCACCTCATTTTGTCTCAAAAGAAAACTTGTTCCATGTTTCCTAATTTGCACATTGGATATTGCAGTGCTAGTATGCATATTTTCCTTGAGGGGGGGGGGGGGGGCGTTGATGGAGTGATGTGTATACGCAAATAAGATAAATACAATAAAGAGTTATAAATGGTACTAAATATAAGGCTGCATCAGTCCAATCGAATATCTGCAAAGTGCCCTTTGATGTCGGTGCCCCCCCCCCCCCAGATTAAAAGTGCTTCTGCCGCCCTTGGGTTTTTCTATATTGGTTGTCCATAGATGAAATTTTGTGCAACATTATGGGTATGTTTTGAATTGAGTTTAATCACGAGAAACGTGAATTTTCAAATTCTGAACAAATAATGGGCTTAAAACCTTGAAAAGTGGGGCTGACGGATATTGTGGGCCGCGACGTAGAATCACCTACAAAAGCAATGATCCACAGGACATGCGATGAGGTCGAACATGATGTGTGACTGGTGACAAACTTCAAAAAGGTTATGGATGGAAAAAAAAAACTATTGGGAAAAACTTGGTTCTCAGGCAAAAAGTGTACATCTGGTTGGTCACTTTCAAGCCCGAAAAGTGCCGTTTCCGGTGATCTGGGTGGTATCAAAACCAGAAAATTTCTTGTACGCTGCGCGCCAACCGATGGTGGCGCTCCGCTTAGATAGTAATTCGCGCCCCCCGGGTTAGAAAATCCTGGATACGCGCCTGGTTACGGATCTCACGTAACTAAAAGGTTCCCTGGCAACGTGCTAAAAAAATGTTAACAAACAGGTGTTATACAGGGGATGAGCTCACAGTTTGTTGGGAAGGTACCTGGGCAAATTCGCCGCACATGTACCGTGGTACAGTAGTTGGGTATAGGGTTAAACACTGCAGTTGTAAAAATGACGCATAGTGCACGCTATTCATTGTTAGGCAGTCTAGAAACGGGGCTTTGCTGAACGTTGTTTGTTTGATAATATCGGAAGTTTTGTAAGTTGCACTTTTTAAAGATTGAAAGACAGATTAAATCTCTTTTCATTTTATAACATAATACAGCTACTTTAACTTGTCATTTTAAAATTTTCATCAGTTTCGTGACAATTTAAATAAAAAAAGTTGTCAGTATTTTGCATCCTCAACTGCGAATTTTTTCATCGCCAGACATCGCAAAAAATGACAACAATTTTCGGGGGCTTTCGCCCCAAGGATCCCCACGAGGGGTTCTACCCCGTGACCCCACCATAGCCAGGGGTGTATCTAGGGGGCGCAACAGGCGCGCCCCCCCCCTATTGGCCGTCACCAAAAAAAAAAAGTTTAGCAAAAAAAAAAAAAAAATTGATGACGACCTTTATGTGAGATGTCGGTGATCGCTCAACCCCCCCCCCCCCACCCTCCCGTTTGCTTTATTTTGGGGTTGCCAAAAAAAGGTTCTGGCGAAGTTCGGCGGCATAATAGTTTTAGAAACATAGATGGTAATTGTGTTTGTATTATCACTATAAACACTAAGTGACATGCCATAGCCATACTGAATTGTGCATTTTGTGTCCATATTTACTGGAAATGTTGCTTATTATTAAGGTCGAAAAATGGATCACATATGGCCATGGGCGGCGATCCTGGGTGGAGGGGGGATATATCCCCCCATGAAAATGGGTGGAGGGGATGTAATGCACCATATCCCCCACCCCCCCACCAAATGCCAGGGATAAGAATATTTTCATGCCTACATTTATGCATCTTCGTTAATGTACGGCTCTTTTTTAGCTTCATTTCTCGCCTACCATAAACGCAGTGCGATCTTTTCAAATAAAGCGTCTTTATAAAGCAAAAATAGTTGACTGTAGGCTTCATTGGCCCTATAACAACAAAATGTATTATTGCGCCCACGGTATTGATATAGTACTTATATGCACCCTCATAGTATTCATATTGGCCATATAGTAGGCCTACACACGTACATGTTCCCTCGAACAGCTGAGAATCTCATGTAACCAGGGTAATGCTTAATACACGTTTCACCTGGATGCCCTAGCAATCGGTACCTAGGAATGTAACTATGTGTAATTGTGTATTGCATGTGTATAGGCCTATAATAGCCTGCATGAGGCCATTTTCTTCATCGAATAATATAAAAGAGCTCTCGAACATTCTAACGTTGCGCCTGAAACAAGATTGACAGGGGCAATTTTCCCAAAATAACACCCGAAATTAAAAAAAAAGTATTTTGGATCCTGATTATGAGATATTTCGGACATGACATCCCTATTTTAAAGTTGGGTATATGTCGCTTGGAAACCTCGGGAAGTGCCGTTTCCGGCCATCTAGAGGGTTTGTTAATCCCAAAATTTTCTTGTTCGCTTCGCGCCAACTCATGGTGGCGCTACGCTTAGATAGTCAACAAGGTCATATATCCCCCCCCCCACTCAAAGTACGGATCGCCGCGCATGCATACGACACCATTTTGCATTTCGGCCCTTCTTCGAAAGCAAAAATTGTACACCCCTCCCCTTAGACCCATCCCCCAGGACGGCGATCATTCATGCCTGGCGCTCCCCCCCCCATTGGAAAATCCTGGATACGCCCCCGATAGCCCTAAGACGGGCCCCTGGACACCACGCCTTTATGCTCGCACGTTACGCATGCTAGGCAGGCGAACACCGGCGGGAAATCGGCAGTGTGTTCGCGGGAAATTGAACAAGGTGTTCCAACACTGCTGAACTGTGCAGTTACTGTATGCATCATGTTCAAGGTTTTCACGGAGGCCTTTGAGGAAATGAATGGTTAGTACAGTGTATATATGCTGCACTAATGCTGTGTGTAGGCCAAGGTTCACGAAGGTCAATGGTTATATTCGCGCGCCGTAGACGTGTTTTTAGATGTTACGGAGAGTCAGGTTTCCATGGATATTAATCGAAAATGAATCTGAGTTTAACTGACGCTAAAGAAATGGATCGTCTTGGGCAGATTAACAAATCATTGCAAGTATAAATAAGTACAGGTAGCTCTGCTGTTAAAAAGAAAAGTCCAATATCGGTTTGCTGTTATCGGCAATTAGGCAAAATTTTACCGATACCGATATGCTGCCGATATTGCAAATATCGGCCGATACCGATATTGAAAACGATTATCGTAGCAACACTAGTATAAATAATAATAAACAAACATTTTCTAGTTAATACATTGATCGCCAACATTTGGTCCGTTTTGTGGTAATTTCAAAACTGCTATTCAATATTGGGGAACTGCTATGCAACAAAAATATTGTATAGCAATTGTCAAAATTTGTTGCTATGCAATTTTTTGGCCATAAGTCGAACACTGGTTGTGTGGGTCCAAGGGGCTCAGCCCCCGGAAGCTCCGCGATTTTCGTCTTTTCTAAGTAGGCAAACTGCTTGAAATTGACTTTTTCGAGCTATGATTTATAAATGCTCAAATATTTTTCAATAACTTAGATAATAAAGACAAAATAAACTGGTCTTGGTGATTCTTCCAGCAGCCAAGCCACTTGAAATTCGCGCTACTTTACAAAGCTATGATTTCTTAAATTTTCAAATGTATGGCATTAACCTGGACATTGCTGTTAGTTATACTCTACAGTATAAAGAAAAATAGTCAGCTGACCATTGACTAGAGTCAACATTACATAAACTGCTACATAAACTGAATGACTATTTATTTTTTTTGTGTGTGTCACGGTGATTCAGTTGTGACTTCATTTTTTTCCTGCCCTGGTTTAAGTTATGTACGATGTTTAAATACAAACATTCTGGCATCTCTCAGTACCCAGAAAACACAAACTTCGTTCGCAACCTTTTGCTGTGTAAAAGCAGGGATCGTTTGTGTCGCGATATCACTATACTGAAGCGCTTACGTGATACCTGGAATGTGTTATTTGCCGTGGTTGCAGTTGGGAATAGGAAGAGTGAACTGAAAAGTGTGAATATTTAGTCGATGGTTTTATTCACATTAAAAATGTCAAAATGTTTCAGTAGTACTTGCTAACGTTGATTATTTATAACAGCTATAAAACCAGGCACCCAACTTTCAAACAGCTAGGGCGCACAACTTTCGAACCGATCGGCGAGAGCCAAAATCAAATTCAAACCTGGAGCCCCGCCCGGTTAAATCGGACTGGCGAGAACCCTGGCGTTATTACCTGGTTAATACATATTCAAAATTCATGAAGAGCAACTTCAGAACATGGAACAAGAGTGATCATCACAACCTGGGATAAATAACCTTATCATGCATGGATACAAATGTACTAATTGAATTAGTGCTCCTGCTTTTGTATTTTTGATGGTGAGTGTATCTTATCAGATCTGTATTCAGCAGTTGTTAGATCTGTGGTAGAGAAACATTATCATTGGTTGAGTGCACTTTAAAGGGAACACGCATACACCCTTTGTTCATTATATGACTTTTGTAACTTATAAAATACAAGTTGATCCCTTCATATCCAATATATGTCTTCTGAAACATCACGAGGGTACCTTTGTTGGAACATAAAAGGAGATTGAAGAATTTAGCCGACGATAGAAAACAAGATTTAGGTAACTGCATGCCTGTTGATTATGCCCGAGTTGGTTAACGGTATAGTACGGATTAAACCGATAGTGACTGAAACAAAAAACTTGAGGTTTCATCGTTTGTTGATTACACAGACTTGTGTAGGTACGTTTTGTTGACCTGGATTCAGGTCACTCTAAATGATACACCAATAGTTAAAAGTCGAAAGAGCTATTTTTTAAATTTTCATTCCAGTGAAGTTAGAGCATGTGTACACATCAATGAAAGATGACCAAACTTGATCATAGTGTCCTTGAGTAGTGGGTCATATGGGTGTTTAGTAAGTTTATGCCAAAGGTTATACAGAGGTCATCTGGGTTAATTGTGTGAACACACTCAAAATGCTTCTCCTATATGGGTGATCAGACTGATCACCATGCTGGGTCATAGTGTTCACTTAATATGGAGACATAATTATGGTGAGTTCAAAATATGGATGTCAAAGATCATCTACTTATCTTTTGCAGTAAGTTGTATGTAACTACCGAAGGTTCTTTTCGTGCAGTTTGCATTGGATTATGAAGAATGTTGGTCATAGTGTTACTTGAACAGTAGTGGTAAGAATTTGGGGCCAACGGTCATCCGGGGCCCAAATTTGCGATTTTGTGTACAACACTGTGATTTTCTTCAGCAATAAAAGTTTTTTTTAAAAGAAATATGACTAAATTTTTCAATAAACTTTCAATTTTTTATAGTTCAAGAAGGTAATCCATAATTAGTATACCCTGTAATTTGCTTAAAAAGTCATGGTCTTTTCTCTTCTTTTCTACTTAGATATTAATTTCATTACTTGTCGTTTGTTGCATGTCTATTGAAGAATTAGGTTCTTATCAGCTTACTGCTGAATGCCGGAAGATCTATGAAGATTCATGTGGAGTTTGTCTTTGTTTGTTTGTTGTGTGTATGTGTAACTAAACAAGTCAGTGCAACTTAAAACTTCATGAAATGTACGTATAACTTAGGAAAGATATCAGCCCAGCTGCTCTTCACGTAGTTTTGGCCGTTATGCGTTTGATTGCAAAAACTGGTACACAATCAAATCATCATCTTAACATTGTTGAAAATATGAAAATATCTCAACTACTTATACAGTAAGTAAACCTTGATTGAAAGCCATACTTGATATATTCATTCCCCTTATTATATACAAGAAACATATTGTATATGTGCTGTCAATGTTAAATGCCAGATATCGAGTCAATATATTAGGTTAATTTATGTATTTCGAATCATTAGCCGTTTATTCTTTTTTATTCACTTTAACCAGTCATTTATAAAATAAGTTTTTTAGGCACAATTTGAACAAGGAGGTCAGATACGTCATATCCTGTGACGGAATTGATGCTTTAACGCAAACGTATTTGAGAGAAATAACCAAAAACCATGGATTTGATCATCGTGTTTGCAACTCGGTGGTCCAACGTCTTAAAACAATTCACATGCTTATATGCAATTAGGTTGATTGAAGACAATTTGAGAAAAATGCCATGATAACATTTATCGCTAACCAATTTATATGATATGTTTTGTCTAAACCAAATTTACAGTTGGATCATTGTCATTAGACTACCCATCACATGTTATCTCAAATTGGTTCTATGGATCCCATTTTAGGAAAATCGGGCCTGAACTTTCACAATTTGCTTATACTGTCGACTTGATTTTGTTGTCTGTCAAATAAATCCATCTTTAGTTCACGGCGATTAATTCCTTTGGTATTTAAAAGGAATACAACATCGCTAAGCCTTCTATTCTCCATTGCGGTTGCATATCGATAAACTTCTACACACATACTGAATGAAGTTTGGAGACATATTAACTATATTTTGACTAACTCTTGTAATACGGTGAAATGTGACTGTACACTGACACTACAATCTATTCCGAATTGGTCCGGATATACTGATCGGGGAAGTTTCTTGTTATTTCATTTCAACGATACTATATGAGTAGGGTCATTTTAAGTTTACTTATAAGAGACTAGGAAACATTTGGGTAATTAAGGAAATATGACTTTTCACTTTTTCTCCAAGTAAAAGCTGAAAAATGAAAGATGTACGAGTGAATTCAACCATTTTACGTTGAAATGTGGTCTGTTAACCAAGGCCTGGCTTTTGCATTGTATAAGTACATGAAAAATATGACATTTGAAATATGTTGCGTATTTTCTCATTTATTTGCATGTAACATTTCTTATTTGTAAAATTCTGTAAATATACATTTATTCAAAAATGCAGGATAAATAGCCATTTAAATGGAATAATTTTACACAACAGTGTTACCTTGTTAATTCATAGTAAAACGAGCAGACATAAACATTTTATCTCTATTCTGGTGGATTAGATGTCTTAAAAGAGTTTGCTGTTACAGATACTAACAAATTAAGCAATTTAGCCATAACATTCACTGAATTTTGAATAAACCATCACTTACTAACAAAAGCAAAGATTTTTATCAATCAAGTTGACAAAATATAGCAAAAATTTAATATATGATTACTTTTGGTATGATTTTCCCAAAGCGAACATAAAATGCAAGTATTTTTTGATAAATAGTCATTTTGGGGCAAAATGGATATATTGTACAATGTTTTTTGTATCTTTGGGGCGTTCCAATACACCCCAACCAGTTAAGTGTAGCAATACACCACTATGATAAATTGTATATATCTTTGGGGCGTACCAGTACGCCCCAACCAGTTAAGTGTAGAAATGCGCTTCTATGATAAATTGTATTTATCTTTGGGGCGTACCAGTACGCCCCAACCAGTTAAGTGTAGCAATACACCACTATGATTAATTACATATATCTTTGGGGCGTACCAGTACGCCCCAACCAGTTAAGTGTAGAAATATACCTCTATGATAAATTGTATATATCTTTGGGGCGTACCAGTACGCCCCAACCAGTTAAGTGTAGCAATAGACCACTATGATAAATTGTATATATCTTTGGGGCGTACCAGTACGCCCTAACCAGTTAAGTGTGGAAATGCACCACTATGATAAATTGTATTTATCTTTGGGGCGTACCAGTACGCCCCAACCAGTTAAGTGTAGAAATATACCTCTATGATAAATTGTATATATCTTTGGGGCGTACCAGTACGCCCCGCCCCAACCAGTTAAGTGTAGCAATAGACCACTATGATACATTGTATATATCTTTGGGGCGTACCAGTACGCCCCAACCAGTTAAGTGTAGCAATACACCACTATGATTAATTATATATATCTTTGGGGCGTACCAGTACGCCCCAACCAGTTAAGTGTAGAAATATACCTCAATGATAAATTGTATATATCTTTGGGGCGTACCAGTACGCCCCGCCCCAACCAGTTAAATGTAGCAATAGACCACTATGATACATTGTATATATCTTTGGGGCGTACCAGTACGCCCCAACCAGTTAAGTGTAGCAATACACCACTATGATTAATTATATATATCTTTGGGGCGTACCAGTACGCCCCAACCAGTTAAATGTTGAAATATACCACTATGATAAATTGTATATATCTTTGGGGCGTACCAGTACGCCCCAACTAGTTTAGAGTAGAAATACACCCCTATGATAAATTGTATATATCTTTGGGGCGTACCAGTATGCCCCAACCAGTTAAGTGTAGCAATACACCAAGAAAATTGTGTGTGTTTCTCAAAACTACATATCTTCTTTTACACAAGTTGTTGCAAGAAAATAAGAGTACACACTGCCCAATCAATAGTATGTGTAAAACATAAGGTTTCCTAGTTATTCAGCTCAAATTCTTTATCTATAGCTGCATATCTTTCTTTCAAGTCACAGACTTCCCTCTTTGGAAGGCGATTTTTATGGGTTAAATTAAAGTCCCAGAACATTAAGGAATGGAAAGAAACTGATGGTGTGTATGGCTGCTTATTTCTTCCTTGGCCACAGTCTAGCAGTTTCCAGTCTCCAGTCCAGGATCCCTTCATCCAATGTAAAATAACCTCATCCTTTTAAATTTTAGTGACTTCTCCAAAGTATGGTCGTGTGCTTGAATCAATGAGGTTTACGGCTGCTATATACCCAACTTTAATATAGTCAGATACTTCAATAACTTCTTTGGCAAAGTTATAACATTTATATATATCACCACTCTGAAGATCTTCAACTCTAAAAGCAAGGAGCAGAAGGGCAGAAGGGCAGAAGGACAGAAGATAGCGGTTCTTATTCTCCCTGTAACAATTATCCATTTGCAAAAACAGATCCTTCCCAAGAGTATCCTTGTGCTTCACTAGTGTCCACAAATTGCATGTAATGGTCATGTTTGAATCATGTTGGATATGCTTCAGATCAGTCATAACATATACCTGTATGCAAACTTGTCACATGGACCTTTAGTGTGAATTAGGACACCTGAAAAGAAAGAGAAGAATGAATATATACTACTTCATTGACATGTATGATAAAGAGGTTGTTATTACTTGTTTTCTGCTATTAAATAAAGTTTGATAATTAACCTACTATGTGCTTTAACAAAAAAAACACAGTCACATAATATTTGATGGATACTAAGGCCATTATCTTTATCAGAACAACAAATAAAGAACAGAATTGATTTGACCTCAACCAAAACAATAGGAACACTAGACTTCTTGTAACCTTAGGTGTCCATCCTTATACTACTTATGAAGATAATCAAACTTCCCCTCTTGAGACACTGTGTTGTAAAACAAGGCATCGTACAAACAAACACCCTGTATAAACACCCACACACACATGCTGCTCACGCACATACATACTGTACTATACACCAACATGACATCACAATTTCATACTGTAGGATTACAATTTCTCGGAAACCAGAAAACGTGATGTTTACACTTATAATGACATAAACACTTTCCGGTCACTTCATAATACCATGGAGGTAAAACAGACCTCCATGATAATACTGACCTGTTATGTGGATGTGGATGTTTTACATCCTTATCACTCTGGACAAAATGTGGCAGATCAGTCTTTGATTGGTCCATTCCATCGACTATAAGGGTATTCAGTTCCAAAGAAACCTGGCACGCCTTAGTGCGGGCAAGATGTTACTGCTCTCCTTTTGACCTAGTAAAAATAGAACATATTATGATACAAAATAAACTCTTAACTGATACAGGGTTTACGATATCAGATAAGAAATATTGATTTGAGTTTTGATCCAATATCATTTGAGAAATAATGTAAATGATATATGGGTCAATCCATGCCAAATCAACAGATTTTTGGGTCGATTCCACGTCGACCCTCTTAGAATCGCCTGGAAATGATATGGTGTCTTGCCATATGTCTCAAAGGATGAAATTGGGCAAAAAAAAAATTTGAAAACTTTTTCGTTGCTAGGTTACGACCCCGCCTACTGTAGCAACCAACTTAAAGTGGCGAAAATGAGAGTTACATCAGCCCTACAGAAACATGCTTGCGAGGGCAAACAGTGGTAACATTGTATCTTCATTCAAGGAGACCACGTAAAACAACATTAGAAACTATTGAAATGTTATTTATTAAAAGGGTTCTGTCTAGTACTCTTTGACTCCCTCTCACCCCCCCCCCCCAACACCCTCCCCATAGTGCACTATGCAGATTTGTATGCATATATGTTACTGAATTTTAATACGGCAAAGAGACTGCATAAACATGCATTCAAGGTATACTGAATTATTTGGTAAGGTAATCTTCTGCTTCAAATTGTCTGTATGCATGTAACTCACCCCCTTCCAACCAAAACCTCTACCCAACCCTATATCAGATTAGAATATGAATGTGAACCAGTGCATACATACAGTGTGCACTATATATGTGTGTATCATATGTGTATATATGTGTGGTCATTCCATTCAATACTGTGCATATTTCAGTATCATTTTAAATATTTGCAATTTAGTGTATGCTTTTGCTAATTCAATAATTAAGAGACTTTCAATAATTTCAAAGGAATGTTTAACCAGTACATAAATGTGCAGTGTGTACTGTACATGTTTTTGGACAGTGTTTGTTTAATAGTAATTGGTGTAGAATAACACTGTACTGAACATGTACACACATATATAGTGCAAAGTGCATATTTCAATGTCTTTTTAAATATTTGCAATGTAGTGTATAATTCTTTTGCTAATTCAATAAATTAAAAGACTTTCAATAATTTAAAAGGAATGTTTAACCAGTAAATACATGTACAGTGTGTATACTGTTCATTATCTTGGACAGTGTGTATTTAATAGTACTTGGTGTAAAATAACACTGTACTGAACATGTACACACATATATAGTGCACACTGTGGACCATACCAATAATTCAGTATACCTTGAATGCATGTTTATGCAGTCTCTTTGCAGTAAAAGTCAGTCACATACTGTATGCATGTATTCAAATATGCATAGTGCACTATGGGGAGGGTGTGGGGGGGGTGGAGTCAAAGAGTATTAGACAGAACCCTTTTAATACATTTCAATAGTTCTTAATGTTGTTAGCATGATCTCCTTGAATGAAGATATAATGTTACCACTGTTTGCCCTCGCAAGCATGTTTCTGTAGGGCTGATATAACTCTCATATATGCCACTTTAAGCTGCTCTCCAGAGCATTAATAACTTATATAAAATATGATTTAGCACATTCTTTGCATCATAACTATACATATCTTACTAGTTTGTATTGAAAACCAAAAATAAAACTTCTAATTGTGACCAAATTTGACCTTGAAATGCCCAAAATAGCTGTTCACAGACATCGTTCGACATCTATGACCCTGGAAATGCAGTTTATTTGTAGTCCTTATGCTAGTGGACCACCCTCTTAATTGTTAAGCACCTGTATGCTAATGCTAAGAAGTTGTTGTCATTTGAATTACTCAAATCAGCTTGTGCAAGCATTTTCATACATATGAACGAGGTGATTTTCGCAATTTTCGAGTCAGAAATTTGAGTAGATAACACAAAATACACAACTTTTTTACTTGAGTTTCTAAAAATAGTGTCAATACGCTCCTGAAAAATGGTATTTAAAAAAAAAATTGAAATATACCCACAGGCCCAAAATGGACCCCCCAATTAGGGCCAGAAGTGAGATTTCTTAAGTTTGAGGGCGCTGTTCATAAAACGTACCACCCACTTGACTTTTTTTTGCACTTTTCCCGTACAACTACTACTGGGCAAGGATCCTATGGAAATTAAAATTCAAACATGCCTTTGCTTGTGAATATAGAGCACACTCAGAGTAGGGCCAGAAAAGGCCCGGGCTATCTCATTTTCTGCCATTTTAATTACTTGTTACGAAAACTTGAGACCGATCCAATGACCTTTCTCTGAACTTTAGGGTTTATCATCTTAGTTAGGGCTACTATATCCAATTTGTAGTTCAAGCAAGTTTTTGAAAGAGATAAGTGTTAACTAGGAGCATCACTGACACACCCACACATATAGAGGACTTGAAGGAATAGTCTTTCTATTGCTTTTGACTTCTGCAAGGATTCAAAAAGGAAAGCAGACATCAACTTTTAATTCTAAATTAGTAAAATATTTTGACTCACTTAAGATGATTAAGATGAACTTCTTGCAATTGTCGGCATTCTTCATTTTCCTTTCCACTCCTTGTTCTTTCCGCTACCTCTTTCAAGTACCACTCACAGTAAACTCAGTCGTCTAGAAAAATATAATGTTGAAATACTTTAATTAAGCATTTAAAGTATAAGTTTTACTTCACACAATGGTGTAAAATTGAACTGCTTAACCTAATCAAGAAAAAGTTATGTAGTGATTAGTGATAGAGTTTTATTGTGTCAATTTGAACCATGTTGTTTTCATGAATACCCATAGAATAATGCAATGAGCATGTTGAAATTTTTTACTAATTATAACTGAAGTTAAGCATTCTTTTAGGTACTTTAGAGAATTCCTTTAAAGGAGTATAGGGTGTTGAGAGTAGCTAATTGAGAAAAGAACAAGTAAAGCTGTACAACATCTTCTCATGTTATTTATTAGACCAATTGATAGGGATGTTTGGAAATAAGACCCTAATCATTTTCCCAGACAGTTGAGGTAAATGTCCTCAAAGGTGGAAATTAAAACAATTAAAGAAGTTTGACCAAAGGTAAGCATTTTTCAATTTCTGGCATATTTGGGGGAACTTTCTGAAAATGTCACTATCTAAGGGAGTTGTTCATTGACATTTCAGCAGAAAGCACTTTTACTCCTGATTTGAGTGGAGGTTGCAATCAAACTTACTGTATGTCACATGTTCTTTAGAACTACTTTAAATCAAAATTTTTGACAATAATTCTAATGTTTTTAAGGAATGATAATGCAGCTTTAGTGGTACACTAGCTGTGAGGTGTATTCTCTCCAGTATGTACAGTACAGTCTTTGTGCTTGCTGAAGCTGAAGCTAACAATAGAGACACATGAATTTTTCTGAAGAGATGTTTAATGGACTGCACATGTAGTTAACTAAACAGATTAAATGTCACTGGATTGTATGAAGTTAAAGCCTCCATAGTCAGCAAAGAAAAAAGGATGCAATGCCTGTGGTTTTGACACCCCGGGCTATAACCCACCAATTGTGATTGATCAGCAGACCATGTACAGTACTTGAAAGTTATCATTTGTAATGTACACAGCTATTGTTTGTGTGATAATTCTGGCAAAACAGTCTTACAACAGCACTTTCGACCTCACAAGTTTCAGTATACTTTATCAATGTCTTTATGCTAGTTAATCAATTTAAAGCTACTAGCTATGAGGAATTTGAAATTTTATTCCCCTTTTCCCATGCAATGTATGCAACAATAACTGTCATAAATCCATGCACATTCACAAGATAAAATAATTAGGAATCTTGAACTCTTCTAAAGATTTCCATAAAGTATTCCTTGGAAATGATGCTTTGTTCACCAATGCCAATTTCTATCATTTCCTTCTTCATGCGTGCATGGAGAGAAGTCTTTGTGTATGACACTGGAAGGTGCACTTCTGTTTTGTGGGGCATGTAATCTCCAATATGTTCAAATAAACACCTCACCCAAGCTAGTGCAAATGGAGTTTTTGTTCTCATCCTTTTCTTGCCTTTATTGCCATGAATTGCATTTTTCTTGCCAACTTGAAATTATTTCAGACAATCTTTGAATAACTTGCTACTAATACCAAAGAACATACAAAATGCTTTCTCACATACAATCTTCCCACAAATTACATAAATAGAACAAGATTTGTCTCAGGTGTGACATGATCTTTCCTGATGAATCCAAATCTTGTCCTGAGTGAATTGCTTTAGCTCAGTTTCCCTCACTTCACTAACCTCTAGAAAAGACTGTTCTAGGTCATCGTAAGAAAGCGATTTGATACAGCTACCATCACAGCAATCAGATTGGAACATAGGCAGAGGATCAAATGCTTGATTGCGTCTCCTTCGTTTTATCTCACTCCTGGTGAAAAAAAAAGGTTTTGATCACATGAAGAAATTGATGCAGAAAATTCTCTGGCAATACCAAAGCTACTGCTACTACTTCCATTTGAACTTATGTCAAGGTACAACCACAGCGAATCATTTGTTGTATCTGGAGAAATAGTACTGATGTTGTGACTCACAGTGACTGCCCCATTCAAACGACAGTGAAAGTTTTGTTTTAGTATGATTATTTAAAGTTGGTTCCTCTTCCAAATTTTCCATTTCATTATCCATGCTCACGTTCCTTTTAAGTGTATAAGGTAGGGATGTATTTCCCTTGCTTTTGTGTGGAGATGAGAAAAGAGTTGGCTCAATGTCCAATTTGTCAGGATCATCCTCTTTACATTCTGACAGAAAACTGGTAATTTGTTAAAATTTGTAAGGTTTCCTTCACACATTTTGTTTCCCATGTAAGTGGAGCACAATGACAAATGAGCACAACTAAATCTTCATTTACTCAGCTGCACACCACAATAATATGAGCCATGAATGTGAAACAGTATCCAAAGGCATGCATTGAAAGAGTAAGTCCTCAGAGCATGACCACTGCTTAACAGTTTTACTCCCTTTCTGTGGTTAACCCTGCTTTTGAAGACTGTATATATTCACTGTTGGTTGCTGCAGTATAGACTGCCTTACACTGTGATATGAACTGGCTAGGTGTCATATGATCCTTTATTGACACACTGTTTGACCACAACCAAAGGGACAAAGTTTTCAGGTTTTATTTCCACAATGGAGTTGCAATCAGGCAAGACAATATTGTTGTGATTGATTGCTTCTGAGGTTAGTATATACTTTATGCAGACTGTGTAGCCCTGTTATGAAATCTTGCACATCTGTGAGGTACTGTATGTGGATGTATGGAGGGAGAGGACTTCTCAAATGTCAGTATCAATGCTGCAATGTTGAAAAGTGAATTTTTAGTTGACAATATTTTGTCGAAATGGTAGTGTTCTACCAAACTTCAGTACAACTTGTAAAAAAGGACAAAACTCATTAACTTCAATAAAATAGCCTGACCTTCAATAATTTTCCTAGCCATTGGGACACAGTCCCTAGTTCCCACAATCACACATAGTGAGAGCAACAAATGTGAGTAAAAATCTGCACACTGGACCATGCAGGGACATATATATACCAAAACTGTTATTTATGTTTTTTTATTTTTTTCTTGGGGGGAGGGGCATGTTTGTAACTGGAAAAGCCTGAAATAAATTATAGCAATATGCACCATGTACAGTATGCAATAATGAAGTATATGAGCCTATTTGCTGCTATAAAGATTAAATTTGAAAATTAGCACTTACCTAAGTTCTTAAATCTGTTCTTGGACTTGTGCTTTTATACAAGATCCAGATCAGATCCTCTGATTTTATCGGACGATCATCTCTCCACGGGGTAAACTGATGCATTGATCCAGTCGCATTTGCACTCGAGCCGTACTATGGATCTGATCCTTGCCCGGGCCGGTAAAAAATTCGGATTGGAAATGTGTCATTCGCAGCCGGAAATCGCGTACTAGTAGTACATTTGGTCCAAAACTTTCGTTTTCAATGTTCATAGCCTAGGCTAGAGTGACAATGCTACGTAAGATGCATAGGTCAGTTATGATTATTATGTTGTATTGTATCGACGATGGTCAGGAATTCAGGATGCAAGCTTTTTACGAAAAACACCCGATTTCGAAGAAGAGTTGACGATAAAAATCGTGTCAGTATGGACGCTAGCAACAAGTGTAGAATTTAAAACGATAGGCTCAATATTCGGAGTTGCCCTGGGACAGGGAGTACAACGTATGTGTCATAACACACGCTGTTTTTGTGCGATTACACTTACAGTATCTACTGTACTACCAGGGAGTTGTAATGGGTTGCGGCACAGCTGATCTGTCAATCACTTAAAACTAGTACGGGGTGGCCAAAGGTCATTTACGGTTAGCATAATAATAATCAGGGTTACCAGCGACAAGTAACAAAAAAACGTTAGATTTGCCAAAATAAAACCCCAGAAAACGCTAGATAATCAGTTTCACTCACTTGTTATGTGTTGTTTTCAATAATTCGTTGACTGTTCGTTGCACTGATTCATATCATAGGCAGTCTAGTGATTATTTTAACAAGTTAAAACGGTTAATAGCAATCAGGAAATAATACAAGAAAATTAACTGTGGATTTTACAAAAATACTGATTCAGTCCTAATGAAAAACCCAAGTATGAAAAACCCATTAATATTAAAGCAGTTCACGCGGTATTATAGTGTAAAAGCCACGGAAGCCAATAAATATATTTTATTGGGTTGCCAAGTGGTAATTTGGTCTCAAAGTTTCAGAAAACAAAGTAATTATTTTGTGAATTACCGATTTGGTGCGATTTTTGATAAAACGTATGCTGGAATCCTAGAAAGGTGAAAAAATACGCTAGATCTATTGTGTGAAAAGGCTAACGCTGGTAACCTTTATAATAGTACTGTAGTAGACTTGTTTAGTTGTACTGTGTAAAAATATGCACTATGCGGAGTTCTCATCAGTATTACTTGTCAAACACACATGCATGCCTATAGTCTTATTTGTGTTAGGTTAGCCTTTCTGTAGAAGTATTCATTTGTGGTTTACATGGATACATTTGGAAAATGTCGCTTTCACTTGTTTGTAAACAGTAGCACGGTGGGGTATGGGGGCAGGGGCATGGAGATCTGCCCCACATCGATGCTAACCCCAGCTCCCAACGACTTTGCTGATCCTATATAAACAACGGTCGACCTGACCACCTCCCCCCCCCCCCTCCCCACCCAAAAAAATAGCTGCATGCTTGTAAGATAAATTATGGTATATTTTTTTTCAGCCAGCTTGTGATCATAACATTAAAATCACTTGCTATAAAGAATATCATTATATCCCCACCCCCACCCCCGCCTCACCCATACACAAACACATACACATTTCTGTTGCGACAAGTCCATTACAATATAGTCCTAGCCTACGGCGCTCAACCCTCCGATTTTCTACAGCCATAGCTATTTTCACTTAATTAATCGCACTAACATTGACAATACATTTAAAGCCTCCTAATGTGGCAAAATACATCAAACTTTCATGATAATTTTGGAAAACAGTAAAATGCTTGTGTCTAATTGATAGGGTTATTTTAATTTTGTTTGGAGCATAATTATACAAATTTACCAATTTACTCTGTGCATTGTGATCAACTCCTAGCTGAATCATGTTACTATATAAAGGAAAATACCTAGTCTCCAACAAAAGAGGGAAAAAACATATTTTAGCAACAAGATGGAATAGAGGGCGTACTTTTTTGCGACGTGGAAAACACACATATCTCTGGATCTAAAGGTGTTACAAAATCCTCCTTTACATATGTCATTGTCATTAACACAATTAAAAAGATGGGTAAAATTCAAGGTCATATGTATCAATTTGAGAAAAATATCATGTATACATTTTACAACCAAAATTGTTTATTCGCCGACTCTAGGCATATACTCTCATTTAGGATTTGTTCACATTCAGCACTTCTTATTGATTAATATTTTCGGAAATAAGATTGGAAACTGATATGCAGAAGTTATACACAAAATCTATCACATTTAGGGTTGAGGATCTCGCCACCACCTATAGTTAGTGATGTATTGAATTCGTATAGATTATGCCCGCACGTCATTGAGATTTAAATTTTGTAATTTTTGTGAAATAATATGTGATACGGAAAAACAGATGTACTTCGGGTTCTTCATCCATCATTACTGTCCTCTTTCATGTAGTACAGGGGGGGGGGGGCACATCACTTACTTATGGAGGCACAATGTGTATTGTTTAATGCCGTCCTGGGGGAGGGGTGATAGGGGAGAGTTCTCCCTTCCACTTTGTGAATTTTGGATCAATTTTAAGGGTCCTCAGATGCAATCTGGTGCTATATTTAGCAACTTGAAGTAATTTTCGGGCTTGCATCTGTCCAATATTGATGTTTTTAATTTAGGCAAATAAAGATTTTTGTCTGAGTATTTTTGTTAACACTACAACCGCATCTGAAGGGGAAGGGCACCTGGGGCACGATTTTTTTCAGGCCCCAGCCCCCCCCCCCCCCTTCGGCGACGCCACTGATGGGTACGTCAATGGTACTTAATGGTAACGGGTTTCTTACTATCATAGGAGGCACCCCATACTATAGCCCATCTATCAAAACGGGAAAAAGACATTACGATTAACATATATACATAGACAACATATGTACTGCACGCAGCCGCGTACACTACACATATACATATTGGTTAGCATGCATGTGTGCCCACGCTTTATTGTGCCCACGCTTAGGCATTGTGCCCACGCTTGAGAAAGTATGACTGAAATATAGTAGTCTTCACAGAAACTGTTTGAAAATTAAGCGATTTAGAAGGCATTTAAACCCAATACAAACGAGTAGACCCTTTAGGAACTGCACTATTTAAGAAGCCTATATATTACAAACTTTCTTGAATCCTCTTTCCGACCCCCCCCCCCGCCTCTTTATTTTTCAAAGGTGTTGCATACGGGGAAGTTTTGGTCTCCAGTTAGGTTCAAACCTTGTTATATGCAACTACAATAGGTTACTTCGAAGGCTTAAAGTTATGATGTATTGGCCCCATATATGCTACATATTAAAATATGGTCACCTTTGGGTAAAATTCTTAAACCGTTTGATTACCATCTAGGAGGAATTTTACCTCACTGGGAAATTCAGTCATCTATAGGTGCCTATGACATACCGATCTTGAGAGACATTTACATATTGGTATACGTTGTCGTATGTATCCGTGTCGGTTTCTTGAAAAATATACGAACTCAGAAGTTCAATGGTAATGCAGGACACTGCGAGTTTCGCCCGTGTATTATTCGACGTGCCGTGTGTATACGTACACTCAGGGACGTCGCTAGAGGGGTGGGGGTGTCTCACACCCCACCCCCAATGTTTGTAAAACTGATGATAGTTGGAAAATTTGAGTGCGACAGTCCGAATTTCTGACTGTCTCACTCTAATTTTTCCGACTGTCGCACTCTAATTTCATATATTCTTGTAATTTGTGAGTGACCTACAATTTTCGGTCAAAATTGACCTTTAATCAGTCATATTTACCACGTTTTCCGTGTCACATTTAGAAATTGTATCTCGCGATCTTTATACTCCACCATACAAAACTTCGTGTGATTTTGAATACTGTAAAAAAAAATGCCTAATAAAACTACTGTACAAATACGATAAAAACGCTCAATGCTTATCTACGGAAGCTTTAAAGTGCCATCAACATGAGAAAAACTTTGCCCCATAGGGTGAAATTTTTCAGTAAATTGTTTAGATAACAAGATAAAATCTTTAAAAAATAAGAAAAAAAATGTTGGATTGCTTAGTTGCTTTAACTGAGCAATTGAACAATTTTCTACAAAATGATTAATTGACAACTTATCATATCTCGTGAATTGGACATTTTGCTGCAAAATGTTCAGTTGTTCACTTCATTCCATCTGAGCAATGAAAAATTTTCTGCAAAATGTTTAATTGACAACATATCTTATCTCGTCAATTGAACATTTTTTGGCAAAATGTTCAATTGTTCACTTTATTCCAATGGAGCAATTGAAAAATTTCTGCAAAATGTTTAATTGATAACTTATTGTATCAGTCGTCAACTCAACATTTTTCTGCAAAATGTTTAAGTGTTCATTTCATTCCAAATGCTCAGTTGGAATGATGTGAACAATTGAAATTGTTTTCATGCAAGTGATAAATAGCCCCCCCCCCCCCAAGAAAATAATATTAAGCGCGCTAGGAAAAAGCACTGTATTTTGTCGAATATAATTTGTTGAAAAAAGGTTTTCCCCTTTGTAACATTAACATAGCTTTTGTAGTTAGTAGTCTATGTAGCCTATCAAGCAGATAACTCAACTCATTTGCTTACCCGCTTAACCAGAGTGATTAATAAGTTTGTGAAGTGAGGGCCAGTGCTACAAATGTACCGCAAAAAAATTCGGAACAAAATTGCAGTCGCGAAAGATGGGATGTCTGACTAACACTGACCGTATCGTTCACGAGTAGTGCGGGTTGGGGGGGGGGGGGGGTTCAAGTCAGCAGTCGGAATTTTCTGGCTCCAAAACCCATCCAGTTGGAATTTCAGCCACTGCATTCCCTCCCCCCCCCCCCCCCAACTTCAGGCCTTAGCTACGTCCCTGCGTACACTCACTTTAAAATTGCAAGGGACAACCTAAATACTATACAACCCTGTTGAATACTAAAAATATCCTAGTGGGAATGTGTGATAGTGAGTAATGATGTAAAATTTGTTGTACACATAGGTTAACGTTTCATTTATCTGTTCTTCAGGAATCACACAATAACAGAAATTCAATGATATTTAACGGTAACGGGTCTAAGACTATAGTCAACTATCCCCATTCCCTCTTTTGTGGTATGTTATTTACATTTTCTATTGTGTACTTTGCAAAGAGGGCAATTATGTAGGTGAACAGGCTCCCGGTTCCGCTTACGTTTTAGTAATCACAAATAGTATATTTCGTGATAATTTGATCAGATTCCCCGTTTCCGAACATTTCAATCTTCATAGACATTCTCTCAAAAACTAAAAATGTATTTTAATTACCTCGAACTTCAAATTCGCTACTGAACGTAAACGTAAAGAAATCGATTGGATCTTTCGTATTAAGTCACCGGCCTCGACAAAGACTTGGGACCCCTTAAGTGCCTTAACAACTATCAGTTCTACAAACATGTTATCCGTTCTTTGCTCATTCATCCGCTTCCTGTATAGTCATGGTTTATTTGGTTTTTAATTCCATCAATGCAACTTACACTTATCTAGCGTCAAACTTTCATTGTGCTAGTATATTTTGTACTTTTCATTCGACTGCCAAGTATTGCCAACGAAGGCCCCAAGGGGACCGAAATTCTAATATATTTTCTAAAACTTTACTCCTTATTTGTCAATTATGAGTCATCTTATTTCTCTGGTTTTCTATAATAATAATAATAATAATAATATATATATTATTTTAATCCGACGGACAATTACGACGGAATCGGATTAAAATAATCCGACGCGGATTAAAATAATCCGAATTTCTAAAACTTCTGCTCAATTCAGCAGAAATCAGTAAGTCGCTTTGCCTTTACAACTTTGCCGACATCTTCTCTATAAAATAGTTTCAATTCCTGCTACTCCTTGTCACTTTCGGTGATCATGCACTGAAGAAGAGCTAGTTTTGCTCGAAAGCTCTGCAAAAACCAAACATTGGCTGTTTTACTTCCAATCACTTACCTATATATATATATATATATATATATATATATATATATATATATATATATATATATATATATATATATATATATATATATATATATATATATATATATATATATATATATATATATATATGTATATAGAAATATATATTTATGTATATATATATATATATATATCTGCAGCCTTATTTTTAATGAAATGCATCATATATTTTTTTAATGCAGCTTCTTTGTTATTCCCATCCATCCATACCTATACACGTACATGCATTGCATACATACATACACTCACGCATGCACACATGCATACACCATGGAGGGAAAACTGTTTTTACCTCCAATTTACCTGTTTTTTTTTTACCTGTTTTTGACCTCCATGCATACACATACTGGTAGGTATATAAATGATCCTATTCCCCAAACACACTGTTTTCATTATTTACAAACTATAGTTCTAATTAAAGGCTAAGGCCATGGCATGTCGTCAACTTAAAAAACGTTAACCTTCATTTCCTGTGTGAGAGAACGCAACGTGATAGGAATGATTACGTAATATAATCTTTCATCGGCCCTCTCGATGTTGACCGCAAACGTGGAGATGTTCAACCAGACTTTGTTGTCTTTTTTCTACCACAAACATCCGCACTATTATTTGATATCGTAAATTTTCACTGTGGTAGTTGCATACACATACGTATACGTTTGTTAGACCAGGGAGTTGTTCAGACCACCAACGTATTTATACCCTGACAAGGTTAGACTGCTCATGCACGGATGCACCAAACGCAAAATCGTAGAGCCGAAGTTGCGAAAAAGTTCGAAACGCCTAAATAATAATTTTATAAAATGACGAGACCAAGAAATTGGTGTGTGGCAGAGGAAGACTTATGATTTTTCTTTTTTTCGGACTTGTCCGGACTCTACTTTTGGAACCAAAGAGCCCTTGTCACCAATTACATGAAGATTCGAAATATACCGCTGATCCCAAACAGCATTAAGGTGAGGAAAATTTTTGGACTTATTTCCGTATAATGAAATATATTTTGTGTTAAGAATAACCAAGTGGAGTTTTTGTTTCTTGCATGTATATGGGTATGCTTTTAAAATAAATTGAAAGTGCATAGCCAATCGCCCCAAATCATAGCACGCTAAAATTGCTAGGCGTTTTCAAAAAGTACTTTCCTGGAAGCATTCACTCTCCATTTGTTCTCAAATATTCTAAATGAACACCCAAAGCCATTCTTACCAAGGAAGTGATACTTCCCATGTTCGTACACTACTTGCAAGTACAACTTTCTCAGACAAATTATTCCATAACCCTCTGAGAATAAAAAGGAGTTTTGACAAATATATGGTACTTATAACTTCTGGTGTTTAAGACATTGATCTCTGGTAATTCTACTTGGCAAACCTGAAAAGGTCAGTGAAGGATAAAATGTCTAAACCATACCATTCTTGAAAACCCGAATCAAGTCACCGCGTAATTAACCGACCTATAACCTCCATTGTGGTGGGTTAACTGTCAGAATGCACATTATCAGTGTTTTTTATCTTCATACAGAACTGACATCAACAGTGAATACTATTGTTCTCTGACTCGAGTCAAAGGACGCTTGAACCGCAGTGTGCTAATGTAACTGCCAAGCGTAACTTATTTGTGATTGCAGGTGTCCAACCGCAGTGTAGACAAGCAATTAACGATATACCTTGAATTCGAACTTCTTCATGATCTGTCGTCATATTTTGTGTATTACTATTTTTAAGTTGTTCATGCAAACACATAATGGACACCCTATACATTGCTCTAGACTGACTTTGACGAAAAACCGTCCGTGTCATGTAGTGTGGCTTGTCTACAACCCAAACTGATTAGAAAAGATATTTCAATCAATTCTGACTTGATTGTGAGTGAAAAAATGCTACTTGAAGCAAGTGCAATAACAAGCAAAGCTGACAGCCATTTAACAAGTCAACGAGTGACACTCCTGACGGTTTCTACTACTACAATCTGTTTCTGTGATATTTTCCGACGAACAAGAAAACGGCGACCACAGTCGCGTAGTAACATACAAGTGCTACCTCCTTAAGCTTATATTATGTACGTACGTGAATTTGACATAAAACTTGAGGGTCAAAGGTGAACAAGTGAAGTACACTACATGATGTGAGTTAGTATTAAACGTTAGGCCTACTTCAAGTTGATTCAATGACTAGGATATACCGGCATTTTAAATTTATTATTCCTCTCGACAATTTACGGTACAATTAAAGGCAGGAGCCCAGGAAGTTATTGACCAAGCGATTTTGCCAATTTTTTGACAAGTTCGGTTCGTTGTAATACGCCTCAAATAGAACTTAGAAGAAAAGGGGCCTCTACGGGCTCTAACTTAGGCCCTAGGTAGCGTGCACACTATTTCTATACTGAAGTCTGTGTAGGCTAGGTCACAACATCAAAGGTGAGTCCTAATTCGATTGATGCTTCACGTTCCTTAACCTTCAGCTTTCATTTAAAAAAAAACGTGTCTTTGTTGTTTGCACCTACAAATCTGTTAAAATTTCGTAGAAAATAACATTGTCACGTCCAACTCCAACTCCAACCTAGCAAGAGCTAGGCCCTAAGCCTATTTAATCAGTGAAGCCAGGATAGTGTTAACATATCAAAATTGTTAAAACGTGAAGTGCTCCTAAATCCTAATTTCGTTCCTGTTGTCGGCTACTCCAAAATCCTAAAAGTTTATTGCAACTATATAATTAGTTTTGAATCAATATAATATAGTAACAAGGAATATTATTGCTTCAGAGACTGACATGCACCAGTGCAGTAAAATGTTTACAGTCTTCAATTTCATGGGGGTGAAAGCCTCATGTGTACCCCTTCTCCCCTCTGGGTCAGACATTGGGCCAAGATTGGGGTTGAGATATTGGAGTCCAAGGACACTAGCATATTATCATATTCAGGTTTACTAACTGCTCTTTTCCACTTTAAAACAGACCTTCAACATCAGGAAGTAAAGAGAAAAGAAAGGCTCAGCACAAGTTACATGTGCTTCACAAATAGAGGAAGAGTAATAAGGATCAGCCAGTTGTCAGCCCTTTAGAATTCATCAAGAAGGAAGTTAATGCAGCATTCTTAGGTGAGAACCCTTAGAAGCTGTCAGGTACGGTAGCAGTACAATATACTGCCTCAGGAATTGGAACTGTTGTGGTTTTAGAACAGGGGGCCCCTACTAGCCAGATTGAGCATGCCAGACAATCTAATCTGGCCCACCAAAAAACAAAGGGAAAAAAAAACCCAACCCTTTTGGTTCACCAATTTACTGGACAAAAAAAAAAATTGAAGAGAATTTGAGTAAGCGTTAATTTTCAACACGAAAAAACATTGATAAAAGTTTGTCCTAGATGCTAAAACAATCATCTTCCATTTTCAGCAATCTATTTTTGGCCTTTTGTTAGTCAAAATTTCCTCCTGTGGCTACCATGGTGGGCCCGCATACTGTATGAGTAATATTCAGCAACCCACAACTAAAAGGACAGTAGGCAGCTGTTAAATTCATTTTACATCAGTTTCTGTGCAGTGTCCTTCATACTGAGCCATCTGTATGCCTCCTACTGCATGCCCATTAAGAACTGCCTCAACTGCTGACTTTTCACCAGAAATTTACAACATCAATAGAAGTATCAGTTTTTATTTGAGTGTTATCGGGGAGGGGTCAGAACCCCATTAATAATGTGTTCATTAATTGAACATTGCTTTTCAACATACTTTAACACTCATTATAGTCACTGTGTACATTTGGTTTGAATAGTATTTTTAGCTTTACAAAGTTTACGGAAAACATTTTGCATACCAACATGTATGGCATTTCCCTGTCAGTTGATGTTAGCTTTGCAGAAATTTACTTACCATCGTTTTTACTTCTCCACAGGTGTTGCAAATATTGACATAGAAAATCTGGAAGTTGGTCGGAAGTTGAGAGAAGTGAATGTGTAATTTCTCACCAAACTAAAAGAGGCTATGTTAGAATTTAACAACCACAATATCAACCACTGACTGTTATAGCAACAACTTTGGAAAACTTGGAGAATTTTTCAGAACCCACGGTGAGTAATCAGCACTTGATTATAAAGTGATTTTTATAATGGAGTGCTTCATAATTGTTTATCAAAAACCATGCAGCAGTGACTGCTTGTGTGTGCATATGTGAGAGAGAGATGCCTTAGCTCAAATTTTGAAAACTTTGATAATTCAACAAGTGCAATATGCATGAAGTTCATACTTGGTAGAAAGCTACCCCTTAGCAAATTCTCAGCTGCAATTGTTATTTAATTGCCAGTGGTCAACAGTTATAAACCCCATAAATGACCTTACTGAAGTAAAGGTTAAGTGAAATTAGTATGCTTATCCCTCAATCGAGTGCTTACCACTTGCTGTTACTTAGTTTGCAAAAATTGTTTGAGGTCCACACCACCTAAAAATCTGAAACTTTGTTAACAGGTTATCTCACCATGTACAGCTTACATATAGTTCACACTTTGAACAATTAGAAGAATGTATTCGGTATCTACCACCTTAGTAAATTCTTCACTGTTATTGCTTTGGGAGGGGCCAAAGGTCATATGAGATAACCAATGGTCTAAACCTGAAAACTCTGTGAATGAGCTAAGTCAAAGAATAAAGCTACATAGAATGTCAAATTTGTTCCTCTGATTGAATACTTGCCATCTATAATGTTAACTTTTTTGAGGTCAAATGTCATTTGAGGTACATTTTAGTTAAATTCTGAAAACATATCTCACTAAGTACAGCTTGCATGAAGTTAATGCTCAGTATGAAGACACTCTTAGTAAATACTCAGCTGATAGTGTGTTGGGAGAAGTCAAGGTCATTTGAGGTCACTAGTGGTCAACAACTGACAACTTTTCTAGCTGAAGAAGTGAAGTTTTGGTAAATTTCAAATTTGATAGGAATTAAGCATTTGTCTTCTTTTTTTTTGGCTGTTTCGGTCAACGTCACTCAAGGTCAGTTAATTTCAGTCTGAAAAACTTCTTGAACATGGTACCTCACCATGCACATGGCAATATTAGCCCTAGACAAGAAGAACAACATGAACAGATCTTTTACTTGACATGTGGATTCCTACATACATCATAATATTAAAAACCTTTGAAAACATGATAACTCAGGGTTGTCCACACCATATCTTTGAGTACACATTTAGTTCTCCTTTGCTAATAGTTGCAAGAGATTTTTTTTCCATTTCACTGTGGATCCCATGTACTCAGTAGAACTCTCCCCTCCAATGCCCTACAATAACAATAGGCAAAGGAATCACTAAGCCCTGTGGCTTTCTGTTTGCATGTCAATTACACCTGATCTTTGAGGACAAAAGTCTGACATTACGCTACTTTGACTTAAGTTACTGATATATTCATTTTCACATTTTGTAACAAATTTTTCTTTCAGGCAAATGGATACCATTATGAAGTTATTGGTGGCATCCACAATCTGACAGCCTGTAAGGAGCTGAGAGAGAGAAATCCAGACAAGAATGTAAAGATACAAACCTTTGGTTAGCAAACAAGCACATCAAAATAGGGGAAACCAGGCATCAGATGAGCATTGAGGTAAAGGTGACTACTATGAATTTTGTTTTTATAGAAGAATTTTTGCCGAGCAGTTATTCATCTCATTCCTCCATATTGTATATTCAGGTTGCAATGACCTATGCATTAAGACATTGAAAGTGTGTATGGAAAGTCCTTGTCTACACATAACACATAACTTTGTGTTGTGCACACAGAATCGCTCTCTTACAGTATGTGAATTTTCAAATAATTGTTATCTAATCACTCTCATAGGAAGGATTAGGTACAATATTGTAGTTCCTTTGCAAGTTGGACCATTAACAGTATTACGCAACAGTTGCCATGGTAGTGGTTAGTTTTCCCAATAGGGGTCATTCATTGTGGGGTATTGCATGGTCACCGGAAGTGTTTGACTGAGGGAGGGGTAAAAGTTGTCTGTGTGGGGTGTCCAATTTTATGTCAAACAGTCCTCTTCAATGACTGGGTTGATTTTCTTAAAACTTGGTATGAAGGTGTTTTAGGGTTAAAGTCTATGTCTAGCAGACCCCCCCCCCCCCCCCAGAAACATAGGTCAAATGTCACATCAAATTAAATTCAATGTTTTAATTCAATATTACTCCAAGGGGACACATTACATTCAAATGGAATCTTCACTTGTATAATGGGAACAACATGTAGGCTACTAATACAGGCAGAAATGTGACCTCTGTCATAGTATTACTCAGATTGTAGAGGACAGCAGAGTGATAGCACTGCAATCATATGACAGTATAGTTCTGCAAACTTATCATATCAAAAAACATTTGCAGTCTTTGTTCATTTGTTTTTTTACTATCAATGCAACAGATAAAAAATAAATAAAATGGTTAGACTGTCAGTGTAGAATAAAGTTTTATTTCTCTCTTTTTTTCTGAAGATGACACAGAAATGCTCACACTGAGTCTGTTTGGTCTGGCCATTGCGTTCAAGAGGAAAACCATTGCAAGGAAACTTTGATGGGATGATGGCACAGAACTTAATGTGACTATTGTTGCTAGGGATGATCCTAGATCACAGAGGATGAAAAAAAAGTTTATAGCACTGATTAAAAGAAGCGTATTGATTTTGGTGAAGGTCAAAGGTCATTTGGGGACAACAGGGAGGTTAATTGTCTTGTAGGGTATATGTGTTCAGGAAGTGGCAACACTGAAACAGCCACATGGTCTTCTACTCTGCAAATCCTAAAATGCTTGTTTTAAGTGTGTGTGAAATAAAAAAGGGGGGGGAGGGGGGGTAAGGTTACAGTGACTTTCTCTTATTATTGTATTTTTTTGGTGAAAAATTATTAGTAGGGGTATCAGTATGCCCATTAGAGCAATCTGAGAGTCTGAATAGTACATCCTTCAGAACTGCATTGTAAGCCACTTATTGTTGTTATTAATGATGTAATTTCTTATTGCTAACTGACACTCCGAGCAGTAGGGGGTGTATCGGTACGGACTTCAGAACTGCATTCTTAGCCACCTAATGGTGTTATTATGTTATTTCAGAACTAATGGTGTAACTTCTTGGTGCTAAATGACACTCCAACCATTAGCGGGGCGTTTTGGTACACCTCTCAGAACTGTTTTGCAAGCCACTAAATTTTGTTACTTCTTGGTGCTAAATGACACTCCAACCAGTAGCGGGGCGTATTGGTACGCCCCTAATGGTGTTAGTTCTTGGTGCTAAATGACACTCCAACCAGTAGCGGGGCGTATTGGTACGCCCCTTAGAACTGTATTGCAAGCCACTAAATTTTGTAACTTCTTGTTGCTAAATGACACTCCAACCAGTAGTGGGGCGTATTGGTACGCCCCTCAGAACTGTATTGCAAGCCACTAAATGTTGTTACTTCTTGGTGCTAAATGACACTCCAACCAGTAGCGGGGCGTATTGGTACGCCCCTTAGAACTGTATTGCAAGCCACTAAATTTTGTTACTTCTTGGTGCTAAATGACACTCCAACCAGTAGCGGGGCGTATTGGTACGCCCCTTAGAACTGTATTGCAAGCCACTAAATTTTGTTACTTCTTGGTGCTAAATGACACTCCAACCAGTAGCGGGGCGTATTGGTACGCCCCTTAATGGTGTTAGTTCTTGGTGCTAAATGACACTCCAACCAGTAGCGGGGCGTATTGGTACGCCCCTCAGAACTGTATTGCAAGCCACTAAATGTTGTTACTTCTTGGTGCTAAATGACACTCCAACCAGTAGCAGGGCGTATTGGTACGCCCCTTAATGGTGTTAGTTCTTGGTGCTAAATGACACTCCAACCTGTAGCGGGGCGTATTGGTACGCCCCTTAGAACTGTATTGCAAGCCACTAAATTTTGTAACTTCTTGTTGCTAAATGACACTCCAACCAGTAGTGGGGCGTTTTGGTACGCCCCTCAGAACTGTATTGCAAGCCACTAAATGTTGTTACTTCTTGGTGCTAAATGACACTCCAACCAGTAGCGGGGCGTATTGGTACGCCCCTCAGAACTGTATTGTAAGCCATTAATGGTGTTTCTTCTTGGTGCTAAATGACACTCCCTTGCAGTTGTGGGGTGTATTTGTTTCACTGATTCACTTTTGTACAGGGACAAGAGGTATTTTTCTTCCTTTATTCATGTAAGAAATTAACCTACTAAATTTCAGTTTATGGTCATGTAGATAAAATATAACATGAAATACATAAGTTGGTACAAACAAAGAATAATTTTCTGATTGTGTTATTTTTTGTCTCAAATTTATGTATCTGCAGTATGATTACAATGCATTTGCCTTTTTAACTCACATTTTGAAGGTTTAAAGACAATGACAGTCATAGCGTAGATTTTTCCCTTATATATACCATATTTTTATACCCGAGTGCAAACGTCATTAAAAGCAATATAATTTCTGGTAAATTTATCAATGTTGAACAAAAAGTTTTTTTTTTCTTGGATAAAAGTCAGGTTTAAATAGTTCCTAGAAACCCTAAATGTTTCCTAGCCTCTTTTAGGAAAAAATGAAATACCGATGATAGATAACTGAGCCAATCGTACAAATACCAATACAAGAATAACTCAAAGAAAAGCTTTCTGATTGCGTAGGTCATTATAAATAGCAAATTAACACAGGATCGTATGCAGCGGTTTAAAAATAAAGGAGCAGAAAGAGATTTGTTTCGCAGGTCTTACGAAAATAAATTTCAGTTATTTTTTCGGTACTACGGTAGCTTACGTAGGACACTAGAAATTTCGCTATTTCATACCGAAAATTCATAATTTGATGTAAAAAATCCTCTAATTGTCAACTGTTTTTTCTTAAAGTAGCACTATGTCCTTCCGAACTAAGAAGTTATCTATCGAAATGAGAACATAATTTTGTTTCAATATTCTAAAAGTTCCATCCGCTGTTTTGTTTCAAGCCATTTTCATTTTCTTTTCTTTCGTAAAAAGTCGATTACTTCATTGAAATGTTAACGTTGCTTGTCGGAAATTCTTTAAATTCGAAATTTCAACTATGTTTCTATTATGACCATAACATTACTATTTTTGGTTTATTATTGAAATTGTTAAATTTACGACAAAAGTTCCTTGTAGACTCATTTATTAACTGTTGAACTTTATCTTCTTTTATTATCTGTTTAATGTCTTAACTGTTATATTATGTCGAAATTTTACATTGGAGCGCACCGTGATGGTCTTGTCGAGTACCATTAACTTGTACTTAACTTGTGTTGTCAGCATTGTTGTATTGTCATTTTATTTGACTTAACTTCATTTTTGTTCCTCTTTAATATACAGGTTTAACAGTAAACATTAAAAAAAATACAAAGGAAGGACGTGGCTTAGAAAACCTTGCAAGGCTTAACGAGTAGTGCCACTCCTCAAGCAAAGGAAATATATCGAAGGACAAAACAAAATATAATATTTAATGTGATAATAATTCAATATTTCGTCATCCTAAAGATACAACTGTTGAATATAGACAATACAGCTAACAGTAAAAGGAAGTACGGTTGTTACTACTGTGTTTCTTCAAAGTGTTATATTTATTATTACAGCGTGGATATTGCTGTATTCGTTCATTTACTGTTTAATCTTATTCGCCTCTTACAGTTGTGTGGGATCCTGAAAGTGATAAGAGTTTTCAATACTATGATCTTGATCTCAGCTCTGGTCGTTGGCTGGTGAGTAGTCTAAGTATTACTTCGTCAGGTCTGTTATATTTTGTTGTTCTATTTACGTCATGATATTGTAATTACTACTGATCGCATCAATCCCCGGAATGGTGAAAAACTTAAGGGCGGTATGTATGCATGACGTCACAACTAATTTATGAAGTAAAGTAGACATGAGGTAAATACATTATACAACAACAATTACGGAGATAATAATGACTCTGAAACAAAGGATTATATAGCCCCTCCACAGCATCATCAAGATGCACATTTCGGTAAATCACATGAAGATACTAACGGCTACGGTGAAATCATTTTCCTTTCTCAAATTTAAAATACATTAAAAGTGAAATTGTCTCAGTGTTTGATCGTTGATTGTAAATTGGCTGAAATATGACGGATGATGAACTAGATCAACATAGCATGATTGCAGGGAACTTCTCAACACTGTATTAAAATGGCCTCCATAGTTCGTGTGGGTTTAGGTGGATGGGATCATATGGAACTTATATTGTTACTTTGATGTAATACATTTGTTTCATGAAATCTCATTGGAAGCGAATGTAATACATCAGTGAATAGACACCAAGTGGATACTTATAAATAAGGCGATTCCTACTAAATAGCAAATGAACACGCCAGCTTATATTAATAAATAGTTACTATTTAAACCAAGAACAGGTTAAAATATTACATTGATTAATAAACTCCTAATGAGGTAGTTAAGTAGTTAATTGATTACATAAGACCCCATGGAAGAAATGTGAAAGTAATGCGATGGGTAATAATTAAAACATGAACATGCCAGATTCAAGATAAAGATTAATTACTAACCACTCCGTGAACAGGTCGAGCGAAGCAATACATAAGTTACCAAGCAGCCCTTGGAAATGCCCGCCCCCCCCCCCCCCTCCCGTTTATGATCGACAGTCCGGTGAAAATTATTCAGTCGGGAGAATTTGCATTTCGCCGGGGAAGGATATATAGGTCCACTACTAAGGGTGTTTTCTCTACCACAGCGACCAATCCCCCCCCCCCCCCCCTTGCCTTCCTCTTCGACCTCACACAGCGTATATAGCAACATAAGTAATATAGCAACACAGAATGCAACATTGTTCGTCTTGTTTACATTGTCGGGGGTTGTCTCAGCATGCACCGAATAGTTACAATTAATGTAGAAAGACATTTATCAAAATATTAAATTAGTGAATTAAATGAGTAGTTAACACATATATTAACACATGCAAAGAGTGGTTTAAAGTGATATACTGAACAAATAATCCTAAACATACAATGGATGGATTGGAGGGATGTAGTCATCAAATATTACTAAACATTTAATGGATCGAAAAAAGAAACTGGATGTAGTCAACACATATAACTACACATATATGCAATGGGTGGACGTTGTCACCAAATATTACTAAACATATAATGGATTGAAAAAAAAAAAGGATTGCAATCAACAAATATTACTAAACATGCATTGGATGGATGAAAGGGATGTAGTCAACAAATATTACTAAATATGCATAGGATAATTAAAGTAATGCAGTCAACTAATAGTACTAAACATATAATGAATTGAAAAAAAGACGTAGTCAACAAATATCACTAAACATGCATCGCATGGATTAACGGGATGTAGTCAACAAATATTATTAAACAAGCATTACATAGGTTTAAGGGATGCAGTCAACAAATATTACTAAACATACAATGGACAGATTAACGGGATGTAGTCAACAAATATTACTAAACATGCATGGGAAGGATTAAAGGGATGTAGTCACAAATAATACTAAACATACAATTGATTAAACAAAAAGGAATGTAGTCAACAAATGAAACTAAACATACAATGGGCGGATTTAAGGAATGTAGTCAACAAATATTACTTTAAAAATCATTGGATGAATGAAAGGGATGTCAATAAATACTACTGAACATGTAATGGACGGATTAAGATGAAGTAGTTAACACATGTTACCACACATGCAATAAGTGGATTTAAATGATGATATTCAAAATATGTTTAACTACAGTACAGTGTGATGGAAGCTTGGTTTGTTCCATTCCATTTAGCTCGAGTTCAGGATCAGCGGATTTCTAACAAAGTAACAATATGGTACAGAACTTAAGCTGTACAGAGTTTTTTACCGCGAGGTTTAAATGTGACAGAAATACAAACAGTAAGGAATACATTTCAAGTTCGAAGCGGAAAAGTGGTCCATGGAGTCCACAGTCCCAGGGGCGATTTTTTCCCAGCGCGGTAAAGGCCAAGATTAGCATATCTCGCTCCCATTGACTGGGGTCCGTATACATTAGATTCATTACAATATCAACTAGCAGTTGCTGTACTGAATCTCTCATCATATACCACATTTCTCGAGGCCACTTTGCTACACTCACAACAAAAAAGAAAACAGTCCACCAAGAGAATATGCAATGGTACGCGTTTGAGTAGAGTTAATGTAGTTGTCGGTACTATGCCACGGGTGAAGAGCAGGCGCGGCGGAACGGAAAAATTATTGGGGGGGCTAATGTGTGGAGACTATCTAAGCGGAGCGCCACCATCGGTTGGCGCGGAGCGTACAAGAAAATTTTGGGTTTTTTCAAACCTCCAGATGGCCGGAAACGGCACTTCCCGAGTGTTTTATGCTGCGAATACCTGGCCCTAAAATATGGGTCTCAAGCCTGCAATTTCTCAGATTGCACGTAAAGTCTGTAAAAACATTGTAATTTGTATATTCGATGGTGTTTTAAGAGAGTAGCTATTACTCGTAGTGTACTCGCAAAGACGTTTTTGAGTGTAGTAAGGGCAGTGGCGGGGCTAGGGGTATTGGACGGGGGGGGCAAGAATGGTCTGTAGGGGCGCTTTCGACACTATCTAAGCGGAGCGCCACCACAGGTTGGCGCGGAGCGTACAGAAAATTTTTGAGTAAAGATACTCCCGAGATTGCAGGAAATGACCCTTTCCGGGGCCTTGCTAATTTGCAGATAAACGGAGAATAAATAGGTGTCGTCGCCATTTTGTCGGAAAATACACCGACAGAATATGACAAATGTCAATAGGTATATGAGAGCGCAATAAAATAGTCAAAAATCGCGAATAAGTAAAAAGTAGTGAAAAGCTGAAAAGGGCGCCAGCAGTCCATTTGAGTCCGTCAGGGGGGGGGGGCATCCGCCCCTGACTGTATATATGGACGCTCGATCCGCCACTAAGTAAGGGGATGTTGGAGAACTGGCTGAAATGAGGCAAGTCATTGGCCTAAGACGAAGTTGTGTTACGCTTACCGGTACTCACACTCACTGTTTCCACTTTTCACGGGGCGTGAAGACGCGGTTGGGATGACAATGTGGTCTATAGCCAGGGGACGGTCCGAGGGTCCCCCAGCAATTACTAAAATTATTACACCTATAGAGTATACGTGTGCATCGGACAGATCGACAAGTATGCATTGAAAAATGGGCAGATGTACGTTTCGGAGCCTTGGTAAATATTGGGGGGGCTAATCAAGCATTTGCCCCCTCAACTTTTTTATTGGGGGGGCTGAGCCCCCCCAAGCCCCCCCGGTTCCGCCGCCACTGGTGAAGAGGGTCTGTGGTTATGTATCGCACAACTATGTTGCTGTAAATTTAAAGAAGTTTAATGAAACCGAAACAGTTTGAAGATGATACCACCAAATCACCATGTAATATAAACGTAAGACAATTTCTGTGTTCAATAACTATAATCCACAGTGGCATTGGCACTACTAGATAAAAGGCCTATATCTTTCGTAATATATTATCTGAAAACCGTGCGACAGGGTTATAATAAACCGTTTCAAAGAGTCATAATTTTGAAAATCAAATCAATGTCTATGCTCAAAACTAAGAGTCTATCAGTTTCAAGTTTAAAAGCATCTCAAGTAAATAGTCAACCATAAACGGTCAAGCTGTCCAATGTTTTGAAGCAGTTTTGAAGAAATTAAACGCCTGGTACTTATCTGCTTACATTGCCATCGCAGTACTGTACTGCAAGTTCTACCATCACTTCGAAGCTTCACCCTTGTCAAAAACTAACTTTAAGTTTATTCGATTTATTGGCTTTCAGTTTTGGATCATCAACTTAAGTAATCCTTACCTTCAAAGAAGGACAGTCATCGACAATAAGATGTGTACACTCACAGTCCATGGTCGCAGTATTATTCTTTACGAACTTATGGATGTAAATGCACACAAATAAGTCCGCGCAAAAGCAGAGAAAAAAACAACATTTAAACACATTTTTAACAAAGTTGTCTCAAGACAGTCGCCAGTTCATACAGTACGTGTATACGAATCACGATCCACTACGTACACGTGTATGTTTATGTACATACACACACGCATAGCGTAAGCAAGAACGCATCAAAAGTGCAAGGCCCAGGCAATGTGAAGAGAGGCATGCAAACTAAGGCATCTACCGCTCTGCGAAAATAATCTCGCGTCCCGGGACCCTGCGTCATTTCGGGTATTTCCCGGAAAAAAAAATGTAGTTTGCCGGGCAAGTATGGTATGTGGACAGTGCAAACACGAGGGCAAGGAACGAAAACTGATGTATGTATGTATGTATGTATATGTGATCTTCCCGCAAGCAGGAACTCGCGAAAGAAGCCATGGAGGCTTATAGACTCGCAAGCTGACCGAAGCCAATCTCTCGGCACACATCCATTTAACGTCCATGTCGGGAAGTTGTTATTGAACAACACCCTTGCCAGACGACACACATTGCTGTCGGCGGGGAATCGAACCGGGGATCTCATGACTGGGAGACTGATAAATATACTTGAGATGCTGTACTAGTAACGATTAAGTGATTGGAACAGAGAGAAGTAGTTTAAGATGGCCAAGTGACAGTAGCACACATATATAAGTAATCATTTCATAAGCCTGGATTAAGTTCATGGTAGGAAACATATGTTACAAGCCTTCAAAAATGTATAGTATAAAGGGAAGTAACAGTCACTGTGGTAAAGTGATGAAGTATCAGTATACTACATAACAGAAATGTTGAGACTAGTTGAGACTAGTGGAACACTAGCAGTTGTAACTCAGAGTTTCACGCGTTGAACAATCATCAGACAATTGTGTTGTTATATATATATATATATATATATATATATATATATATATATATATATATATATATATATATATATATATATATATTACAATCCAACCAAGCACTCGATACATGAAGGTACTTTCAAAAATAAACATATATCAATATTCACTTATCTTTTGAGTGATTAAAAACAATTATCAAACAGATATAATTAATCATACAGCAGAAATGTAATATTAATATATTCCCTACTTAATATTATGCTAATCTTTGATGGTGAGGATTAAATGTATAGATGTGAAAATAAAAACAGGACTTAAATATTATTTTAATATTGTAATTGCAACTCGTTTTAATCCACATTAAAACACATATTATGATTACCCCACTCCCATTTCACACTCAACCACCCACCAAATGTAAATGACTATCGGCCTAATGCATAAGCAATTTGGTTACATAAGTTTTCTTCTTGTTCGTCCAATAGAAATGTGGTTGATCCTGTTTGATTAATTCAGCAAGCACTTGTTCCTGAAGACAACTTGTCATGATCCTCCTGCTTCTGGAAATGCTCGCGATCTCAGTAAATATTCAGAGCCATAAACCAAGGAAGGGGACGAAATTCCAAACTATGTACAGTGGCGACATACTACAGGAGGTGTAGAGTCCTAAATAACCATCGTATTGTCATCAGTAAATGCTAACCCAAGCCCCCTATCTCTTCTCTCGAATTGACCCTTTCTAACTTAACCGAACTTGACAGCCCTGTACATACCCTAGAACTGCACATCCTTACCTCTCCTCTGGAGCATGACCACCCTACCTAATCCCCTCCCTACGTGTTCTCTCTAACATAGCCCCCCTACATATAGACTCGGACTGGCCTCGCTGTATAATCGTGTTCTTGGTGGTATGGTTGTCATACACTACTCAGTTCATAGAACACTGCTTGCTCGATTTTTTAACAAAACGAAATGGGAGAGTGTGGGGAAACTCTAAAGGGAATTCGGATCGATGTATATATAATTGTGACGTGAGTAACAACATTGGCTATCGTCCTCTGTAAATATTTTATTTTGCTGTCATCATCTTGCTGTTTCCATACATTGTGTAAATATATGTTTACATTTCTTGTTCATGGGAATGCTATATATCATTTGTTGCATTGAAATCACAGTAATTGGTTTTTAGGACCTAGGGTTTATGCTGAGATGTTGAAATATCTTTATTCTGTTCAAGAATTATTTTCTTATATCACTTCATCGGTGTTTCTTCTGCCGATTATAGATAAGTAAATATTGATGCCAGAATGACATGCTTATCAATCAGTTTTACTGAAAATTTGACGAAAAAATACACGGAAAAAAATCATCAAATTGTTTTGATGAATCGCATTAAAAATAAAGTTGTGATGAATTCGGCTGCCTCAGTTTTTATATGCCCCATTGGGACATGTATGTACAGTTTGAAGAAAACAAATGTTACGTAACACTGTAGATAACGGTATGGTTTGTGGTAGTAGTAGAAAGACAGGCCATTTACGTTTCCAAGGTGTAATTGTTGGTGTCACTTAAGTACAACCACCATCCATCATGAACCAGGAATCTTGAGAAAGAACAATGATCTAACAGTATTTATGGAGTTTACCTCCCTGGCAGTAATTTAGAGGTGTATGTTGTCATAGTGAATATAGTAAATCCAAAACGAGAAGTGCAGAGTGAGTGGTTATTGACGGTGTCAGTCAGTGAATGGTGAGTGAGTGGAGAGTATATAATTACGTCAACGATAAGTCCAAAGTGACTCACTTACGTCTGTTCATCTCCTGGCAAAGTAGAGTACGTTATAATTTAAAACAAAATGAATATCGAAAACTTGGCGCAAAATCTGGAAAGTAATGTCGAAAAGATTTAAAGTGGAATATGGATTTCGAAGGATACGGGTGCTGTAATATGTAATGTTTGTTTTTCTTATTATACTATACAATTAAGTAAGTTTAAAAATGACAAATTTCATGATAAATATAGTAGGGAGTATCCATTTCTTTATCTTGCTATTCATGAAATATAATTTTTAAGAGAACAAATTAATGACCATTTTTAACATAAAATTTTACATCGTTGTATGTATTTTCTATAGTTCGTTAAGAAATGCAAATGTTGAGAGGGTTTATTGGTTCCAAGTGCTTCTTTAAAATAACCATTCTTTGTTGCGTAGAAACATTTTAGAGCAATGATTTTGTACCAAATCGTTACATTTAAATTTTACTTACCTTTGCCTGGTTTCCTAGAACCACTGATTAAAAGCATACATGATCGGTTTGTCATATTTATAGATTATGAAGTATAACACGTATACTCCGATTGGTGGAAAGTGAACATGTGACGGTTAGATTTGCAAACTATGCAAAACGAAGATCTTTCATTGAACATCAAATACAAAGAAAGTAAATCATCTGTGAATGTATTTGTCTACTTTGTTTTTTCATCTCTAACTCGTCGTCTCATGTGATACCATTTTAAAATAACGCCCTACTAGACCGGAGTTAAAGGTACGAAGCTCCCTTAATTGATATACCCTTGCAGAATTGTTATCTACGGATGTACGAACGTGCCTACACGAGCGGGGATACATTTCTGCGAAACAGGACACAGGACTCAAATATGCTCAAGGTATGTTTGACAGAATCGTGATGGGCCCTGTCAATAGCCATATTGGACGGAAGGAACAGTTTAACCCTCCTTAAGTTAAGTCTAAAATGCAAAATGTAAGAGCAGCACTTAGCAACAAGCCAGACACTAGTATCAATAATAAGTCGTTAAGCGTACACTCACTCGTGAAACAAGCCTACTCCCCATCCCACTCCGTGACAATAAGCCTATTCACTGTTAGATCACTTGGTCCCACCTTTGAAGGCCTAAACTGTAAATAATAAATTATTTCACTTTACCATGGTGATTGTCACTACACTTTATAATAATATAATTTGAAGGCCTTTAACCTGTGTTTACTACATTAATGATAATCATAATAAACAACATTTAAAAAAGCACTTAATACAGAAGTTTCTATGTGATTAAAAAGGGAACATAGTTACAAACATTCCGAAGAAAAAAGAACCGTTTTAAGCTGTCTTTTGAGAATTTCAAGCTTGGAGGAATGATATTGAAACTTAATCCAGGTTTATATAATGATTATTATGTATGTGTACTGCAATCATTTGACCATTTGCCAGATGACCTAACTAGACCTTATTAGTAAACTAAATCGTTACTAATACAGTATTTCAAGTACTACAGCAGTTTTAGTTCCTTGCCCTCGTTTTTGCACTGCCCATATACTATACTACTATACTTACCCGGCCAATCCAAGTTTTCTCGGGTAATACCCATAGTCACCTAGGGCCTCGGCACTGTAAACTCCATGAACCCCCTTCCGCTTCGAACCTTACCCATAGGCGTAGGAGGCGGGGGGCTGGGGGGCTGCAGCCCCCCAACCAATTTTTTTGGTGAAAATTCGGGCAATATGCTTAGAATTTTTCGGGCACCTACTGGAAGAATAATAATTTGCAATGTGTTTTTCAATATTTTGGTGAAAATTCGGCAATATGCTGAGAATTATTCGGGCATCTACTGAAGGAATAATAATTTGCAATGTGTTTTTCAATATTTTGGTGAAAATTCGTGCAATATGCTGAGGATTTTTTCTGGCACCTACTGAAAGAATAATAATTTGCATTTTTTTCCAATTTTTTTTGGTGAACATTTGGGCAATATGCTGAGAATTTTGCGTGCACCTACCAGTGGCGGAGCGTCCATGCAGTCAAAGGGGCAGATGCCCCCCTGACGGACTCAAATGGACTGCTGGCGCCCTTTCAGCTTTTTACCACTTTTTACTTATTCGCGATTATTGACTTTTTTATTGCGCTCTCAAATATACCTATTGACATTTGTCACATTTTGTTGGTGCAATTTTCTGACAAATGGCGATGACACCTATTTATTCTTCGTTTATCTGCAAATTAGCAATCCCCGGCGATCTAGGGAGTAACTTTACGCAAAAAAATTCCTGTACGCTCCGCGCCAACCTGTGGTGGCGCTCCGCTTAGATAGTGTCAAAAGCGCCCCTACAGACCATTCTCACCCCTCCCCCTGACCAATACCCCCTAGCTCCGCCACTGGCACCTAGTGAAAGATGACGAATTTGCAATGTGTTTTTCAATGGTTAAACTTATATTATTATTATTATTATTATCATTATTGTTGTAACGACTTCCCCAATAATTCTAACCAATATGGAAGGGTAATAACACGGAAAATGATTTTATGTTATTGGCAGGCTATGTAATAACTGATGGATGCCTATTTGATATGCACATTGACATGTGGAACGCGCGCGGAGCGCGCGAAAAAATTTTGGGTATATTTTTCGGGCAAGTCGTTACAGCCCCCCCCCCCCCCCAAATCAAATGAGGCTCCTACGCCTATGACCTTACCTACCACCCCCCTTTTTTTCTCATTGCTGTTTGTATATCAAATATTAGCTAATGTACACACAGATACTGGTAATAATGTAGACACAGACACAGTATGTTATAATGGCTATTATCTATAATTCGTATGTTACTTTTCTTGCTCTTCCTTGGAAATGCATATATATTGTTTGATTTGTGTCAGTAAAGTTGATTCCCATCTGAGAGTTGTACTCATTAACAGACGACAACTTGGAAATTGTCGAAAGACTAAACAAATCCTGCTGAAGAAACCCTGGTTCATATTCATATCATTATTAGGTGTAGTCATACATATATTGGTCATTTTTCAAAAGTTGTCAGTAAATTCTAAATAGCTTTTTAATCTCACTCTAGCTTTTTATTTCTCATAGCTAGTTATGATGATAAAGATCAATAAAGGGCACATGTTAAATTGTATATACAACGAGTTATCTGAGATACAATGAAACTGAGCAAACCATCACCACATCTGGATGTTCTAATGACCTTATATGATAAGTGTCTTGTTCTTTTAAGGAAATTGCAACTACTGACTGCACCTTAATCATTTAAAATGTATGAAGTGTTAAGTCTACAGAGTGAAACTAATATTGGGATACAGTTAAAACATCGATTAAACTGCTTTTGTAAATATAGGATAAATATTTTGTAAGAAAAACTATAACAGGTTTTAGCATCTTTACGTTAAAGTGTTACAAGGACCACATTACTGTTCACGTTTAGAAATGTTTTTTTTTCTGTCAATATATTTGGAAGAAAAACGATATAATAACAGTCAAAAAGCCTTTTTGTAATAACTTGAATGCTCAGTTCTTTTAACTTGAATAAGCTGAGGTAACTTGCTTCAGGGACATTTCTGTGTTGTTTTAACCAGTCATCGTTTAGTTCAGTGGCGTAGGAAGGTACTTTTGAGTGGGGGGCTGAAGACTGATGGCCGGCCTGGGGGAGGGGTCACACCCTCCCCTTTGGAATTTGTTTGCATTTCCAGGTGGCCTCAGATTCAATTTGGTGCAATATAGCACACTTCAACACCCACTCCATTTTGTAAAGAATTTTGCATTTTCACCTGGCCTTAGATGCAATTTGGTGCTTCAAATGAGACTTTTTTTCTCATTTGGAAATGAAAAAGGGGTTTTCTGACTTGCGGAGCGGGGGGCGGAACGATACTTCCACCCCCCCCATATTTTTCACAGGGGGCTGGTGCCCCCCCAGCCCCCCCCCCCGGTTCCTACGCCCTTGGTTTAGTTAATCGTATTAGAACCATTTGGGTAGTAATAACTGAATTAAAAGTCTGTGAGGTAGACTTTTAAGTTTCATTCCTTCAACAAGTCTCAATCTATTGTCATAACTTGTCATGTCTAGTATTTCGTTGCAATAATTTCTTGCTACCTATACATACAATTTTCTAGTCGTGAACATTTTATCCATTTTAAATTAAAATGACTTGAAATGAGATTAGTTGAATGAACTTTAAAATGTCTCTGCAGCAAGTTACCTCGAATTGTTCAAGTTATCTCAACTCATTGGGTGTAACAGTGTAAGGTACAAATCATCAGCAGTTACTCGATGTTGTGGCGTTTCGTTTCCTGTCCAGTCCTTCGCATAACTTTGAATCTGTGTTTCTTGAAGTACTATGAAGCAGAGATTGCGCCGGTTGATTACAGTTTGTGCAAGCTGATTAACTTGCCTTGAATGTTGTTCATGTAAGCTGACATCTAGTCTTGTTAAAACCATAGTATAAACAGCCTACTTGTGAACCTTTCTTTTTCACCAAACTGTTTTCCCGTATATTATTTGCACATAGCAAACGTTGTGTAAAAATAACACAACCATGTGCAAAAAAAACAAATTACACTTGAGTTGTGTAAAGCTTACTGCGCTTATGTGTAGAAGTATCTCAAGAACGTGTCAAAACAGGTTACATAACACTTCTGTAAAGGTTGCACTCTAATGTGACAAGCTCGACACAACTCAGGTGTCATTTCGTTTTACCTCTATTTGAGTTATTTCTACACGTTTCCTAATGGGTTAGTAAAACACGTTGTCAAAGAAAATGTCATACCTTGAAAGCCTTAGGGTTACTTTTCTATGCTACAATATGTAATTCAACTCAGAGATGACCTCAGAATATATTTATGCAACCAAAGAGTCTGTTGCTATAACCATTCAATTAGGTTACATAAGAGACTCTCTTTCAAAATAGCGGATAGTTAGAAACTGTAAAATGTAAGGGTGCACCTACTCCAAGATTGAGTTCCTGTCAGAAATCAAAATAAATAATAGGTCTAGAAGCGAGTCCTGTTGCATCCCTTGTAAAAAAAAGAAAGAACTAGCATGTTGCATGATTTAGGTGATTAAGCCTACAAGGTGTGTATGTATATATATATGTTAGATCCTCCAAGCAGGAACTCTCAAAGAAGCCTCATTTGCTTACCAAAGCAATGCCAAATTGTTCATAACACATGCTTCAAATTGTTATTGCCTTCTGAAAGATTTAACGACTAGTTCAAATATTTATTTCAGGTACTCCCATCTAGATTTGCTCACTCCAGAACTTTATTGCTCGTTTTTTTTCCCCAATACGTCATATAGTGTGTTATCCTTTGTAGGAAGCAGTGAACTTAAATCTTGTTGAAACTGGAAATAAGGAGTGAATTACACTAACAATACTAACACATTTGGATTATTGGTAATAATCAAATGTTAAACTAACATTATGACAATGTTCCAAGGTAAACTTTGATCTCAGCCACTTTTCTTTATATGACATATCAATTTGTGCTGCTAAGTTCAAGTTACAACACTACTATATACAAATCAATGTATGTTTTATCTTGTGGAGTGTAAGTCTATGTTGCTGTTCATTAAATTTAGTCACCTTTCTCTGTATATTTTACTTGTAAATTACTATACTTGTAGGTTAGTGTACATAATCTACGTAGGCTAGACAGAGAAAAGAAATATTATAAGCTAAACACATACACAATTTGAACGGCTTATCGGTGATCAACTTCACACGTATTATAGGCCTTCTCATTTTACGAGTGAAGTGTCGGATGTGCTAGGTCGCCAGGGTATTTAGACGTTTATTATCATTTTTACACCTTCACTGCACTATACTCCTTACTAGTTACTTTTAGGCTTAGGTTAGTACGAGTCCTAAGCTAGGCCCTAACTTGTCTAGGTACGATTTGCATAACTTTGCAGACCCGTTCTTCTAATTTGCTATTGACGAGTCATCCATTTTATTTCGTTGTAAACTTGATCGTTACATTTTCGTGTCGAAATGTAGGCTTTTTCTCGCGATCAGTTGAAGTAATATCTTATAAGCGTCGTGTTTCTGTTTGAAAATATACTACTTATATCATTATACTGTACGTAGCCTACGTACATTGTACGTGAATATTGTGCGTTGGTGTAGGCGGTCCCGCTTAAAATGGTTATTGACCAGAGTGCTTACATTGGTAGCTATCTCCAGAAATAACAATAATATTTTCTGCAAAATGTACACAATTATTCAGTCAATTAATTAAATTTAGTATTTAGATATTTAATTTGATATAAAAAATATATATTTATAGCTAGTTAATATACTATTTTTTTTGTTACAAGATTCTTGCTTTCTATTCTTTGGACGCCCGAGCTACATATTTGTTGTTTTCCTGTTACACAGTGCTGTGTAGTTGAGAACTTACACAAGTGTTGTGCACAAACTTTTTTAGAGTGCGATGATCGATCAATTCTGTGATTATTCATAATATTGCAGCTCGACAATTACATAATTCTAACACTACCCAATATAATTGCGGAAACACACAGTAACCCTACTTACGAAAAGTTACCTGCAGTTAATCTGGTTGAGGTCTGTCGTTTGTTCGTGCACGAAGCTTTAATTGTAAATGTAACCGTTTATTTTACACTGACCTCGTGTAGGTCACGCATTCCGACCATGTGCCATATGATAAAGGATTGAATACCTCTCTAGGTATCATTGAAATAAAAGTACGTGAAAGTGTAAATACATATGTGAACTACCATGCTCGGTTAGAAGACATTATTAAAACAGGAAGCTTCCACTCACGTTTCAGGTGACAGAATGTTAATTGTAACGAAAAATCACATGACCGCGTGACACATCCCCCTTCTTTATAAATATACGGTATATTTTATATGGAAGTTTACGAAACTTATTCACTGTGATATATTTAACATCCAGTTAAAATTATGAAATACACCTACTCAAAAAGTCAGCGCCGTGATATTAACGTTGTAATAGGGATACATATTCATGTATCCACGATGGGGGGGGGGGGGTGCAGAAGTAATCTTCTTCCCTTCATTGTAAGTTAAACTAAAGGATACAATACAAGGTAGTACAGTTGGATCATTAGTCGCAATTCTGTATTAGCGAAGGTAGCTTGATGTAATTTGAGGCAGAATGTAGCAGTTTTGACATAGAAAGTCAACTTTTAAAGGATGGGTCTATAAATAGGTTTGGTCATCAATTTAACAATTTCAATGATTAACAATGATTTACATGATATTATTTTACAGTCATAATAAAAAAAAAGGCTCAAATTTTGAGAGCAAGACTTTCCAAATAACATCGTCAAAATTTCGATAAATTATAAGTCGAATTGTTGGGAAGGAAGTTGACATTGCAGGGAGAAAGTTACATTGTCTTGAAACAAAGCACCGGGTGGAACTTCAGGCTTAAACATATGTGATATTGCACAATACTTTAAAAAACATAGTAACAAGCTCACATGTCGACGGATAACTTCTTATTTGAAATATGAGGCATTTAACTGAAATTTGAAGATTACAATTTTGAGTTTTCGGAATAGAATAGCGACATTTCTAGTGTCACAATTAAGCCACCGTAGCATAAAAAGCACTGAAATTTAGTTTAATACACCTGCAAACCAAATCGCTTTCTGCCTTCTTATGCTTAAATCGCTGTTTTCTTTATATATATATATATATATATATATATATATATATATATATATATATATATATATATATATATATATATATATATATATATATATATATATATATATATATATATATATATATATATATATATATATATATATAGATATTGTATTGCTATTTCTAATGAAGTACGCAATCAGAAAGCCTTTATCGATATATTCTAGTATTGGTATATATATATATATATATATATATATATATATATATATATATATATATATATATATATATATATATATATATATATATATATATATATATATATGATGGAATCATTATACAGAAATATTTCTTTCTTTAAATAGTGTTGGATTGTAACCTGTTGCAAAATGCACTATACCCTGTAGTATACAGCAGCAACAAATAAATTATATCTCCTAACTTTTCTGACAAAGTAATATCTGTTCATGTTTAGTGCAACATGCAATGACACACGGTGATAGGACGGCCTCAGTTCGAATGGAAAACCGGTGAACGGCTCCCTTAGTTTGATTGAAACAAAAACGTAATCACATACCACAACAAAATAGTTTCAACTGTAAACAACATGAATCATGATAAGTCATTAATCGATTCATCAATAATAACTTTTACCATTTACTGCCGGAGATCTCAGTGTCGATAGAGATGGTTCGACGGGTATTGATGAGGGCAACATACAATCAGTTATAATCAGAGAAAGAATAGAATGAGTCATTTGCCATTACATATTTCTTTCATTGTTCATACTTTGGATACATTATAAAGATTTACCCATAGAACGCATTACATCAATTGGTCTCTCTTCATCTGTTACAACCTCACATATCAACGTTGTAGTTAGGATCAGGCATACACCGGCTACGGATATGTTTGAAGAAAAAAAAAACTAAAACGGTATTTTGAAAATGATGAAAGCTTTTCCTTAAAGGTCAAAGGTTTAAATCCAAATCCAAAAGTCTAAAGACAGGTTCCATTATGACGTCGAGCCTTCAATTGGAAACTGGTTATAAATGATTACAGTGGGTAAACAATGAATAGAAAAGTTTAAGTACGCAATGTTTCATTGTTTTTAACCCGCCCAATCTCCACCCCCCCCCCCCCCCCAAACTTTCCTAAACAACCCGTTCCGTTTATTGTTGCGTGCTCAGAAACGGCACCATATAATATTCCTGTTCAAACAGACAGATACATCTCATGTAACCAGACATGTGTTCCAACTCTAGCTGAAGAAAGAAAGGTTAAAAATGTAAATCATGCAAGATTTGCTCTTACATTATCCATTAGTTTAGTTTTGTTTAACAGTTATTGAAAATAACCGATCATTTTCAACATGCCTTATTTAAAAAGATTTGTTTCCTAATTATCAGGACTCTTGAAGGGAAGGAGGTCGTAACTACATGGGTGTGGGAATGGAGAATATAGGAGAAACGGTTTATCTTCTTCAGAAATCCAACTATGTTTTATGAATCGTCATAGAAAATGGATCGCAACATTGTTTTTGTCTTCCATTTCGTTTGAATATAATTGTAACTTGCCGATATAATTGTCGGTGAGTTTAGTTAATCTCATGACGCACGTACAGACCCACGAATATGCAAACAACAACTTAAGCTAGACATGATACTTCATTACTATTTATAATATCATTAATATTTCGTTAAGATATTAACATAAAAATGGTCTACTATATTTTCAAACCGGTTAACTTAATATGATACATTTATAATATAAATATCGTTAGCTTAAATGAACAGTATAATTAAATGTTGCTTTTAGTGTTATTCGGACCCAAATAACATTTGTGCATAATTGAAGACGTGATGGTATATTTCCTGATAATAATTTAATAATTGCCGTATATTTTATGTCGCAAGTTTAATGTGCAAAAGTAATGTTCTCTGGTATACATGTGAAATATTGAAGCTTTGCTTCATGTCTTCGATTCTTTATTAGATTATGGATTATGATTTCTAATAACTTCATAAAGAGCGCCACCAATTTATATACTTATTTATATCACAGTATAAGCATTGTTTCATTCGTCTCGCTCCTTTTCTCTACACCCCCCCCCCCCACAACACCTCCCACACCCTAACTCTTCCAGTACCAATTCCATTTTTCGTTGAGTGGTCACAGTTCTCAGTAGTGTCCAACCTCAAGATTCTAGACTCGTATATACATCACGATCTTACTACAGACGCCTTGGTTCAGAGAAGATTTATGTTACATTTTCTGACATTGACTGAACCTGACTGAGTATCTAACGTATCAATGGGTTCGGTCCTCATGCATTCCGCAGGACACAATGTACCGTCCCAAACAAGAAACTTGGCTTTCGAAGTTTTGCGTATACCTTCAGATGAAATGTAACATTTTAAATCTGGATTAACTTTAATGTGAAAGGGGAGTAAAGACGCCGGACAGTCCTGACAAACTGTTATTTTTCTAGGAAATGTTATTTTCGATTCATCTGTCTTTAACCAAGCTTCTTTTCCCTCTGGCGCTATTACCTTCCCAAATAATATCTGAGCTATCATTGCTGTGGGATTTCCGCAGACTCTCATCTCACCGTTAAATTCGTTGCACCATTTATGCCAGTGATTTGATTTCATTATCAGTGGACTTGATTCGGTGTTGTGTCTCATTCCTGATCCTAATCCGAACCCGTCGATCAATTGGACACGACCGTCTAAGGATAAAAATTCCTCCGCCAGTTGGTAACTTTTTTCAAGACCATCTTTAGTGTACAGCATTCTGTCTTTGCATTTGAAGTTATAGAGAGGATACATAGTACCAGACCAAGATGATGGGATGGCCTTTAATAGTAATTCCAATTGCACAACTGTTCTGATAGGTACTACCAAAATATCTGGCAATGGATCTGCAGCGAAAAGGTACTCTCGTAAAAACCTAAGACCGTCACCAAAAAAATCGTAACTTCCCAATTTTGCTACCTTCTCGTCGTGGCAAATAACATCAGATTTTCCATCATCAGTGATATTCATAAAATGGTCATTTTCAATCCGAAAGTCCTGATAAACGAGTTGTAAGTTTCCAACTTTAACTTGCGCATAACCCCAGCATTTAGCGAAATCAGAATCACTTAAATTATATTTTTCTTCTTTAGTGAGTAGTACATCAACCAGAGAGAAGAATATCCCACGCTCGACTGAGGAACCCAAAATTACAATTTTCTTTGGAGAGGGAGATTCCGCTGCCATTGCAAGGTCATCTGTTGTAAAGACGTCAAAAGTGCACCAATCCAACTGGAAGACCCATCCGCTACGTAGAACCCCTCGTTTTTTGCTGGCCAAGTTGCGAGTTATCCATTTGCCACCCAGCCACGACGGTCGGGTTAGTGGCACAGCGTGACAAGAAGGCAACTTGTCGGCCGTTCTGCCAATTTCCATTGCATCAGCGGGATCTCCGGCCTCGACGACAAGATTAAATGGACTGCCGGGTAGCTGTAACTGTACAACATGATCAAACTCCTCTATGAAGAGATTATACACACCTGGCAATGTAGGTACAACTGTAAAGTTCACTATAGTCCTGTCATCAGAATATTCTGTTTGATTTGCCACAAAGATATGATTCTCTCCAACAGCTAAAACACTATAGCCATTTACCTTTGATACGTTTTTCCCAATTTCAACCGAAAAGTTAACCATTTGACCAACTTTCACTTTATTCAAAGGGATTGGACGAACTCGGCTTTGACTCTCCGGAAGACTTTCAGCAACTAAATGACGATCACGTAAAATAGAACCATTTGAATATTGTTTGAATTCATGAAATGCAGACACAACTTGTTGTATTTCTTCTTTTTCTGAAAAAAAGAAGAAGAAAAGAACAGATTACTGTATCGTGATAAAAAAAAATCATTACTCGATATCGTTTCTTTCTTTATATTCAACTTGAAGAGGTAATACTTACATTTGTAGATGAGAAGATACTGGAGTCTATTAGGTGATGAGAGCGCTATGAACGACAAGTCACAAATTATCTTCAAAATTGAACAAACTGTATGTAGGCTACAGTATATGGATGGTAGGTTATCGATACAAATGGTATACATATAATAACACAATATCAGTTTATTAACTAGTTCAAGGCTACATTACCATATGTGTAGGGGGCGAGGATGCGGTTATATCCCCGTGCTTCACCTAGCAGGATATTTTATAAACATGCGGGCAATATGTTGATATTGTTTCGGGCACCGCTAAAGATAATAAACTGTTATACTCACGCTATAATGATGTAGTTTTTTGCAAAACTTAGGTAATTAAACAAACGTCCTTAACTTGCTTCCTTTTTGGTTTTGATTTTTAGGTAACTAAGCAACAAGTTAATTACAGAGAAGTTCTAGTTATAACGTAAGACCGGTGTGGGTTTGATCTGTTTGCTGTACGAAATAGCGATACAATGGTTGCCGTTCTGAAATTTATTTGAAAGAAGCTCTCTCAGGCGTTTAAACTTTAAAGAGTGCTACACGATAAATATGGTCAAAGTTCAAATGTTGTGGATAGCTTAGTCAGTACGACTGCCTTGTTCTACTCAAACATTTCTGTTGGATTTATGACCTGTGCTCGCTAAAGAATACTCTCCTTTCTCCCAAGAGCAGTCAAGTGTTTGACACTCTTGTAGTTAAATATACCCACCCTACCCCGACAGCGCACTTGAGTAGGCTTAAGACTGTAACAAAGAAAGAGATCCCAATGGACTTTCCTCATTTTAACACGATCACATTTTTAACACCACAAATGGTAAAAACAACACAAATAATAAAAATGTATAGACTGAGAGCAGCCTTGACAAACTCCCTTAGAAATTTTGAAGGATGGAGAAGAAAAACCATTATTAATAACACAAGCTGAGGAGCTAGAATAAAACTTTCGAATCCATCCAATGAAACTATCCTTAAAATTTAAAAAAAAAAAGTGTAAGCAATCAATAAATAAAGTTCCACTCAAGACGGTCAAACGTCCTTTCAAAATCTAATAAAAATAAGGAAGACATTGGTAAATATAATCGTAGAAAGACTATGATGGTGATCGGAGGGCGGGGAGGGTGAAGAAAAGGTTAAGGCAAGGCAGATGACATATTTACTGACAGTAACATATAAATTGTTACACATTTGGAGATATTACACCGTCGTAGTAAGTTAAGAGAAAGTCACATGATCTAACGCCCTAGCAATCAATAGGCGCGTGTGCAATCACAATGCGATCACAAATAAATTATACAGCAAAACTCTTAGTACTCCTTAGGCGATCACAAGAAATAAGTTCTGAGGATTACTACAGGTAAAGATTTGTTGACAAAGGAAATTGCATATTTAACAAATACATGGACTGCCGTTGTACAGCCTTTTACCTAAAGATGAAAGTGCGTAAGATTCTTTACTTCAACGGAGAATCAGTCTTAACGAGGAAACTTTAAACCCTTACCGGTCTGTGCATACGCACGATAGTTAGCTTCTTTATATGGCACAGTACCTTCCAATTTTCTAATCCAGTGTAGTATAGGCTTCGAAGATCCATTGAGTTGCGAGTAGTTCAATGGCTGGTCATATCCTTCGCCGGAGAATAGTCCCAAATAAATCATATATGAGCATATTAATATGGAAAGAAAGAAAGTGGAGTTATCTCTTAACTTCTTAGCTGATAAACGTTCCCCCATTTCTCCTGTGTTCCTGCGGGTAACTATAATGTTGCAGTGATCTGTTTCAATACATACCCTCTCTCCACCTCTTTCTCTCTATATCCACCTATCTCTCTGTCGGTTACGGTATTCGTTTTACTCAGTGAACCTGATCAAAACCAACATCCAATTGTGTTACTTTTTTTCTTCGCAAAACATCGAAATACGCATACGTGTACCATCCACGCGCATACTACTATTTTCTTTTATATTGTTTGGGGGAAAACACACCCACGAGGCCGCGAATGTACGTAAAACGAACGCTAGTGTTTAGAGGTTGTCCTAGAACGAAACAAATATAGACTATAGGCTACTGCAGTATTGTGGCATTGATTCATTTATTTGTTTAATCGCCAATTGTGTACAATGGGAAAGGAAGTCTCCTATACAGTCTTAAAAAGACTTAACAAAGTATGAGACTCCCTGGAAGAAAACAAAATTTACAAATATAAATAGTACAGTATAATGGTAAGGATTAAATATACAGTAATAATAACCTAATGATGCTGGGATGGATAGTAGGCCCTAATGGATACGTGAATAGATTATATAATACTAGTAAGAGTTAATAAATTCCTTTTTCAAATGTCTGGTTAATGTGGGTTTTGAAGGTATAGACTTCAACTTTGTTGATAGATCATTCCAAAGTTGTATTCCTCTATTAAGAAGACCGAATTTCCCTATGTTACTATGGTAAACATTGCAATGAGCGTTGTCGGTTTGTCGTGTGTGATGGTTATGTAAGACTATGTTACTACATATAAAGTCATTAAAAGTGACTGGCAGTAATCCATTCCATGCTTTGTAAGGAAGGTTAGAAACCTTGACTGTTATATTATCACCAAGTTTTAATAAATTTAGGGACTTAAATATTCCACTAGTATGTTTAAGTCGTGGGGCATTAGCAATATGACTTATAGCCCTCGTTTGGAGAATATTTAGGCGGTCAAGGTTAACATTGTATGTACCACACCAAATAGTTGTACTGTAGGATAGGTGATGCAGAACTAATGTTTGGTAAAGCATTCTAAGGACATACTGTGGGAGGGGAAATTTCAGCTTAGATAATATACCAGTATTTTTAGCTACAACATACATACTAACGAAATATGGTTATTTCCAAGAAAGTTAGCTATTAATATTAACATCGAGAAACTAAGTATCAGTTACACATTTAATTATTTTACCGTCCATCGTAATATCATTATCCCAACGAATTGCTCTTCTACTACTAAAAACAAAATACTTAGTCTTATCAATATTAATACTTAATTTGATTGCTGCAAATCAATCACAGAACTTATCTAGTTCACAAGAAAACAGTACTCTCAGAGTGAATATACGTTCTTCGAGTGAAAGAAAAGGTTGGTGTAATCGGCAAATTAGACTGTATGAGCGATGTTGGAGACATGGCACATATCATTAACGTATATAATAAATAACAAAGGACCTAAAATATATGATTAAGTAGTCACGTGTTTCTTTGTTATGCTAGGAATTCTTTTTAGTTCGTTTTCAAGCAGAGAGTTATTGTGTTTATGAAGTTCATTTCCTTTATAGGAGATAAATGGCCCGTATGTACCTCCGTTGTAATATATGGCAGGACTACGCTAGTATGCCTCTTACAACTTATACAGTTACAAAACAAACGTTTCTTTCTTTCTTTCTTTCCTGTTCGTATGTTTGCATATCAGTCTTTCTGTTTGTTGTTGGGTTTTTTTCTATGTGTGTGTGTGTTAGAGCGTTTGTTTTTCTTTCTGACCGAGGACTTGAACAAAAGAATTCCAGGTCCTCGGTTGTGATTTCTAAAGAATAACCACGTCCTCGGAAGAATTTCTATTGTATGTTGTATTGTTAAGGTTAGGGTACGTGGATTTGAACAATGGAAAATACAATGGGGTCCTCGGTTGGAATGTAAAACCAACATGTGTGTTTGTGTGTGTGTGTTTGGTCTCATCGGGTTGGATATATTTATCCTGAATTAGAATATGAAATCACTTCTCGGTGAAGAGGAATTTTAATTTCTCACGATGCTACGAACTGTGGGGATAAATCTACAGATATGTTTTGTTTTTGGTTTCAAGTGGAAGGAATTTCAATTTCAACTACAATAAAACCAGAACTACTTGTTTATGTTTGTTGGTTTTGTTTTTACTATTTATGTTATCTTATTCGAAACAAACAGATGCTAAAAAGCACCAAAGCTTTGATATGTTTCGACAATTTCTAATTCGTAGCAAAAGTCAATCAGAGAAATCCAAGTCATCTTTTCATCGCAAGGACTGATGTCAACTTTTTCGTAAGAGCTGAGAATCGCCAATACGCATGAGCATGTGATGAGACAAGGGCCGGATATAGACAACCAAGAAGAGTTTATATTCATGGTGATTTATTCCAATAAATAGGTGACCAGAACTTCGGTTGTTAAAATGATAGATAATGAGAATGTTGGTTCGGTATCTAGGGCGTACATCGTCGTCATCAATGCAGCTGCTCTTATTATACTAGCAGACAGCACTATGAAAAGATTGAACCCAGCAGACGGGGAAATGAAAACAGTTTGTTTGGTTAAAATTGAAATAGCCCCACCGATTAGAAAATGTATCGCTTGAGTATCGTATGAGTACCAGTAGATAATGGGTTTTACCATTATTTAAGCATTTTTAGCTTAATGTGTAGAGACCAAAATTCCACTACCAAAGGCGATATAGAAACCGGTTCTATTTCCTTCAGTCGTCCAATGAGAAAGGATGAATGAAGGTTGCAATGTTAAGATGACACCTAAAATAGCACTTAAACATCACTAAAATTACCATCGGTTTGAATCTAAAATTTAAATAGGTGAAAGTTAGTAGGCTGAATGTCATTACTTCACTGCTGTAAAGCATAGGGCAAACATTACCTGGTGACCATTTTAAAATGGCCAGGTTCTCAAAATACAAAGAAACAAACATTAGAACTCCAGCGACGGTTGGCATGACAACGAATGTTCTGTGGACCAATCGGAAGGATTCTTTCCGAGTCATGAAGAAATAATTTAATAAAGAGAAACTAAAAAAGCAAAATCCCGTCAAACAGGTTAATTGCAGTGGCGGGATTACTCCTGTTGACTGTTTGGCAAGAATATTAACAATTGCGTTCAATAACATAGCAATAATTGCTAGCACTTTTCCACTCTCGAAATCGGTCCCATCTCCAACACATAGGTGGTGCTGGAAAACGCTTCGTTGAAGATTCGAGCTTCCTGTATTCGAGTCTTGCTTTCATCGGTCTAGATTAACAAAGGAAAAGATGCGTGAATATCATTTTCTTGGCCAGTTGTCATAAGTAGAGATTAAAGATCCAAATTAATATACCGCTCCTCTGATTGGTGGAAAATGAACATATGATGGGGATACATGTATACTTTTCATTTACCGACGACGATGTTTCATTGTACGTCAAGCAATGAATTAGAATAAAAGTAAAGTATATCATCTGTGAAGTTATCGTTTACTTGATTTAAACCTTTTTTTTCTGTGTTTTCAATTCAATTCCAGTTCGATACCGCCAAACTTTAACATTTTGCGTTACTGGACCGGAGTTAAAGTTACAAAGCTCTCTGATAGACCCTTTCAGAATTGTTCTCTATACGTGTGTACGAAAGTGCATAACTAAGCCGGGATACATCACTTCGAAACAGGTGATGAGAGTAATGGACGATTCATGTAACACGGCTAGGTGGGGAATCAAATGTGCCGTGACAAGGTATGTGTAACGGGAACTTAATATGTATGTGTGACGGGAACTTGATATGTCTTGTCAAAAGCCATATTGGACAGAAAAAAGAACCCGTGTACTTGTCTTTAAGTTAAGTCTAAAATGAAAAATGTAGAGCAGCACTCAACAACAATCCAGATACTAGCATCAATTAGAGGTTGTTAAGGGAACATTCACACATGAAACAAGATACCCCCCCCCCCCCCTCCTCAAGTTCTGTGACACTACTAGGTCGACCTCGTCCTGTTTCTATTTCGTGCCGTATGTGTGGATTACTTCTTCCTTTACTTAATTCTATGTGTATTTTGTTCCCTGTCCTTTCATTGTCACTAAATAATATAACAATATTCGAATTGCTTAAAACAAATAAAGTAGTACTCATTGCCTACGGACTGAAATTATAACACAACAATTCATGTTCATACAACTTTTGTTACAAACACGATCATTATGAACAATTACATGCAAATACGATTCGATCTTAAATGAAAATGTTGATGAATTGGAAATAGATAAATCTAAACAAACCGTATAGTACCGTATAATACCGTGCATTGATTAACTCTGTATAAATGTTAACGTAATATGATTCCAGACCTATCCAGATACACAACATGTAACGTTTTGAATAAACATATAACTGTCTCCAGGGTGTGGTTAAAAGTTAACTAAACACATGCATGGATGAGTGCGTGGTTTAGCAGTTATCGCCGTTTTAGAGCACAGGTGCAAGGGATATGTTGCGTCCTGTGGGTAAATTATCTGCCGTCCGGGAGGTTTCGTTTTTTAATAAGGGGCCAGTGGAACTACTGAACAATATCGCAGCATTTTGTATCCAACTTTAACAATTAACAATGAATTTACTGAAAGGCCTAACGCAGAAACATGAGCAATTGATATCCCACATTAAAGGATGATATTGACTGTAGATGCCCTGACACATGTTAGAAATTGGGGATAGGAAAAGGGTAAGGGAGGGGGATGGGGCTGAGTTAGAACATAATGCTGATAAAAGTGCTGCCTATGGCGGATCCTCTCCGCCATGAAAAACATTTGCCCTGCAAATGATTGAAGCTTACTCCCCCAACTTCACACGGTTAATCCATACTACACGCCCCCCCCCCCCCCCCGCCACCCCATCTCCGCTTGTTGGGCAATCCGCTGTAAATTCTAACTATCCTAACTATCTTTACCTGAAGTCAGCTTGCATAGTTTGATCGAACCGTATGTAACATAACTGATGTAGTTCCAATTAATTTGATTTCTATGAAACAAGACGTTCGTATGGGGTCAACTCTAGGGGACTCTGTACAGTAACCAGAATTATAGACAGTGAGACAATTACTCTCCTTAAACAGTGAATATTCAAGCTCAGTATTGGTGATACGTGTATGATCCGCCCGCTGGCAGGTGTGTTCGAATATTCCCTCAACGGACGTATTGCTATAGCATCTGTGTATCTCCGCTCGCCCTCATAGCGGGAGCTGACTGTACCTTTGACCTCGATAAACAACCATGGAAAAATACGTTGTGTTTCCAAGAAGTCTGGAGTCAATTGAAGTGTAATGTTGCCTCAAAACTGTGGGGAAATTATGAAGTGCCGTTATTTTAAAAATTTACTGACTTCGAAGCAGCTGTAGTCTCCAAGATGAAGTTACACGGTCTCTTAATCACCGTTTGTATTTTGGTTTGTGTGTCTCCGACTGGTAAGTGACATAATGTTTTGTTTTACTCTTTCGAAAGTTTAATCTGAATGTCATTTTATTAAAGAAAGGTTCATGTATACAATTTTCTTTCCATGTCGTTTTATGCCAAACTAGCAATTTTACGAGACATTTTAGTTCAGTTCAATGAATTTACCCATTGTCGTTATCGCTATTGCAGTACATCTATTTTGTATTAACTTTGAATTTAACACCTTAAATAACTGCACACACATAATACACAACAGCTGCACACACATAATAACGTAGGTTCTTATCAGTTTGATTTAACATAATCATGAATGATAATTCTTCTTGAAGGTACCATGTGAGTACTCCTGTGTACTTCTATAGATAGTGGCTGTTTCAATGTAGCTTGTTCTTCTCTGCCTAATACTTCACCCTGCCATAAGTGGCTGGAACAGTTTTTGTGAGTCTTGCACAGTTAAGTCTTTACAATACCAAGTATAGTCTTTTACTAGGCTTGTTTTATTTGTTTTTTGTTTTTTTTCAGATGGTTGGCGTAGACGAAGAAGACGCAGATCTCCTGCGCCGGCACCACCGGCAGGTGAGTGAAACTTAACTGCTTGGATCGAAATTATCGTCACCATATTGACGATATGAGAATAAACTCAGGCCTGTAAGCAGAACTGAGTTGTGACTTGAATTACTAAGAATTTAAAAAGGGGCACAATATGCATGTCCTCTGACCTGCAAAGTAAAGCACCATGTTGCATCTATACTAGCACCCAATGATTTACCAAGCCTTTTCAGACGGGAATGGGGGTTTTCCATCCACCTTTACTCCTCCTCTGGTCTGCATGACGTCTTAGACAACTTCCGTTCCTCCATCAGTGCATGGTTGATAACCCCCCACCCCCCCCCCCCGTCGCAAGGAAATAGAAAAAAGTATCTGTTTTGGTCTAACTCCTGTCAATTTAATGTCGAACTTTATTTCCTATTGGCTATATCCACCTGCACCCAGTTCACGTGTTAAATTTACATTTAGTCACATGTGCTGGTAATTACGCGCGGCTGTCATAACGAAGTATAACCTCTCCACCTTCCAGTTCATTTCTGGTCTAGTGCGACCTAACTCATTTAATTCAATTTCATTGAATCATCGCAGGATTAACGCAACCGTCTTATATTAACTTTAACTATGTTAAGGTGCTTAAAAACAACATTTATTTCTGTACAGATACCACACCCCCTACATTTACTAACTGTCGATCACACTGGACTGTTCCCATAACAACCACATCAACAGTGGTCACTTGGACTGAGCCAACCGCCACGGATGATCGTCCAATAAGAATGCAGTGAGTGAAGAAAACACTTTTATACCTGTATATTTATTTCTTTAATACTAAATATCCACAATGAAAGTGTATATCATACAGTCTGGCATTTTCTTAATTCTCTGTATTTTGTCCATCGCAAGTTGCCCTGAATTCAAGGATTTGCTTGTGGCACATCTAACTGGCGAACTACTGTAACTTGATCGATGGCACATGTAAAATGCGATAAGTGATGCAATCAAATCAACTTGCTGACATATGTTAAGTGAGTAAGTGAGTCATATTGTTTGTTATGTCTCAAACAGGAAATTGCAAAATTGCCATAAAAGATACAAATTAAAATATAAACAGACGGAAAGACCAGAAACAAATAACTATTATCAAATTAAAAACGATAATATCAAACAACTAAAATCATTAATTAGAAATAGGCCAAACTAGAATTAAATATGGTAAAATACTAATTATGAAAACTAAAAGCGGCACCCAACGTTTAACGTGAAATATCCATTTGTTTACTTCATCAATTCATTGATAATTTGGTTTGAGTATGCTAATTTCATCAATTCAATGAAACCATGGTTTGAGTCTGTTTACTTCAACAATTCAATTAAACCATGGTTTGAGTCTGTTACTTCATCAATTCAATGAAACCATGGTTTGAGTCTGTTTACTTCAACAATTCAATTAAACCATGGCTTGAGTCTGTTTACTTCAAAAATTAAAAAACAATGGTTTGAGTCTGTTTACTTCATCAATTCAATGAAACCATGGTTTGAGTCTGTTTATTTCATCAATTCAATGAAACAATGGTTTGAGACTGTTTACTTCATCAATTCAATGAAACCATGGTTTGAGTCCGTTTACGTCAACAATTAAATGAAACCATGGTTTGGAAAGTCTAGCCATGTCTATCGTTGCGCCCTTTTTGTTAGACGTTATACGTTGCCATATATCTTAGCTCAAACTTGCTCATTTATATCTAACTAGACACAGGACTTTTTAAATCGTTATGCATAATTAAACTCTTTAAACATGTCATGTCATCTATCTGTTTATAACATACTATAAAGTGAACACATAGTTTCAGAACTTCCTTTTTTCTAGAAAATCTTGTCGCCTTCCCCTAGAGGCATTGCATCAACCCCCCCCCCATTTTCCCTATAATAGTAAAGTTCTAAATAGGCCCCAGGGAGGAGAAGTGAGATGATCAGGGTGGATGGTAGCTAGGATTTCCACTTTCATCTTTGTGTTGTGTCACTGAGGAAAATTGTGTATGTTCTGTTTTAGAGGCGGAAGCGGTTATTGCCACGGTCCACCTCCAGTCTGCATGATGCCAATCTTTGATATTTCACCAACGTAAGTAAACATTCACGATGCATACAAAGGAGTCTATGAAGTGTTGTGGAGAGGTAGGAGATAGACAGTTGAGGCACACTGTTTATATCCTACCTATCCTCTTCCCATATTGGTTTCTTTCTTTCTTCTCTCCATCTCTTGTCTAATAATCCCCACACATCAATCTCTTTGTGTTCACCATGCTCATTAACCTTTCTGTATTATGTGCGTGTTTTTGTCCCTTCTGTAATTCTTACTTGTCATTTAGCCTTTGAAGAAGCTCCTGCTAGGGTCGAAACGTCAGGCCAACTTACTTTTACGCATAAAAAAGAGATAATGATAACATTGGATCTGTGTGATATTAACCTAATAGTCTACAAACATATAACATGAACATTAAGAACATCCGAATCTATATGTTCTACTTGATTATTTAAAATGCATCTTTTTTTTCGTTCCGACACTCTACAGCCGGTCCGGACCGGCTCCTGGTTCAACTTTTACCGAAGGTCACCATGCAGTTACATACACAGCTCAAGATCTCGCCGGGAATATAGCAACATGCAGAATTGAATTCACTGTTGAAAGTAAGCTTGATAGCCAGAGTATATGCATTTCCTTATTATTTTAAATGTAGGTATATAGGGGTTTGAAATCACCAATATCAACCAACCCCAAACACGTGTGCAACGTACATGAGAGGACATACAGGGACTTGTACAGAGTATAGAGTTTACAGTGTCACAAATCACTGCATGATTGTGTTTCCAGCAAACTCTGTATATCCTACGTTACATAATTTTTGATATGTGTAGAAAATATCACAAAGGCTTCCGCCGATAAATACAGCACGTAATCTGTATATGTTTCTAACCACTGAGGCGTACGTGTTTATTCCTCGCAGTGAATCAGGAATTATATTACTTAACTGAGTAAATCCCACCATTTTTCTTTCAACAGTTATCCGGTGTCCACCGATACCACCGGTGAGTAATGGAGTACATGTATGTACATACGGTGTCATTGGTGGGTCACAATGTGTCTTCTCCTGTCACCATGGATACACATTATCAGGGAGCGCAACGACTCATTGTAACGCAGACACGAGACGATGGTCCTCTCCAATACCTACATGTCAAGGTAATTATCAGAAAGCATTACTACACCATAACTATATAGTGCTGTTTATTGTATTATCACTAACGCAATATACATAAAGTAAACTGTGTGCTATCATTTTCAAAGATAAGTATTTCACACTGGTTACTTTTTCATCCTGAAATAATAAATATAATAAAAATATTTGGTAATCCTCTCAATTTATTGTGTTGTTTTAGCTCGTCATTTTACTTATTTGATTTTTCGACCTTGATTTCCTTACAATCGTTTTATGATATTTATTCATTACTCACTTGAATAAACATATTTAAATTAAATGCTAGCCAATGAACGTTCAGAAGTCTGTCGTGCCTTATTTTACTCAAACTATTTACAAGTGACGGAATAACCTCAGACGTCCTTCTATGCAAAACGTTTTAAAAAGGTTTATCAGAAAGTGATCGGACAGTGCCGGGCTAGCAGAGGAAGGGTTAGGATTAGGGTTAGGGGTACAGTAGAGGATGTGCTACCAGAGAGGGAAGTACAGGCAGAGGAGAAGGGGTGGCGTAACAACAGGGGGCGAGGTGGGGTGATTGATAGCGAATGATGGAGGGGACACGTAGCCGAGAAAGAATGGGAACGGGAAATAATTACTTGATATTTCGTTTCAATGTACAGCTTTAAGATGTCGATCGAGATCCTTGGTTTAAAAAACAAAACAAGAGTTGGAGAATTGGGAGAGATTAATTTTGTTCATGTGGTGATAATCCTGTAACCTACACTACACTGATAGCGTTATAATGTTTTAAACTAATGAAGGTATTACCGTTTTTCCTTTGTCTGATGACATCATTAGTTAAGACATGCAGTCCTCCACTAGTGGCTCCATCACACGGTTCTGTGTCCTGTTCTGACAGTAACCGGTTTATGAGTCTGTGTACTTTCTACTGTGACGAAGGATTTGAGATTCCTAGCGGACAATCGTCAGCGTTATTCTGTAACGGTCATGTCTGGAGTGCCAATCCTCCAATTTGTCAAGGTCAGTTACATCGTTCTGTATAAAGAGCATGTGAAATAATTTCGCCAGGGAATGAGCACTCTGAAGTTGATTTAAACAGTCAATAATAGAGTATAGATTTTACCGCACAGATTGAAACATTGTGTCGAATGAATCGATTCAGAGTTAAATCAATTCTTACTTGGCTTAATATCGAATGGATCTTTATGCCGGAAGCCAAACGAATAATGCATGTTACACAAAATGATTTTCTACAACCAGTCATATTATGAATATAGACATGTATACACATACAATGTAGTACCTGCTTTGAATTATAGCAGCACGAATTCACGACCGTTGTTATTTTGTTCACCGTAAAACCTGTCATCTTTATTTAATTCTACAGGTTATCCTATATTATATATTCCAAAATTTGGTAAAGAGCTAATATTTGTGTAGGCTGTAAGTAATTATCATATGCTAATGTGGTACTGCTGTATATAGTCTATAAAACAATCATTTATGTACTGAGAGAACTGTAAAGATATAGTATTATGTTTCAAAATGAAACACGTTAACTGATTATTAAACGCAGACGGTTTGCATGAATAAAGTCGTGGACACGGATGTACAATAAACTCCTGTTCTTCCCATTCTGTTTCTCCATTCGCATACAGACGTGAAGCCACCAGAGTTCACAGCTTGTCCAACATCATTTGATGTCAACATCCAATCTGCCACATCAGATAGCGCTCTCGTCTCTTACAACTCGCCTCGGGCGGTTGACAACAGTGGTCACGTGACAATACGACTCGTCGAAGGTAAAGCATCCGGCAGTCGATTTGATTCTGGTGCGAACACAGTCAAATACCGAGCAGAAGATGGCGCTGGAAATATAATCGAATGTAATTTTACAATCAACGTGATAATCATCATTGTGACCGGATGACATATATATTTGTTTTCGTATAATAATCGTTATTTTTGTTTCCTTAGTTGTTAAATACATTACGCAACTTCAAGGTAAAGTTACACAACTCAGTATCATGTTACTTAACTCACAATAAAATTCAAATGCCGTGTTGCATTACTGTATAAGAGTAAAATGTTTTCATTATTTAATTGCAATTAGTATGAAACAATTTCGATTCAAACCAGAATAACTTGCAAAAAGTATAAAGGGGGTACTTAACTGGTTCATGAATATTCACTGCGTATACAGCCCAATTGTTTAAGTGAACGTCGCTTGCATTCGACTTTGTAAAGCTAAAGCAAATGAGGAAATTACACCAACTTAAACGAAATGTCGAGTTACTGCGTTGTACAACACTTGGTAACACGACGAAGTATTGTTCATGTGTTTTCAAGATACGTGTGACACACAACTCGATAATTTGAGACGTTTCCTTTGTACTGTTAGGTAAACTCGGTAAAAATAGAAACATTGTAACATGGTATTTATACAACTCGCATGTCCCCTGAGTAGCATCGTAGCAACCTGTTTTTGTCTTGACGGAAATTCCTTCTCGCAGCTGTCCCAGCATGAATCAAGAAAACAACGGGAGGGAGGGCATGGGGTGACGTTAAACTCATTTTGACAGCTGTTTTTAACCTTGTACAGAACATTGCAGGTCTACACTTTTGCGATTGACAACTTTCTCACCGATCGAAGAAACAGGGGTCATCCTTGGTATGTAACCTCTCTCGAGTTTCTTTGCCAGACGTTTTATTTTTCCTAGAATGCATCTCAGCCGGCTACTACAGGGGATATCCCTTGTCACATCTGCCTTGGGAAATAATTGCCAAGGAGCAGTTCGCCAAACTGAAAAAAAAAGTTTACCTAATAAGAAAGGTCATGTCATATGTCAGTATGCATATAAGTGTGCAATAAATTTCGTTCACACTGCACAGCACGCGTCTAACGTGATCTGTGTGTCGTCACCCAGCTAAAATAAATTTCGTAGCGGTAAAGTGACAGGAATGGTGTTGATTAGTCAGCTTTCAAGCTGTACCGAATTGAACTTATGTATCGTCATTTTGACAATATTATGTGTAATCGCGTGTAGCGACTCAATGAGTTCAACAGTTCCTCGGCGAAATTAAATATGACAGAAATTACTACATAAGAGAGGCTGCACCCTATACTCATAGCTGGTACAGACTACAGTAACTATTGTTCGTGTCCTGTGAAACACGTTACAGTGTTAAGAACACAAAGTAGTGATTACTGATGCACGGTCGATGGACATGAACAACAGTTGCTGTACTAAACATTTAGAGCGAGTTCATTCATACGCAAATCTAATATTAGGTCGTATCAAGTCGTTGTATGTAATGCAGGTCTATCGATATACCTGTATATGACCTTTCTTTGCTCTCGGCATAACTAACTGGCGTAATTGAAAGGAAGATGTGAACTGGAATCAAGCGGTACCGTAACTCATTTACTTCATCTCGTAGACAGTCTTATCTTCATAGACTCATTGTCCAGTCGTATATGGCGGGCCATCAGTCTCAAATCGTGGGGAACTGACACATACCGATTTAAATCGACATTTACCAATTTCATTTGACTTATACCAGTTTCCAGCAGCTTAAATTGACTTCTACCGATTTAAATCGACATATACCAGTTTAATTCGACATATCATGGATTTAAATCGACATATACCAATTTGAGTTGACATATACCAGCTTAAATCGATGATATGTAAAGTATATCGGTATATGTCAATTTAAATCGACATCTACCAGTTTAAATCTATGATATGTCGAATTAAATCCGTAGAAGTCAACTTCCTTGGAATTATACCAGTTTCTAGCAACTCAAATTGGCATATACCTATTTAAATCGACATAGTCATCGATTTAGCTCATTAACATATTCAAAATCCCGATTTGGTGAGTTTGGTAAGTTTGTGTTGTACTATATTGTTTTAAGTTGCAACCTCTAAAAGCGTAGCCTACACGACTGACACAATGCATGGTGCAATTACTGCAGATAATCGAAGTTGGTGAAAGAAAAGGTAAATATTTTCAATTATAGACAAATTATCCATTAAAGACTGAATCAGCAATCATAAAGCCAGTGTGTCTATTAACAGCACATGAAACAAGACTGCCGGTAAAAAAAGAGATCATTTTGAGAAGCAATAGAATATTAACTCAGAATAGACAGCGTTTGACTTCTTAATAAGGGCGAAACTTCAATTATAAGAATAGTCCACAGTCTACTACTAATATAATCCCTCGATATATACACTGGAATGAGTCTCACTAACATTACATGGAAGCCGTAAATCCGTAAAATTGAACTAAAAAGATGGCGCTCTCCGAGAATGTTAGTTCACTCACGTTGATAAACGTTACAAGTTTAACTACAAAGTTATCTGTAAACCATTAAACCGCCGTAAGTCACGGTATTCATCCAAACTTAAGGAAACCCCATCAATTATTATGAATATCAATTAGCAACATATAGCATATAATTATATATGATTAAACTATAATTCGAGGTTCCAGCTTATAGCTTGCAGCAATTTAAAGACATAAAGCTTACCTCGAAGCATCAACCTACACATATCTTGGCATTATGCATTTAATTTCAAGACATTCTGTAAAAGTTAAATATAGTAAGTTATATTCAGTGTCGGCCGTCTCTAATAATGAGTATGATAATTGATGCATACAGAAATAATATGTGTAATAAACAAATTTTTAACAAGACAAACATTATTACTATTAAAATTGTTCCTGCTTGAGTTTCACTGCTCCAGGGACGAGATAACGGTATCTACACCGTATTGTATTGTTTTTCGAAAGGTCAAGAATTGTCGCATTAATGAGGTCCCTATAAACACCTCTCTTGACCTGTAACTGACATTTATTCCTTGACACTGAAGCTCCAAAGGATATCTATTAAAATTGGCTTATTACATAATAGTTTCAAGTTTGCGACTTTAGTGTTGAGGCAAATTTTGTATAATGGTTGGAGATTATTCTATTAAAGTAGCATATAACTAAAAGAACCGTGACAACAAATTTGATAAGTGTCACTAGTTCAAGAGTTTAACATGGGCGGGCGCCATTTTGTACACTTAAACATTCTACGGCATTAAGAACTACACCAAGATACAAGACATTTGGATTTGTGCATTGACTTGTAGATTAAATGGACCAAATCAGGAAGAGAGTGACAAGATCTGCTCTGATCAAAATTGTAAGATATGAGGGATTTTGGTGGGAAAATGTGCATTTTTTTTAGGTCACGAAGTGATAATTTATATACATGACAACTTGGAGTATGCACATATCTGCGTCACCATGTAGTAATGATGAAGACATCTGGAAATGACAAAAATGAAGTTCATTTACAAATGTTATAAAGAAGTATGAAGGACCTATAACTGGACAAGACCATGATATAAACGAAATGTACATTGTACAATCTGTTATTGCCAGTGATGTAATAACTGATGGATGCCTATATGATATGCACATTAATATGTGGAGCGCGCGAAAAAAAATTGGTTATGTTTTCGGGCGAGTCGTTACAGCCCCCTCCCCCCCCCCCCCAAATCAAATGAGGCTCCTACGCCTATGAATGAAAATGTTGCTGAATTGGAAACAGATAAATCTAAGTTAACCGTAGTTTATTATTTTGTGTTGATTAACTCTGTATAAATGTTAACCTAATTTGATTCTAGACCTATCCAGATACACAATATGTAACGTTTTGAATAAACATATAAATGTCTCCATGGTTTGGTTAAAAGTTAACTCAACACATGCACTGATCAGTGCGTGGTTTAGCAGTTTACGTCGCTTAAGAGCACAAGTGCATTGCGACCCGTGGGTATATTATCTGCCGTCCGGGAGGTTTTTTAATAAGCGGCCAGTGGAACCACTGAACAATATCGCAGCTTTTCGTATCCAACTTTAACAATTACCAATGAATTTACTAAAAGGCCTAACGCAGAAACATAAACAATTCATATCCCACATTGGAGGATTATATTGACTGTAGATGCCTTGACACAGGTAAGAAATTGGGGATAGGAAAGGGGTAGAGGTGAGAAAGGGGCTGAATTAGAATATAATACTGTAGAAAGTGCTCCCAATGGCGGATCTTCTCCAAATGATTGAAGCTTACTCCCCCAACTTCACACGGTTAATCCATACTGCACACCCCTCCATCCCCTCCCCCCCCCCTTCTCCGCTTGTTGGGACAATCTGCTGTAATTTCATTATGAATACTCAAACAAAATAATATAATATTCGTAACTATCATTACCTGATGTCAGCTTCCATAGTTTGATCGAACTTTATATAACATAAGTGATGCAGTTTCAATTAAATTGATTTTTAGGCAACAAGACGTTCTGACGTTTGAATGGGGTCAGCTCAAGGTGCCTCTGTACAGTAGCTGTGTGGGTCAAAAGTCCAATTACCACCAATCACGAACTAGTACTGTTTACAGTGAGACAAATACTCAAACAGTGAATATTTTAGTGTGACCGTGACCGTATTTTGGTGACCGTGGTGTTTGCGTGTATGATCAGCCTCCTGACCACAGGTATGTGCGAATATTCCCTTGATGGACGTTTTGCTATATTATCTTTGTATCTCCGCTCGCCCTTACAGCGGGAGTTGACTGTACCTTTGACCTCGAGAATCAACCATTCAAAAAATTCGTTGTGTTGACAAGAAGTCTGGAGTCAATTAAAGTGTAATGCTGCCTCAAAACTGTTAGGAAATTATGAAGTGCTGTTATTTTATAAATTTACTGACTTCGAAGCAGCCGCAGTCTCCAAGATGAAGTTTCACGGTCTCTTAATCACCGTTTGTATTTTGCTTTGTTTGTGTCCGACTGGTAAGTTACAAAATATTTTGTTTAATTTGAAGATCATTTAATTAACAAAAGGTTCATGTATTTAATTTTCTTTCCACGTCGTTCTTTTTATACCAAACTAGCAATTTTACGAAACATTTTAGTTTAGTTCAATGAATGAAAGTATGCATTGTCGTTATCGCTATTGCAGTATAGCTATTGCTATTAATTTTGAATTTAAAACCTAAAAAACTCTACTGCACACACAGAAGAACGTCGTTCCTTATCAGTTTGATTTAATGTAATCATGAATGATAATTCTACCTGAAAGTGCCATGTGAGTACTCCTAATAGGATATTATATACAGGCTATAGTTAAAATTGAATAATACGTATAATGTACTTCTATAGATGGTGGCTGTTTCAGTATATCTTTGTTCTTCTGGGCCTGATACTACACCCTCCCATAAGTGGCTGGAACAGTGTTTGTGAGACTTGCATAGTTAAGTCATGATATTACCAAGTATAGTCTTTTACTATGCTTGTTGTATCCTGTGTGCCTTTTTTTTCTTTTAGATGGTTGGCTTTGGGGTACTCGACGTCGTAGATCTTCTGCGCAGGCACCACCGGCAGGTGAGTTAAACTTAACTGCTCGGATTAAGAGTATCGTCGCCATATTAACGATATGGGAAAAATTCAGGCCTGTAGCCAGGATTGCGTTGTGAATTGAACTACTAAGAATTTAAAAAGGGGCACAATATGCATGTCCCGTGACCTGTGAAGTTTGCAAAATAGTGATGGCACAAATTTGTCCCCACTATCATTCCCTGTGCCTCACGTACCCTGACCGCGATACTGGATAATTATAAAAGGTTGCTAATTGTCACATATAATAAACATTTATAACCACTGACAAGCATTTGTAATTAATTTTGTTTCAATGTTTGATACTTAACTTTTAATTAAAGGCTTACATTCCTAAGAACAGAACGGTACCTAGCAGTGGTGCGGTACGTAAACATCTGGGAGCTCTAACCCCCACCCCCATTCCTCTATCTCTATGTTCCTAAGAAAAACAGAATATTATAAGAACATTCGCATTGTACACAAATAAACGTAAGTGCGACACCAACTAAACAGTCAAATATCCTCCTTAAGTGTGGCAAAGTAAAGCACCATAATGCATCTCTATAGGCATTTTGCCAAACCTTGTCAGACGGGAATGGGGTATTCCCTATCAATAGAACCTACATTTGTTGAATTAATGTGTGCATAACCCCGACTCCTTTCTTGTCCTTCTCGTGGTCTCCCATTATCTATTAAGATGTAACAGGTTCCAGCATCGTTATTGGCTCCTATGAGGGATCTCACCATGCAATCCAAAGTTTGATCACACATCGAGTATGGCTGAGTATGCAGGTGTGAACATTCGTCATTTGTTCCTACAAGCATCTAACCTCAAATGACCTCTGCACCACCACACAAAAGGGTTAATATATGGGTCCACAAATTTTGAATTATTGTGCTTCTTTGTCCTTATGAAAAACCAACACAGATGATGGGAGTTGAATATAACAAAATATATATATATATTTTTTACCAACCCAAATCTCAGATGGGGGAGCACTCGGGGGGGGGGGGGCACTAGGTTTTCCAGGGGGCATGTGCCCCCTGCCCCCCCCCCCCCCCTTGGCGACGCCACTGAATTCATGTCAAGCGAATTTTGAGCATATATTCCATTGGCTGCGCCTAGTTCACCCTGCACGTGTTAAATTACTTACTACATTCAGTCACTTGTGTTTGTAACGCGCGGCTGTCACAACGAAGAATGGCCTCTCCTTCTTCCAGCTTATTTCTGGTTTATTACGACCTAAGCCATTTCATTAACATTGAGTGAATTATCGCAGGGTTAACACAATCGGCTCATTTTAACTTTTAATATATTAAGGTGCTTAAATACAACATTAATTTCTGTTCAGATACCACACCTCCGACATTTACTAACTGTCGATCACACTGGACTGTTCCCATAACAACCATATCAACAGTGGTCACTTGGACTGAGCCAACCGCCACGGATGATCGTCCAATAAGAATGCAGTAAGTGAAGAAAAAACATTTTTACCTGTGTATTTATTTATTTCATATTAAATATCCACAATGAAAGTGTATATCATACAGTCTGGCATTTTCTTAATACTCTTTTTTTTGTCCATCGCAAGTTGCCCTGAATTCAAGGATTTGTTTGTGTATACATCTAACTGGCGAACTAACTTGATCGGTGGCACATGTAAAATGCGATAAGTGATGCAATCAAATCAACTTGCTGACGTATGTTAAGTGAGTGAGTGAGTCGTACGTTTTGTTATGTCTCAAACAGGAAATTGCACAATTGCCATAAAAGATACAAATTAAAATAAAAAAAGATGGAAAGACCAGAAACAAATAACTATTATCAAATTAAAAACGATAATATCAAACAACTAAAAACATCAATTAGAAATAGGCCAAACTAGAATTAAATAACTAGAATTAAATATAGTAAAATACTAATTATGAAAACTAAAAGCGGCACCCAACGTGTAACGAGGGATATCCATTTGTTTACCCATCAATTCATCGATAATTTGGTTTGAGTGTACTCATTTCATCACTTCAAGGAAACTATGGTTTTAGTCTGTTCACTTCATTAATTCAAGGAAACCATGGTTTGAGTCTGTTACTTCATCAACTTAATGAAACCATGGTTACACGTTATACGTTGCCATATCTTATCTCAAACTTCCTATTTTATATCTAACTAGACACAGGCCGGCCTTAAATCGTTAATCATAATTACTATTCTTTAAACATGCCATGTCATCTATCTGTTTATAATATACTATAAAGTGAACACATAGTTTCAGAACTTCCCATTTTTTTAGAAAATCATGTCTGCCTTCCCCTAGAGGCATTGCACCACCCCCTCCCCCCTCCCCATCCACACACTCCCATAGTAGTAAAGTTCTAAATACGCCCCAAGGAGAAGTGAGATGGTTGGGATGGATGGTAGCGAGGATTTTCACTTCCATATCTGTGTTGCGTCACTGCAGTGTATTACCAACGAGGAAAATTATGTATGTTCTGTTTTAGAGGCGGAAGCGGTTATTGCCACGGTCCACCTCCAGTCTGTATGACGCCAATCTTTGATATTTCACCAACGTATAAGTAAACATTCACGATGCATACAAATGAGTCTATGAAGTGTTGCGGAGAGGTAGGAGATAAACAGTTGAGGCACACTGTTTATCTCCTACCTATCCTCTTCCCCTGGTTGATGGTTTCTTTCTTTCTTCTCTCCATCCCTTGTTTACTAATCTCCACACATCAATGATTTTGTGTTCACCATGCTCATTAACCGTTCTGTATTATGTGCGTGTTTTTGTCCCTTCTGTAATTCTTACTTGTCATTTAGCCTTTGAAGAAGCTCCTGCTAGGATCGAAACGTCAGGCCAACTTACTTTTACGAATAAAAAAGAAGATAATAATAAAATTGGATCTGTGTGATATAAACCTAATAATCTACAAGATGTTCTGTTGTCATATCGTGAGAAACATATAGCGCATCCGAATCTATATGTTCTACTTGTTTATTTAAAATGCATCTTTTTTTCGGTCCGACACTCTACAGCCGTTCCGGACCAGCTCCTGGCTCAACTTTTACCGAAGGTCACCATGCCGTTATTTACACAGCTCAAGATCTCTCCGGGAATAAAGCAACATGCAGAATCGAATTCACTGTTAAAAGTAAGCTTGATAGCATGGATATATGCATTTCCTCACTATTTAAAATATAGGTATATACAGTTGGAAGTCTGACCCCGTGACCTCGAAGAATGATCAACGATCACGCATATCATTAAATTTGAATTTGCCCGCATTTAACGTAAAGTCGGTCCTACGTTTCACTCACAGAATTTACAGACATTGATAGTTTACAACTTACCGGAACCTCACAGAATGGATTAAAAGTAATTCCAATGTATGGTAGGGCAAAGATACCCGAGAAAAAAATCAACGAAAACCTATGAAACAACGATTGCAATCCAACTTCGTCCTCACACATGTATTCCTAACTGACACAAAATAGGTCAAAACGAACCAACGAAAGAGAGTTACAGCAAAAAAGTTCTCCCATTTGTGGATCTTGTACTCTCCTACATGATGCTGTAAAGTTTCGGTGAAATGGTTGTCTAAGACGGCCAGTCACAAAACGATTACCTCGACTCGGCGATTTTGTTGCTGTCGCCGCCATTTTGAAATTAGGTAGACTTTCGCCAAGCCGTTTTCATGCTATGGGCTACTACCGACAAGACTTCATTCAAATCGTTTTCAATGTAGTGGAACCCATTCCTTTAGTGTACGGTCTATTAGGAATGTTAGGTTTTGTGGCGTGAAATTAAGTAATATAAGTTGTGCTAAGGTTTGGAAGAAATTTTGTCCCAAATTCTAATATATGATTAGGTAAAATGTGAAATTACTGAGAGCTGCGTATGGGAGGGGTAAGAGAGACAAAATGGGGGAGGGGGCAAGGGAGATGGTGTTTCCTTTCTAGCTAAATTAATGGTGGTAACTATTAAGGTAACACAAATTTTCCTGAGTCCGTTGTCAAAACTGAAGGGGTCATACCATATGTCGAATATACAAAGGTAACATGGCCTAGGCCAAACCTTATTTCTAGTTGCTTTCTAAGGAACTTCCAACAATTCCGAATGATTTATACCTACAATACCAAATGATTTATACTTACCCACTTACCATAATTCCACAGTAGCCCTTACTCAGTGAGATTCTGCAAAGCTGGGTACTCATCTGTTGCTTATATTCATCAATAAATATCAGTTAAGTTTTCCAGTCAATACCAATCCTTGTTTGGTTCATGTATCACACTACATAACCGCTTGCCAATATTGAAGTTAAGTACTGTGGCTTGGGTAGGGGTGTGTTGTTTAGGGGAGGGGTGTGGTGTTTTTAGGGGTTTTGGGGAGGGAATGTGGTGCTTAGCGGATTTGGGGAAGGTTTGGAGTTTCCCAGCTTTGGGATGGGTGTGGTGTTCACCAGCTTTGGGAAGAGTTAGGGTATTTTGGAGGGATGAGGTGGTTTTGCCACATATGGGGACTTTAATTAAAAGCGGACTTTCAGTACACAGGACGCGTTTGGATACATTACGTTCTATTGATACTTTGACCAAATATTTTGAGTAGGGCTGTTTTCTTTTTCTTTTGCACATGCATAGTAGAACATAAGTCAACAGTGGAAATAGAGTTGCCTGGTCTTTTATTGATTTTATAACTGTAACAATAAGGCACTTTAAGCAACAGAAAAAAGAAAACAAAAAACATTTGTGTGACACTCTCCATGAAAGAACATGTTTTAATGTCCTGTGAAAATATGGGCATGAAATATAAATTACTTCGATCACTTCAAAGTGAAATACTTTGTTCAAATGGAAGGAATAGCTTAACAAAATTTGAATACTTCTTGAAATGAAACACACTTCATACTGTGAAGACTTCATACAATAATATTGTCTGAAAAAAAAATCACACACAATGTCAAGTGCATTATGACTGGAAGGGGTATTTCAAGGTGGCATAGTGAAGGCATGACATAGCAAAAACAGTTCAGGTGGCAGGATGGATAGTTTTGTAACTTTGAAATGGCGAGATATACCTGTGACATATAGCATAAGATTAAAATTAAAAGACAAATATATAAAAGTAAAAGGTAAGAGTAGAAAGTAAATAAATAAGTCCAAACTTAACATACAGCATAACTTTAACAACCTGGTCTTCTTCAGAAATAGGAGCACCAATAGCAGCCCAACGATCCATACTTCCTTTCATATAATTCAAATTATTTCCAACTGACTTGCCCTCTGCCATTTCAGTTCTGAGGTACTTTTTCTTGAGCTGAATTTTGTTGGTTAGAGAATCCTTTTCGAACAGAGTACGCAAGGCATCCTAAGCATCACTAGGTTTCTCACTTGTTGTAATTAATTCCAGCTGACTAGATGCTATTGCAAGCACAATGGTGAAAAATGCCAGTTGTGTCTTTTTCAAGTTTGCACTCTTCTACTTCTCACATACAGTAACCCCCAACTTTCCTGAGCCATCCTCATAGCCCACAGGCCTTTTACAAGCAACAAATGTCTCATCTGGAAATTCCATGTCAGCCAGTTCGAGCCATCCATTTTGTTAATTTTCCACGTCATATCTTCTGTTGTTCCAGCCATATTGGTCAGTTGTCACGACTAAATTAACCAATTTAAGTACCGACAATTCCCAAGAAATGGTTCCAAAATCAGCACATAAATTCCAAACAACAATCTATTCTACACAGTTAACTTCCAGTGTATGTGTCTGGGCCAATAACTTGTTCGAGTTAGCTAGAGAATAGGCATGAGACTGCTGAGTATATTACAGCCTGTTGCTGCACATAACTTGTTCTTTCTATAAGAGTATAACAGAAACTGAGGAAAAATGTAAATTACACATATATAGAAAACAAAATTGCTTAAAGGTAGCACACTAATAATACAACCTGATTAAACAAACAATAGTTTGGAGCAGAGTTATAACAACAGGCACTTAACTGATCCACAGGCTGCATTCCTTCTTACTACGGGTACATATAAGAGAGCTAGGAACTTAAAGATATATAGTATTAAATAGAATGTGAGACTACATTTATTAACAGATTTCTATAAATAAACTCTTATATGAAGACTTCAGATATGAGGATAATAAACATGAGGATGTAATAAACTCTGGAAGCTCTCTGGGCTAATACTTAATACCAGTGGAACTGCATTTTGCAATGTTAGTCATTATACATAACAAAACAAATCTAATAGTGAATGAAACTTTTCTTCTTTTTGGGAATAACTTTTTTTTGGTCATATATACATGGGAAAGCACCTTAGAGAAATCTGTGTGTGACACACACACACATAGGGAAGACTGTACGTGAATGACTAAGTACTTCTACTACTGTACCTATCATAGAAAACAACATAACAATAAAAAGATCGTAAACTCTCTTTAACAGATAAACATGTTGTCACAAAATGATCCCTGATATTGTTTTAAGTCACCTGGAATTATAAGTAGCTATGTACAACTACATGGCTCTATGAGGTGCAATTGTTCTCAAGTACCAGCAGTAGGTCTAACTGTAATAGCAATAAGTATAAAGTGTAAGCAGTATAAAGCAAGCTAGTTTTATTTCTGTGTTACGTATCTTGCTCTACATATTAAGCATAGGGAATTGGGCCTAGACTTAAGTCATGGATCTAATACCTGTCTTGAACACTTGTAACAAAGTGACATTGAAATGGATCCCGATCCCAGGATGGAGGAAATTTTCACCCAGTCCAGCTTTAATAAAACTCATAATAAGCCATGATCTTAACTTATACATAGTACAAAGGCAGTCTACTAGTACTACTAATAATTTTTGTAAAATAATAATAATACTAAATTGTATCTTAATGCAGTCCAAATCTTTTCAAGAACAGGCCCCTTAGAATTATTACACAAGGACAAGAAGGCGTAGGCTAAGAACTAAAGGTTATATGCCTTAGTCCATTATTAAAATTGGACTAAACTATGCAGGTATTCTAGTATTACTAAAACTAGGCTAGGGCCTACCTGTAGTAAAAACTTGTCGTAGTATATTACTTTAGTAAATACAAAAGTACTAGGCCTATAGGCTAGCCTAGGCTTGTACTAGGGGCCTAGTACAGTAATATTACTGTCCGCTATGCCCTCGAATTTTTAAATTTTAACTATTTAGTAGCCATAAGTAGTACCGTGACTTATCAACTCCCTGATTTTTCCATATTAACGCAAAAAAATGAAGGGAATCTATGCCGAATAGAAAGATTACGAAAAATACGAGACGTTGCAAATCTAGCACTAGCTACTTCATAGTCGACATATAGCGCTAGGCTGCAGGTTATAGGATACGGTGCTATCGTGTATATGTGTATTATGTACGTTAGGATACATGTTTTAGGGGCAACCAAAACCACATAGGAGCACCATTTTCGTTGACCAAAATATCACACTTTTCGGGGGAGTTACAACTTTTTTGAAAAATATGAGTAAGATTCAAGCTTATATATTACAAAAATGTTATTTTTACGGTAAAAAGTTGTCTAAGACGCGAAAGTCACATAACGATAGACGTCGACTCGATTTGACTTACCTTTATGTTTTTGCGTTGGTCGTCGATAAGAAAATGCACTGTTCTATTGGTAAAATCTTCGTTTCTTTCCGGAAATGATCGTATTTGAGTCTCTAAAGTATCCTTTATCGAGCTACGATACTCGTAAACCCGAATGACATTGGGATGTTTGCGAATTTTACCGATTACATCCATACATGGAAGTAGCGAACCGAAGTCCGTAGAACCGGATTTGCGCGAAACAATTACTTCCGGGTCAAGTAGCTGTGCTCGAAAATTTGCTAGTAACGGTCATATATTGAGGTCAGACTTCCAACTGTATAGGGTTTGAAATCATCAATATTAACCATCCCGAACACGTGTGAGAGGTACATGAATGGACATACTGGGACTTTTACAGAGTATAGAGTTTACTTTGTCACAAATCATTGTATGATTGTGTATTCAGCAAACGTCTTTACATCCGAAGTTACATAATCCTTAATATGTGTACAAAATATCAAAAAGGTTTCCGGCGATAAATATAGCTCTTAATCTGTATATGATTCTAACCACTAAGGTGTACGTGTTTATTCCTCGCAGTGAACCAGGAATTATAATTCTTAACTGAGTAAATCCCACCATTAAGGGAATGTGAAATACTTCTGCCTGGGAATGAACAATCCTAATAATGTCGTCAAGAGCTAATATTGTTGTGGGCTGTAAGTAATTATAATATGTTAATGTGGTACTGCTGGAAGAGTCTAACAAAACAGTTATGATTTTTTACCGAGTGGATGATAAAGATATGGTCTTGTGTTTCAAAATAAACCACGTTTACTGATCTTTAATCGCAGACTGTTTGCATGAATAAAGTCGTGGACACGGATGTACAATATACTCAAGTTATCCATATTATGTTTCTCCCTTCACATACAGACGTGCAGCCATCAGATAGCGCTCTCGTCTCTTACAACTAGCCTCGGGTGATTGACACGTGACAATACGACTCGTCGAGGGTAAAGCATCCGGCAGTCGATTTGATTCTGGTGCGAACACAGTCAAATACCGAGCAGAAGATGTCGCTGGAAGTATAATCGAATGTAATTTTACAATCAACGTGATCATCATCATTGTGACCGGATGACATTGATATTTGTTTTCATATAATCGTTATTTTTGTTTCCTTAGTTAGTTACACAACTCAGTATCATGTTACTTTACTCACAATAAAACTCAAATGCCATGAAGCATTACCGTATATTATAGTCAAATGTTTTCATTATTTAATTCCAGTTATCATAAACCATTCGATTCAAACCAGAATAACTTGCAAAAGTATAAGGTGGGTAATTAACTGGTTAATATTCACTGCGTATACAGCCCAATTGTTTAAGTGAACGTCGCTTGCATTCGACTTTGTAAAGCTAAAGCAAATGAGGAAATGACACCAACTTTAACGAAATGTCGAGTAACTGCGTTGTACAACACTTGGTAACACGGCGAAGTATTGTTCTTGTGTTTTCAAGACACGTGTGACGCACAACTCGATAATTTGAGACGTTTCCCTTGTACTGTTAGGTTAACTCTGTAAATATAGAAACATTGTAACATGGTATTTATACAACTCGCATACCTCCTGAGAAGCACCGTAGCAACCTGTTTCTGTGTTGACGGAAATTCCTTCTCGCAGCTGTCCCAGCATGAATCAAGAAAACAGCGGGAAGGAGGGCATGGGGTAACTTTAACCTCATTTTGGCAGCTGTTTATTACCTTGTACAGAACATTATAGGTCAACGCTTTTGCGGTTGACAATTTTCTGACCGATCGAAGAAACAGGGGTCATCCCTTGGTATGTAAACTCTCTTGAGTGTCTTTGTCAGACGTATTATTTTTCTTAGAAAAAATCTCAAGGGCATTAATCTTTCAAAAGAATATTGCAGGTCTACACGTTTACGACTGAAAACTTTCTCACCGATCGAAGAAACAGGGGTCATCCCTTGGTATGTGAACTCTCTTGGGTGTCTTTGTCAGACCGTGGAGTTATAAACAGACTGTTTATAGCTCCATGGTCAGATGTATTATTTTTGGTTCCTTGCTTTTTGCAAAGCAAGGAACCTATGCATTCAACTTGGCGTGTGTGTGTGCGTGTGTGTATGTGACGCTTGGCTTGTGTACACGATATCTCAATAAGGAAATGATGTATCATGTTCAAACTTGTTGGGTGGATAGCCCATAGTGAGAGGAAGATCCCTATTGTTTTTGGTGCCCGCAAAGGTCACCAAAGGTCAGTAAGATGCCAAAAACCAATATATTAAAAACAGCAATAACTCCCATTGACAGGGTCCGACATGGTTGATATTTTGGGAGTAGTTGTGAATGGGGTAAGGGATCGTTTCCAAACATAACGGTAATGTGATCGAAGGTCAACAAAGGTCAATTAATGATAAGAAACTAGTATATTTGCGATAACTTGAGAACGAAATGTCCGTTAGGGTTGGGAGTTGCTTTAATTTTATCCAATTGTCGACCCGCATCTGTGTGACCCTTGACCTCAACTTGACCTCTGTGACCTCTACGTGTTTTGGGGGATTTTTACAGTTTTGATGCTATTTTCAGATGTCAAAGGTACCTTCTGATCATGAATGTCAATAGGTTGACCCCGTGTGACCTTTATGTGCGAAGTTATATGGGGTCAAAGTTTTTCGGTCGGTGTGCTGTCCTCGCGCTAATAAACTGAGGGCGCTATACAGCCAGACAACCATTTCCCCTCAAGCCCCAAAATAAAGAAACCGTGACAAGATCATGGACGTTTGACAACAGTTTAATACGTTGATGAATGAGTGAGAACACGGTAAAACTGAAAGAAACAAAGGAAAAAACTATGTCTAAATAACAAGGTGAGAATAATGAACATGTTATAAAAACCAGGCTAGATAACATATGCCAAAAGCAGGTGACATTCCTGACGAAAGATAAAGTGAAATTAACATAGGCAAGGTGAACAAATACTGTATGTCTGACTTGTGGTTATCCGAAAACTGTACACTATATATACTACAATGACAACGTAGGGAACACATAATACGTAACTGTAAACAATGAGTAAACAATGGTCTAACCGAAACTCCATACAACCAAAATCTTAGCTACACGTACCCTGTACGCACACCAAGCAAATAACAAAGATAACATAACCCGTAAATAGAAGCCCAAGGGTAACGAAACATACTGAATGAGTTGTGAAGGAATAGAATACTCAAGAATAGATGTGAAGTACACGCAATAATAAAATAGATACCAAAAATTACTACAATAAACAACCTAGTAAGACTGCTACAAAAAACCCTAACAACCAGGTAACGTGTGAGCCCAAGTACGCAAATCTCACGAACCGTAAGTAACAACGTAAAACAGGAACGTAGCGAAATTGGTCTACGGTAATACATAATGGAGAATAGAAAACATTAGGGCCGTACCTCACAAAACACAGCAGAAACTGGCCAATAACAACTTAGATTTACAATTTTGTGATCCTAAATGGCAGTAAATAATACAACAAATACTTACAGACTATCACACTCCAAGGATAGAAACTATGAGTATAGATTAAGGTTATTATGATTGCATCTAAAACAAGCGATGCTTCTGAGATTAACGTGAGAATTGTAAACAAAACGATTTCTGAGCGTCCACAAGAAAAGGGTGGCGCTATACTAAAAAGAAAACATGAATAGGAATAAAATCAAAAACACAACAGTCGGAGTTAGGATGGTTGTACAGACTTGTCGTTTTGTTTTTTGGAATCAGGAGATTAAACTACATCTGAAACCAAGGTCAAAAGGTCAAAGGTCACATTAGAAAAAATGTGCTTATTTTGGGAGGAAACGAGCAAAAAAGAAAATGTTTGGTTTTGATGCTAGATTTGGATATCAAAGGTACCTTCTGATCAAAAATGTCAATTGGTTGACACCCGTGTGACCTTCGTGTGCGAAGTTATGTGAGGTCAAAGTTAATTTTCAGACATTTAATGCAACAACTCCCAGTTCCAAGGTGTGACATGGTTGATATTTTTGGACAAGTTGCAAATGGTATAGGGGAATATTTTCAAACTTAACGGTCATGTGATCAGAGGTCACCAAAGGTCAGCTAATGTTAAAAAACAAGTATTTTGGGGGTAGAAAATGGGCAAAGAAAAAAATGTTTGATTTGTATAGTTTGATGCTCTATTTAGGTCTCATCAATCAAAAATGTCAATAAGTTGACCCAAGGTGACCTTTGTATGTTAAGTTATATGAGGTCAAAGTTAATTTTCAGACATTTAGTGTAATAACTCCCAGTGCCAAGGTGTTACACAGTTGATATTTTGAGACAAGTTGCAAATGGTATTGGTGAGTATTTTCAAACTTAACGGTCATGTGATACAAGGTCACCAAAGGTCAATTAATGATAAAAAAAACTAGTATTTTTGCGATAACTGGAGAACAAATTGTCCGTTAGGGTTGGGAGTTGCTTCAATGCAATCCAATCGTCGACCCGCATCTGGGTGACCCTTGACCTCAATTTGACCTCTGTTGACCTTTTCATGTTTTGTGGATTTTTACAGTTTTGATGCTATTTTCAGATGTTAAAGGTACCTTCTGATCATAAATGTCAATGGGTTGACCCCCGTGTGACCTTCGTGTGCAAAGTTATATGAGGTCAAAGTTAATTTTCACACATTTAATGCAATAACTCCCACCCAGATAACATCATGCTAGCGGTCCACCGGCGGCCCGCCAGCTGCACCACTGGCGGTCCACCGGCGGGGAAAGCCGGCGGAACGCCAGAGATTTGGCCGGCTTTAATCCGGCGGTCCGCCGGCGATTACGCCAGAAGACCGCCGGAGAAACGCCAACGTACCGCCGGTGTACCGCCAGTGTTCCACAAGCAGACCGCCGAAGAAACGCCAGCGTACCGCCGGTGTACCGCCAGTGTTCCACCAGTAAACCGCCAAAGAAACGCCGGCGTTCCGCCGGTGTACAGCCAGTGTTCCACCGGCAGACCGCCGAAGAAACTCCAGCGTACCGCCGGTGTTCCACCAGTAGACCACCAAAGAAACGCCAGCGTACCGCCGAATAAACGCCAGCGTACCGCTGGTGTACCGCCAGTGTTCCACCAGAAGACCGCCGAAGAAACGCCAGTGTACCGTCGGTGTACTACCAGCAGACTGCCGGAGAAACGCAAGCTTACCACCGGAGTACCGCCAGTGTTCCGCTGAATTTCTGTCAGAGAGAGCCACTGGCTATCCGCTAGCTAATATCCAGTGTTCTGGCGACCTGCTAGCCCAAATCTGGTATTCCGCCAGCAACCCACTAGGCAGAGATCTTCACATGAATTGCTAACCAAATATCTGTGTTCCGGCAGGCAACTGTCCGTCAAATATCTGGTTTTGTCCCAGCACATTGTCAAGGGAAAGCCAGCAAGAGTGCCAGCTTGTTTGGGGTGTACTACTAGAACAGAGCTATTGGTCTACCTGCAGATTTTACTGAATTACACATGCGGTTACATATGAAGAAATAATGACTAACACAGTGAAATTAGTTGCTACCTTTTTTTATTACGCCTATAAATTACAAAGCGAGAAAATGAGTTCCAGCGTTAAATATTCCAACAGCACTAAAGAAATTCACTCGTCAACTGTTTGTGGTGTAGTCCGAGATATCGTGAGATTATCCCTCACGACCAGATGCACCCTTCAGAAATCTCACCACCGCCGCCTGAATATCAATGAAGTCGATTGTGCAGTTCCTCCGTACAGCTTCTGTTAATACGAAACACATTACACAAAACATTACATAAAAGATTGCATTCTACACAAGCAATAAAATGAAGCCAATAATTGGTTACTCGATACTCATAGCTTGAACAGTTACTACTGTTCATGTTCCACAACCGTACATCAGTTACTACTGTACTGTGCTCGTAACACAGTAACATGTGTTACAGGTGGCACGTGGCAACTTTTTCTAATTGCAAATTTAAAAAAATAATAATAATTTAAAATTTTAAAATTTAAAACATTAAAAAGATTAAATTTAAAAAAATTTAAAATTACTGCAAATTTTCACCTGTCTGACTCTTAGTTCAACGTGTCACAGCTTTCTGATAATTACTGTGCCAACTGTAACACTAGCTATGAGTATCGGCTGGGGTCCCATATTATGATCACAATTGGTTAAACTACATTATTCACATTTTCACACATTTACCATTTTTGCCGTGATATACGAAATATTTCCTTTGCCTTTGACAGTCACCTTCTTTCATTTTATACTGAACACATGCATTACTGTTGCAAATCCAGGTCCCATCAATTGGGAAATTGGATGATAGAAAGTGACAATGACCTGGTCAATAAAGTCATATGGTGAATAAACTTTAAAATCAATGCTGAATGCTGCTTTACAACTGCATCTGAAACAACACATCTTGCATCAACATATATTTGTAGTAAATTTTTTAAATGACCAGAATTCAATGTAAATTAAAGCAAGAATTCTCGTTGATGGGATGTTGGATTGAAAAGTTGGCCAATCCATGAGTCAAATGCACAAGCCCCTCCCCACAACTCAAGATTCTCTTCACTGCTGCTGAAAACAAAAATGACACATATTAACTCACTTTCAATTATGTATTTCATACATGTAGCTTCGCAAAGGCTGTTTTCCCAGTGGTACATATGTCCAGTTCAGTGTGGTAGCAACTGCATTTGCCAATACATCACTCAGGATTCTTTTAACGCACTCCTTCAACGTGTTGCCACCAAGAATTGATAGTCTTTTCATCTTGAAACAACAAAAAGAAAGAAAAGTTAATCAGAAACCATTACAATAATTATTATACAAACAGAAATATTCAAGTAATTCTATTTCATCCCACACTTTGGCATCTTTTGCTAATTTCTTATCAATATTTTAAGAGGAACTAGCAATGCAGTGCTGCAATATGTTCCTTTCTGGGTCCAGTCAAAAACAAGATTGATTTAACAGCCCACTTTTGTAGAATGCACCGCAAGTTAAAATCATTTCTGGCCAAACTCTTGTTACCTAAATGCTTTCATATCATTAGAGTTTTAATTGTCTCCCAGGAAAAGGAAATTAGCCCCTCAGGAAATATTTTTATTTTGTACAGACCACTGACACAATAAAACCTGACTTGGCTTCAAATTTATAATGATAAACTAACATTACACTCTGGAAAACTGTTTTCTGATTACTTTCCTTACACTTTTAAACTGACTCACCAAATATCTTTCCAAAGCCTTGTTTGTTTCAATAGAGTCATCCAGGTTATTAAATTCCTCCAAAGATCCCACAGGAATAGTAATGCGCTGGCTTCTAACAATTAGTTCCTGAAAATCCTGATCTGGAAAAATTGAAAAATTGTGATTAAATCTGCTGACCCCATCTCCCTCAAAAAACAACAACAACAACAGCATACTTTGGTGTTTCCATACTGCAAATTAAAGTTAACAGTAAATAAGTTCACAACAACATATTGTGCAGGAGAGGAATGGCTATATGTCGCTCTTTTATATACTTAGAATCTTTTCACTATTAACTTCAACTGTGTCATCATGCAGCTCAAAGTTGTTATCATTATTGCATGTTTCTTGTAAAATAGCGATTTTGTATTCACCTCATTTTGTATTTTCCTTGTTTAGTTCGCCCAGGGATTTCACATAAGTCTTTTTTTTTCTGTAAATCTACTGCAAAAAAAGAACCAAAAACAACAACCTAGAGCTCTTCATTCTGTATTCATTACTTACAATGGGCATCACCCCTTCAATTAAAATGTTTTTTTTTTGGAGAACTTCCTACGTTGTCCTTATATAAGGTCAAATTTACATCATCAAATACAGACATATCATTTTATTTGTTACTTTGTCTGCAGAGATTTTTAAACATAATAGCGACTGGTAATTACCCTCCTGCTTGCCCAAAGTTGTATCTACTTTCATTGCCATTTAATTCACCTGGGAATACAATAGAGGGGCAAATTGAACCTAAGCTACCTTCACCAACTGTGCTTTCATGATTTATTGCCAAGGAATTTAAACAGTTCTCCCCGCAACACTGTAAATTGTTAACCCTTTAAAGTAACTTTCCATAGAGTTAAATAGTGGCATGCAGTACAGACATAGCATAGAGGCAGTTCTGCTATTGGGCAACTAAACTTTACTTTAACTGAGGATCACTTCAATCTAGGCAGTTATTTTCTTGGAAATCATGCGCAGAATGATTCACCAGAAACTGAGCACATGGAATAGACCCAATGCAAATATTTCAAATTGACAGTAGCCAAGACAAAAAGCAACAAAAAGAGATAAGGCAGCCACAATTTTTTTAGAAGCCTAGAGGCTATAGATATGAAATATTTTTCATTATCATGTTGGTTGGTACCATTATACTCCACAGGAGTACTCATAAACTATAATGACGATGATCTATTGTTCTCCAAAATGCTTAATTTGTTACATAAACTTTGAAGCCTAAGCACTAAACATGAAATCCAAAAAGATTTAACCACCACCCCATTCCTGATATTTGAAAACAACCATAGGTCTACTTATATTATTATTATTAATAAGGTTTTAACACTGAGTCTTTACCTTCTTAAGTAGGCCCAGGGGCCTAGCTATAAACAAATAAAACAGTACATTATTTCTTAAAAGTTATGGATGACCATGATTTTTCAATACTGTAACATACCAAATTATTCAAAACTAGGCCTAGCCTAGTAGTACTAGTGTACTACTACTACTTAGTAACTAGTATTGTAATATATATTTCAGAATATGATATTTAAAATTAGGGGGAAGCCATCCATAGTCATCTAGTAATATTTACAGTGTTAACCTTCTGCAGATAACATTTTTCTTCTAATACAGTGAGCAAACAAATTTTCGGCATAACATTGCATAACCTAGCTATTATACAAACAACGGTCATTAGTTTACCTTTATGTGTGATCGTTATTGCTCAGCCTAACACAATTAACACCTACAAATGTAGGCTAGGTGTAAGTTATACACCGCGAAGTTAATTTTCATGCATTTAATGCAATAACTCCCAGTGCCAAGGTGTGACAAGGTTGATTTTTTTGGACAAGTTGCAAATGGTATAGGGGAATATTTTCAAACTTAATGGTCACGTGATCCAATGTCACCAAAGGTCAGCTAATGTTAAAAAAGCAGTATTTTGGGGGGAGAAAATGGGCAAAGAAAAAATGTTTGAATTTTTACAGTCATGCTCTTTTTAGGTCTCACCGATCAAAAATGTCAATTGGTTGACCTCCGGGTGACCTTTGTGTGTGAAGTTATGTATACAAGTTCAAATTTTTAGACATTTAATGCAATTAAATCTCAATGCCAAGGTGTGACATGGGTGATATTTTGGGACAAGTTGTGAATGGGGTGGTGGAACATTTTGAAACTTAAAGGTCATGTCATCTGAGGTCACCAATGTTATCATATCTGTTGACACGCTTGTAGGTCTCATATATTTCTTACATTTTCGATGCCATATTTAGATCTAAAAAGTGCCTTTTGATAAAAAATCCGATCACATTTTGTGATCACAAAAGTGTTGGCTATAGTCTTGGTTACTTTATGGGAACATGTAGGACCACAATTACTAGGACTATTTGAGCCCAATCTTGCTTGATAATATTATGTGTATTGTCATATACCCCAAGCAAGGAACCACAGTGCCCTTGGGCTCTTGTTCGTAGAAAGAATCTCAGCCGGCTACTACAGGGGATATCCCTTGTCACATCTGCCTTGGGAAACAATTGCCAGGGAGCAGTTCGCCAAACTTAAAAAAAAGTTTATCTAATAACGGTAATAAGAAAGGTCATGTCATATGTCAGTATGCATGTAAGTGTGCAATAAATTTCGTTCACACTGCACAGCAAGCGTCTAACGGGATCTGTGTGTCGTCACCCAGCTAAAAAAAAATCGTAGCGGTAACAGTGACAGGAATGGTGTAGACTAGTCAGCTTTCAAGCTGTGCCGAAGTGAACGTATATATCGTCATTTTGACAGATTTTGTGTAATCGCGTGTAGCGACCCAACGAGTTCAACAGTTCCCTGACGAAATAAAATATCACAGAAATTACTACAAAGAAGAGGCTGCACTCGATACTCATAGCTGGTACAGACTACAGTAACTACTGTTCATGTCCTGTGAAACATGTTACAGTGTTAAGAACACAAAGTAGTGATTACTGATGCACGGTAGATGGACAATGAACAACAGTTGCTGTACGAAACATTTAGAGCGAGTTCATTCATACGCGAATATAAAATTAGGTTGCACCAAGTCTTTTTGGTTCCTTGCTTTGTGATCGAAGGTCAACAAAGGTCAATAAATGATAAAAAAAAAACTAGTATTTTTGCGATAACTTGAGAAGGAAATGTCCGTTAGGGTTGGGAGTTGCTTCAATGTAATCCAATTGTCGACCCGCATCTGGTTGACCCTTGACCTCAATTTGACCTCTGGTGACCTTTACGTGTTTTGGGGGATTTTTACAGTTTTGATGCCTTTTTCAAATGTCAAAGGTACCTTCTGATCATAACTGTCAATAGGTTGACCCTGTGTGACCTTTTTGTGCAAAGTTATATGGGGTCAAAGTTTTTCGGTCGGAGTAAGGATGGCTGTACAGACTTGTCGTTTTGTTTTTTTGGAATCAGGAGATAAAACTACATCTGAAACCAAGGTCAAAGGGTCAAAGGTCACATTAGAAAAAATGTGCTTATTTTGGGAGGAAACGAGCAAAAAAGAAAATGTTTGGTTTTGATGCTAGATTTGGATATCAAAGGTACCTTCCGGTCGAAAATGTCAATGGGTTGACACCCATGTGACCTTCGTGTGCGAAGTTATACGAGGTCAAAGTTAATTTTGAGACATTTAATGCAATAACTCTCAGTTCCAAGATGTGACACAAGTGATATTTTTGGATAAGTTGTAAATGATATAGGGGAATATTTTCAAACTTAACGGTCATGTGATCCAAGGTCACCAAAGGTCAATTAATGTTAAAAAAAACTAGTATTTTGGGGGGAGAAAATGGGAAAAGAAAAAATGTTTGAATTTGTATATGTTGATGCTATATCCACGTCTCATGAATCAAAAATGTCAATATGTTGACCCCAGGTGACCTTTGTGTGTTAATTTACATGAGGTCAAAGTTAATCTTCAGATATTTAGTACAATAACTCCCAGTTCCAAAGTGTGACAGGGTTGATATTATTGGACAAGTTGCAAATGGTGTAGGAGAATATTTTCACACTTAACGGTCATGTGATCCAACGTCACCAAAGGTCAATTAATGATATAAAACAAGTATTTTTGCTATAACTGGAGAACGAATTGTCAGTTAGGGTTGGGAGTTGCTTCAATGTAATCCAATTGTCGACCTGCATCTGGGTGACCCTTGACCTCAATTTGACCTCTGATGACCTTTACGTGTTTTGGTGATATTTACAGTTTCAATGATATTTTCAGATGTCAAAGGTACCTTCTGATCATAAATGTCAATAGGTTGACACCCATGTGACCTTCGTGTGCGAAGTTATACGAGGTCAAAGTTAATTTTCGGACATTTTAATGCAATAACTCCCAGTTCCAAGGTGTGACACGGTTGCAAATGGTATAGGGGAATATTTTCAAACTTAACGGTCATGTGATCCGAGGTCACCGAAGGTCAATTAATGTTAAAAAACTAGTATTTTGGGGGGAGAAAATGGGCAGAGAAAAATGTTTGAATTTTTATAGTTTTTGATGCTATATTCACGTCCCACCGATCAAAAATATCAATTGGTTGACCTCCGGGTGACCTTTGTGTGTGAAGTTATGTATACAAGTTCAAAGTTAATTTTTAGACATTTGATGCAATTAAAACCCAATGCCAAGGTGTGACACGATTGATATTTTGGGACAAGTTGTGAATGGGGTGGTGGAACCGTTTCAAACTTAACAGTCATGTCATCTTAGGTCACCAATGTTATCATATCTGTTGACCCGCTTGTAGGTGATCTTATATTTCTTACATTTTCTACGCCATATTGAGATCTAAAAAGTGCCTTTTGATAAAAAATCTGATCACAATTTGTGATCACAAAAGTGTTGTCGACATAACTGTATATGACCTTTCTTCGCTCTCGGCATGACTAACTGACGTAATTGAAGAGATGTGTGAACTGGAATCAATCGGTACCGTAACTCATTTACTTTAATTCTTAGACATTCCCATCTTCATAGACTCATTGTCCAGTCGTACATGGCGGGCCATCAGTCTCAAATCGTGGGGAATCGACATATACCGATTTAAATCGACATATACCAATTCCTTCGACTTATACCAGTTTGCAGCAGCTTTAATTGACTTCTACCGATTTAAATCGACATATACCAGTTTAAATCGACACATACCAATTTTAGTTGATATATACCAGTTAAAATCGATGATATGTCAAATTAAATCGGTATATGTCATTTTACATCGACATATACCAATTTAATTCGACATACCAGTTTAAATCGACATATACCGATTTAAATTCACATATACCAATTTATATTGATGATATGTAAAGTAAATCGGTATATGTCAATATAAATTGAAATCTACCAGTTTAAATCGATGATATGTCGAATTAAATAGGTAGAAGTCAACTTCCTTGGACTTATACCAGTTTCTAGCAGCTTAAATTGACATATATCGGCATACCATCGATTTCGCTCATCGACATATTCCAAATCCCGATTTCGGTGAGTTTGGTAAGTTTGTATTGTACTATATCGTTTTAAGCTGCAACTTCTAAAACCGTAGTACACGACTGACACAATGCATGGTGCAATTACTGCAGATAATCGAAGTTGGTGAAAGAAAAGGTTAATATTTTTTTGCAATTATAAACACATTATCCATTAAAGACTAAATCAGCAATCATAAAGCCAGTGTGTCTCTGAACAGCACATGAAACAAGACTGCTGATAAAATAAAGATCATTTGAGAAGCAATAGAATATAAACTCAAAGTAAACAGCATGTGACTTCTTTGAGCTACAATCCAATTATAAGAACAGTCCTCAGTCAACTAATTATACAATCCCTCGATACATACACTGGAATGAGTCTCACTAACGTTACACGGAAGCCGTAGTAAATCCGTAAAGTTGAACTAAAAAGATGGCGCTCTCCGAGAATGTTAGTTCACTCACGTTGATAAACGTTACAAGTTAAACTACCCTTCAAAGTTATCTGTAAACCATTAAACCGCCGTAAGTCACGGTATTCATCCAAAACTTAAGGAAACCCCATCAATTATTATGAAGATCAATTACCAGCATATATGGTAAAACTATACTTCGAAGTTCCAGCTTGTAGATTGCAGCAATTTGAAGACATACAGCTTACCCATAAGCATCAACCTACACATATCTTGACATTAGGCATTTCGTTTCCAGACATTCTGAAAAAGTTAAATATAGTAAGTTATATATTTAGTATCGGCCGTCTTTAAACAATGTGTATAATAATGGATACATACACAAAGAATATGTGTCTTAAACAAATTTTTAACAAGACAAACATTGTTTCCGAGAGACAGAATTGTGCCTGCTTGAGTTGCACTGCTCCAGGGACGTGATAACAGTATCTTCACAGTATTGTATTGTTTATCGAACGGTCAAGCATTGTCGCTATTAATGAAGTCCCCGTAAACACCTCTCTTGACCTGTAACTGACTTGTATTAGTTGACACTGAAGCTCTAAAGGATACCTATTAAGACTATTAACACTTGTCTGGCTTATAACATAATAGTTTAAAGTTTGCGACATTAGTGTTTAGGTAAATTGTGTTTAATGGTTGGAGCTGGGGCTATTAAAGTAGGATATAACTAAAGCGATCGTGACAACAAATTTGATAAGTGTCACTAGTTCAAGAGTTTAATATCAGCGGACGCATTTTTGTACACTTTAACATCCCACTGACATTTGGAGCTACCCCATATTGCAAGACATTTGGATTTGTGTGTGGATTTCTAGATTAAATGGACTAAATCAGGAAGAGAGTGACAAGATCTGCTCTCAGACTGATGAAACTTGTAAGATTTGAATAATTTTGGGGGGAAATGCATCCTTTTTAAGGTTATGAAGTGATAATTTGTATTACATGAAACTTGGCGTATGCACATATCCGTGTCACCATGTTGCAATGAAGACATCTAAGAATGACAAAATGGAGTTTATTTGAAGATGTTATAAAGAAGTATTGAGAACATATAACTGGACAGCACAATAATATAAACAAAATGTCTGCAATTGTATGAAATATACTATAAATCTACCCTAACATATCTTTAAAAAAAGTCACATTATAATTACCCGACACACATTTGTCAATATATGTATTCAAAGGAGAAGCTGGACTGGTGAATCCTAAGCCCTAATTTCTAACAGTGTTGTAGGTACAGCATAGGAAACAAAACAGTGTCGAACAACTTACAAAATGAGGAAGAGATAAACAAGATTATATGAGCTATTTGCCAGTATCCTAAGCGAGGATCATGTACTTAATGTAGGTAATTAGAAAATTTGAATAATTGAGTATCTTCTCATGATTTGTTTTATTTTTTTTTACCATTTGCAATAATGCAGTTTATTAAAACCTCCTGTATGTCGACTGATAATCTGTTGAAAGCGTTAATGTTAACGAGGCCAGTAAAGGTGAACCAAGAGACATACAAAGAAATATAGAGGGATATATCGGAAATTCCTCAGTCTGTAGTAATTCGGTATGATTGCTGTTTATTAGCGATGTTATAAAAAGGATATTTTAGACACTGATTTACAATTGATATTGTTATTGTTATTTGACAGCTTGGAGAAAGGAGAAGGTAGGAGCCCCTTTAATAATTGGTCTTTGTTTTGTCCAATGGAAAACAATTAAGAGAAGCCATTGCGGAGAACTTAACCTTCAAATGCGAGTTGTTATAACATAACAATATTTCTATACTGGTTTCTATGCTAAGGCATTCTGAAATTCATGCTGAGTAAATGACGTATGTTGCAAATTCTTAATTTAAATTAAGGATCTGAAACTTTCGAGAGAGCTATATTTACTAGAATATGTGAATTTAACTAAAGTTTGTGTCAGAAATATGTGAAATTGTTGAAATTATTAATTTCAGAAGTCCAACATATGAGCCTGTGATCTCTGTAACTGATGTAATTTGGCAGATAAATGGTCCTTTCTGTAACATTCTGATGAAACTGAAATAAACATAGGTACATCAGTGTCAAGATTGGTGGATTTTGTGGATGGTGGATTGAAGAAATGTCAGATCAGGCTTAATTTCAATTTTGTAATTAAAATATGAAACCACACATGTCGATATGGGGCAATGCGTGAATTAAACATATTGATATACGGTATTGGTATGTGAAGCATTCCGAATTAGAGCGACCAAACCCAAGATTTAACTTGGTACTCATATAGCCAACCCATCAAAACAAACAAAACACACACACCCACACCCACACACACATCAGCTCCTTCACTACCAACGTTTATGGCAAGCCATTTGGGACAAACACTGCATAATATATCAGCGTATTAATCGTTATTTATACGCGTATTTATTGGAATATATACGCGTATATAGTATTAGCCAATCATATGGGCCAAATATATCCAATATATCCGCGTATTAATTCGAATATAATACACGTATTAATTCGAATATATACACGTATTAATTCGAATATATACACGTATTAAATAGAATACATATGGGGATTAAATCCAATATATGCACGGATTAATTAGAATATACACGAAAACACATTTTCGGTCTTGCTGAGTACATATACCAACGATAAATGTTTTGGCGGGCTCGCGAGATCGCTTCATAATGCGAAACTTTACACATGTACAACACATATATATTGGAATTAATACGCGTATATATTCGAATTAATACGCGGATATATTATGCGGTGTTTGTCCCACATGGCTTGCCATAAACGTTTAATCACTGCCCCTCTCAGCTGGCACAGCTGGTCCTCAATATTTGTATATGTCAAAGCAGGACCGTTCTGCACCCGATTGTTCCATAAATGTGTACTATCAATACATGCATGCACCAATTGCAATGACAGTTCATCTCTACCAATACACATAGCTGTTTGTGTGACAAGCAGTACCAATTCGGTTTTAAGCTATGTTGGAATATTCCGACTATAAAATACACCATTATCTATGGAACGCAAAAAGAGCAAAATCAAACAACATCAACGTTTATTACATTGATGACCTTATGAATTCATATGAGAACGACGTGATTTGATGTAATGGTGTTATACTTATATGCAATAACAACATGAATGTATACATCAGCTACGTAAAATAGTATAACAACGACGCAAAAATATACATTAACATCATATTTCAGTATGAGAACGTCATTTTTGTCTGTAATGTCATCGTTATTTATTTATATTACTCATATAATAACAACATAAACACACGTGAAGCCTGCGTAAACTGCACTGATAACAAGCTGAGAACAGAAAATGAGGGCGCTATTTCACTTAACGTAATAAAGTTATATATACATAGGCGTAGTAGATCACTACGATGACAGCTTTTCAAACAACAACTTTTAATACAACGGCATAAATTCATGTGACAACGTAATATCATGCAACAAAGTGATGGCGCGCTTCGGGGAAACTTCACCCGAATCGAAACCATCCGAGCCACAAATACAATAATAACCCTGAGACGTCCATCTCTGAGTGGATGATCTCTGCAAGGACGATTTCTGAATCACGACGATTTCTAAGTCGCGACTATGGCAAGCAATGTGGGACAAACACCGCATAATATATCCGCGTATTAATTTGGATATATACGCGTATTAATTCGATTATTCGATTAGCCAATCATAAGTGTAGTGCAATGTATTTTGTGAGTTTCCGTAGTGTTGTCTGTTACGTAATATTTGGTGTAACTTTGTTTGACCACACTTCAAAATGTTCAGATTCAGCCGCTTAATTATTTGTCAACGTTTGAACGAAGTCCTTGCGTGATTGGCTTGTTGAACCCCCGTGATTTTGTGATACGTAATTACTCCCTTTCAATGTCCATTTGGTATATATACATAAAAAAAAAGGACTACTGGCGTTGGTTGCGTCTACTACAGTCGTATACAGTATTTTACATGCCAGATATTCAGCCATCTGAAATTACATGCGAAATGGTTAGAAAGTAATGCTGTTCGTAAAATAATGCTGTTTGTAATAGGGACCAGTGGTTTTTTGATGTTCTCGGTGTTAAAGGGATAAACGAGTTTTACGTAGCCATGTGCGTCTGTGAGCAGAAAAAATTGCGGTGACTCCGACTTTTGTATACAAATCGTCCTTATTTTCGTCTTTTTTTTTCGTCTTATTTTCGTCCTTATTTACGACCGTTACAATGAGGCTTAAATATATACGTGTAGTAATTCGGATAGAAGCACGTATTAATTCTAATACATATGAAGATTAATTCGAATATACGCACTTATTAATTCAAATATATAACACGTATTAAATCATGTTCTAGATCAAGTAAGTTTGGCCTAGGTGTACGCGTCAATAGATATTAACGTTGTAATCTCTTTCTTTATTGCACTGGCGAGGCTACAATGTGATAACTCTCGAAACTCGTTTGTGAAAGCTATAAGACATGCCAATTATTGTTGGATTTAATACGCCTATATATTCATATTAATACGATGATATATAATGTGCTGTTTGTCACATATGGCTTGCCATACGCGACGGTTTCTAAGTCAAGACCATTTCTGAATGGATAGTTCCCGAAAGGTTGGCTGTGTTTGCGCGGAGATCTCCGAGTAGACGGTTATGGTAGGCCATACGTGAAATAATTGCTGATTTAATGTCCGTACGAATTAAAATTATGACCTGTATTAATTCTATTTAATACCGACATTAATTCTCAGCCAATCACCATGCAGCTTCATATGCCATTATTAGGCCTAAACAAATTAAAGAACGGTATTAATTCTAATATATATGCGGACATAAAACGAATTTATGTCCTTCATAAATACATTTCGTGCCCGCAATAAATATATTTTATGCCGGTATCAAAAACATAAAAATGAATTAACACGGGCATTAAATAGAATTAATACGGGCATTAAATAGAATTAATACGGGCAGTCGCGGCGGTTAGCTTCCTTCGCCTATAATGTCCGGGACGTTTTGGGACATCGTTCCTATAGGCCTATATCTGAGGCCCTGGGGTCATTCCTTGACCGACTTGGTGCAATTCAATGTGCCCATTGCGAAGTAAATTTATTCACATATTGTTAGTTGCCATGGGTTTGAACAAATGAGGGGTATTCTATCCTAAAACATAGGGCAAAATGGGGCTGAGGTTCCAGTTCTTTATTGCAGATTTCCTGAGTGACGAGTTTGTAATTTACTCTCGAAATCACGCAACTAGATGGCTGCTACCCAGCCTGGAAAGTGCCATCTCCAGCGATCCATCTCCAGGTATTGAAATCTGAAATTTTCTTGGTACGCTGCGCGCCAACTGATGGTGGCGCTCCGCTTACATAGTAATTAGTACTTACGGCCGAAATACTTGAATCGATTACGTCCCCCCCCCCCCCCACACACATTTCAAATCGGATTGACCCCCTGCTTGAGTAGAAAACTTCTACAATTTCTTCAATTCTCTACGTTCGTTGGTTATTCTCTAATTGAACAAGACACGTAACATTTCAGGGGCGGATGCAGGATTTTTAACAGGGAGGTCTGACTGGTCCAGCCGCGCCTGATCGAAAGACTATCTAAGCGGAGCGCCACCATCGGTTGGCGCGGAGCGTACCAGAAAATTTTTGGCTTTACAAACCCCCCCAGATGGCCGGAAACGGCACTTCCCGAGTATTCTAAGCTGCATGTACCTAGCCTGAAAAAATGTATCTCATGTCTGCAATTTCTCAATTGATGAGAAAAAACAATCTATGAAATATGGTAATACATATCAGATGAGTTGAGATGATACAAAAATCATAATGCCACCAATCCCCCTCCCGTTCCGTACCACTGTTTGATGCAGGGCCTCAGTGGCTTAGCTAGGGGTATTGGTCAGGAGGGGCCAGAATGGTCAGTGGGCGCTTTCGACACTATCTAAGCGGATAGCGTACAGACATTTTTTGAGTAAAGATACTCCCTAGATCGCCGGAAATGACCCTTTCCGGGCCTGGCTAATTTGCAGATAAACGAAGAATAAATAGGTGTCATCGCCAAATTACACCAACAAAATGTGACAAATGTCAATAAGTAGATGAGAGCGCAATAAAAAAGTCAATAATCGCGAATAAGTAAAAAGTGGTAAAGAGCTGAAAAGGGCGCCAGCAGTCCATTTGAGTCCATGAGGGGGGGGGGGGGCATCCGCCCCCCTGACTGTATGGACGCTCCGCCACTGCAAAAACTCACTCGAAATGTATCTGCATCAGTACGAGTTAGCTAGTTTTATTGATGATCTATTCATGGTAGATTGGAGAGAACAAACGCCGTGGATGTTTCTCAATGAACTTTCGGACCACTTCGTCAGTGTCGATAGGAGTGTTATAATACGTGTTCATGAGAACAAGAGCTGTGAGACGTTCCTTGCCCATTGTTGATCGGAGAACAGTTTTATGCCTTCTCACCGCAGAAAACGATCTCTCATGAAGAATTCTTCGGCGCATCCTATGCAGCCTACCGCTCTGCCACCTCACTGCCCAAACAATTCGAACACCACCTCAATTTTGAAACTTTTCGGTCTGAAAATTGAGATTTTTAGGCATTTTATGCACGTGTAGCACGCGTGCACACTATAGTTCATTTGACAGAAAAGACACACCTGGCTGACTTGTAAGGATAACCGCCCTTCTGACGTCCTACATGTTTAAAATTGGTGTTTAATTTAATTATTTTTTCTCTCTCTCATTTTTTCTCTCTTCTTACTCCTTTTTTTTCTTTTTTTTTGGGCCGAGAGCAGGGGGGTCCGGACCCCCTGGACCCCCCCCCCCCCCCGGATCCGCGCCTGCATTTGAACGCATTTGAGTTAACAACATCCTTCCAAAAAGTTGAAAGCAACGAATGTTAACTGTATTCATCCGCAACGACTCGGCGTTATCTGTACTACTACAGCTCTTGCAACATAGACACTTGTAACGTTATTATTCATTGAAGCATGCATGCATTATATACTATGGCCGTATATGGTTGGCCACAGTGGACAAAATTCGGGAATTTATGCCGACATATATTCGATTAAATGCTGACATAAATTAGATTTTATGCAGACATTAATTCTGAGCCAATCAGGAGGCAGTTTTATATGTCTACATAAAATCGATTATATGCCCTCATAAAATCGGTTTTATGATGGCATATATTCGATTTAATGCTGACATATATTCGATTTAATGCTGACATATATTCGATTTAATGCTGACATATATTAGATATAATGCGGACATATATTCGATTTAATGTCAGCATATATTCGATTTAATGCTGACATATATTTGACCAATGAGAGAGTAGGAATATATGTCTGCATATATTCACTTCCGACTACAATTCCGGCCACATCCGACAACAAATTACCCACATCCGACAACAATTCTTCAACAGCCAATCGCTGCGTTTGTTAGAAATGAATCACGGCGCTGGTTTTTAAATACCAATCGTCACCAGTTACTCAGGGTCCATAGGATAGACTATAGTATAGGGTTAGCCCCGAGCATTGTTTGACTATATCCATGGCAAAGCGTGTAAGCCTGAGCCTGTTGTAAGCTTGTTTGCCTTTACCCTTATTATGACCCGTTTGGACGACCGAGATCAATTCCTTCGGGATTTTCGAAGGGAGGTTAACGATTGTGTACGAGTAGTTACCACCCAACTCGACAATCAACAGGTTCTTGGTGATGTTTTGGAGAGACTTTCTGCCCTTAAACGAGATTTGCTCCACTCTCGGACAGGAGACATCGTTAGTGCGAGCGCATACGACTCCCTGCTGAGTTCACTAAACCGATTGGTTGAACTTGTGTCTCGACAAGCTGAAGTTGAAGAATCAAACGCAGGTAGGCATTTTTCCCCCCAGAGTGACTTGAATGGAAGTATCAAAACACCTTTTGCAATATTGAATTCAATGAAGGTATTGGTTAGGCTCTAACCTAGTCAGTAGACCAAGCCTAGGCCTATAGCATACAGTGCATCATAGTCATGTAGCCAGAGGCATTTATTAGTTTTATTAACTACCGCCCTACCCTATATTAGGATACCTTCCTGTAGTCGATCAGCGCATATCATTATATTAATTGCTGTAGGCCTAGTTGCATTCCCATATTTTCCTGCTTCCCCTATTTTCGTGCTTACGCGTCCCCTATTTCTGTGCAGTACGGACATACGGCATAAGGCTTAAAAAAATAACAATTTGTACAGTACAGAGTAAGAATACCACAAAGTGGACATTTTATATAAGTCACAGTATGCATGGGCCAGCCAACATGTATATCATGAGAAAGGGTCATATTTAGAAAACAGACCAATGCTGGAGAGGTAAAGATGCTGTACTGCAGTCTGTGCATATAATATGTTGTTTTATTACAAACAGGAGAAAATATAATTTCAGTTTTTTTCGAAGGGTACATGAAGTACCTTTCTATAATGAAACCTTTGAATTCTTCCTACAGTATGTCATCGCACCGTGAGGTGGTTGCAATGCTGTTTAACTAACTATATTCTGGTATCTTTTCTTTTGCATCTTCTGGCTGTCAACTACAGATGTAACCGAAAGTTTTGCCAGTACTCGTGTCTCCAGCAGGCAGAGAGGCTCTCCAAAGTTTAACATAACACGTGCTCAACTGGAGTTCTTAATAGCGTGCCGGTTTTCCAAAAAAAAAATTGCTGAAATACTACATGTTTCATCAAGAACAGTATCAAGGCGTTTCAAGTAAGTCTGTATTGTACGTACTTCAGTTGGTTTTGTCGGATTTTGTCAGATCATGCTCTAACCAGTGATTGTCAACCGTGGCCCTCTCAGTGTGGCCCGGAACTGAATTTACATTTAAAGAAAACAAAAAAAAAGTAGGGAAAAATCATAACAGACTTGGGATAAACAACAAAAATCGTTGACTAGTATTTTAATTATATTTTTGAGAGCCACTGATTCCTTCCCATCCACTTTACTCCCCTTAACTAGCTCGAAATTGATGTCTAGACTGCTTGGCATGTGACTCCTTTGATGGCCTTATGAATAGCCAGTGGCCTTTAACCTCAGCCCTACAGCTCTGTTTGGCCCTGGCTCTTACAAAGTTCAAGAATCACTGCTTTTAATTGTAAGGTTCCAGGGGTCAAATATTTTTTGACTTCACTTTTCATCATCAAGCTCATTGCATCATACTGTATACTGTAGGTATGCAGACTTGATTTTATACAGTAATGTGGCACTTGACAGACATTTATTTACAGCGGTGGAGTGGGTGGGGGCATAAAATGTGAGCGTACTATGTTATATGTGCATGATGGTTGACACTCCAGTGTTCATGTTTTACTAATGAGCCATTATTTGTTATGAATTTCAATGCCTCTCTAGACACTGAAGCAAAGATGACCTTCCAAGAATTATTGTGCATACAAGTGTGTTATGTTGATAGTATCCACAAAACCGTACATTACTTGCATGCATTTGTCGTTCACAGTGTACATGCGAGACACAGAAACAGGGAGTTGAGGTTATCCACTTTCCACACATTAAAATCCTGGAACATTGGCATGGAAATTGGGAAAGAGTGTGGAAAGATCTTTCTGTATCGTAAATGAAAGTTCCTTACTACAATATTTGTGATCCTCCCTTTAGACTCTCAATAGTTTTGATCGGCAGCGTGCCAACAATTAGGGTAGGTATGCTGTGTTCAGATATATGCCTTAAATTGTCGTAAGGAAGAGTCTGGTAGACTTCTTAGTAGAACCTTGAAAAGCCTGGACAAGGCAAGAAATTTACTCTGTTGTAAACTGCATGTCCAAATTGTGTTTGTCATGCATTACCATGCTACAAATAATTATAGAATGCCATTACATGATGATAAGCAATCAAGATAGTAATGCATCATATTATCCTTTCAGAGAATTCAATCTTGACACAGAAGATTACAGTGACATGAGCACTGAAAGCTTGGATGAAACTGTGCAGAGACTCCTTGCTGGGAACCACAGAATTGGTGCCAATACTGTTGTCACTCTCCTCCACAATGAAGGAATTAAAGTACAAAGAGAAAGAGTGAGAGAGTCTGTCCGCAGAGTAGATCCTGCTGGCGTTGCATGCCGTTCTAGACGTGTGTTGAAACGAAGGGCTTACAAAGTTCATTGCCCAAACTCACTTTGGCATTTGGATGGCAACCATAAATTAATAAGGTTTGTACAGTAACCATTAAACATTTACTTTTAATAGTCACTTGAGGGAAGTGTACTGCACGTGCAGCACACGTTACTGAACATAACATTGACTTACACATTACATTTTTTTTGTGGTAACAGGTACAAGCTACCCCTCGTATTAAAACTCACATCTAGGCTTTTGCATGTGAAAGGTTATGTTGTTGTCAATAGAGGTCAAATAATGAAAACATAATTACTATGTATCGTCTTGATTAGTGTTAGCCGATATACAAAAAAATATGACAGAGTGAATGATGCAAGATGTTGCCATATTTTATTTGCAGATGGCGGATTGTTGTGCATGCTGGTGTTGATGGGTTCTCAAGACTAATAACCTTCATGAAGGCAAGCACTGACAACAGAGCTTCAACTGTGTTTGAGCTGTTTAAAGAAGCCACAAAACAGTATGGGACACCATCACGTATAAGGTGTGACAACGGAGGTGAAAATACAGCTGTTTGCCAATTTATGGAGGAATACCATGGTACAGGGCGTGGCAGTGCCATTAGAGGGAGGAGCGTGCACAATCAGCGTGTTGAAAGAAACTGGTTGGAAATGTGGAATGGTTGCATCAATGTATATTATGACCTTTTCACAAAGCTTGAAGAAGACAGACTCCTTAACCCTAACAGCGAAGAACAATTATTTGCCCTTCATTATGTTTATTTACCGTCTATTAATCATGCATTGAAAAAGTTTGTTCTTCAATGGAACCACCATAAAATGCGAACAGAGCACTCTTCATCACCTCTGCAAATGTTTGTTATGAGATCGCTAGAGGTTCAGGGTTCTTTATCAACAGCAGTTGTGGATATGTGGGAGAATGCAACCCATCAAGACACATCCATAGATACAGCATCAAGGCATAGTGATGAAGAAGATGATGCATCGCTCACTTATGTGGATGTACCAACTACTGTAGCACCAATAACAGACACACAATTAGAACAACTCAGGCAACATGTCAACCCTATGGAAACGTCTGAGAATTTTGCTGTTGACATGTATCTGCAAGCTTTACATGTTATAAGTGAATTTCATTGACTGTTAGCTTAATAATGTACCTATAGTACAATATTGCAAGAATATATATTAAAAAGGTTAAAAAATGAAGCTCATTTGTCTATTTCCCATCTTCATAGCTAATTCAGTTGCTTAATTTATTTATTCACTTTACATGAAATAGTGGATTGCTGATATTGTGTGATGTCCTTCTTGTACTACTATTACTACTTTCTTGTACTACTATTGAAATGAATATGTTTACATTACCTTGCAAAATGACCCCTTTCTTGCATAGCATTTTGTGTGGATAGGGTCTGCAAAGTCAGGTCACTATAAATATTAGACAGTGATCACATTTTGGCAAAAGGTGTAGTGGCCTTTGTAAAAACAAAACCAGTAATCTGAGTAGTAGTAAAATAGTGATATTTCAAATTATTGTGCAATTTTCTATTGAGTGAATAAACTTCAATATTTCATACCTTAGCACAGGAATGTACGATAGCCTAGGTCAATGCAAACTCCAGTAATTCTGAAAGCCCTACAGAAACAATAACCACTGTTTGAAAAGAAAGGTGCAATACTTTATTTTGTTGGTAAATACAAGATTTTGTCCCTTCAACAGAATTTGAAAAACCTTTTTTATGCTTTTGCACTAGATTGTCTTCCTGCTAACAAGTTTCATTGGGAGTATGCACATCCTAAAACACTTTGTTGGGCTTTGTAAATAATTTTTAGTCTTATACACTCTTTTGTAGGAACAACTTAACTATTCCTAACTTCCCTTGTACCACTGGTGAAGCTTGCAAAGTGCCACATACAGTATTCAACACCAAAGCTCCTGGCAAATTTTGCTTTGTACATTATATCCAGCCATCTTTGTTAGTAGTGGTTTTGCTTCAAAACTCAAGTCATTATCATTGCTTTTAACTCAGACACAAAGTTGCGGCAGAAAAGAGGTTTTCATAGCATAGAAAATACATTGTAGCATATGCATTCACCTATTGTGCCAGTTAATTTTAGCCACTCCTTTTTGAAAACTAGAAAGTTTAGTGATTCATAGCCTATAGGAAATATTCTTTAAGTTTATGGTGGTTTCAAATTGACATGACTTCATCATGAAGTTTCTTTGTTTACACTTACATACGGAATGCTAAGTAGGAGACCCTGCCATTCCAGAGATATTGTGTTCACATGCACATCACATAGATCCTTTTTGCCTTTGGCAAGGAATCAAAGTGTAATATTTTTAGAGTTTTGTAATATATACTGTAATATTCATTTCCAACATGCTTCCTGCACTTCCATTTATGTTCAGAAGATCATTGTTCTCCAGAACAGTTACTTTGGAACTTTGTTTCTACACTATAAACCTTGTGCTCTAGTACATTTTTCTGTTATCATACTGATGGCTTTGTACTTTTACTCTTATGCAAGGCTTTGTACTGGTACTTTTGTGCATTTAATATGTCAGATTGATAGCAGTACAGGAGTCTAGAGAAACCTATGGATAGTTGGTACTGCTAGTTAGTAATTAGTATTCAGGTTCATTCATGAGACCACTGCAACAGTTACAATATGACTGGCCAAGGCTCAACCTCAACTTAATTAATCTGTATATAGCAGCATATTCACAACTACATTCAGTGGCTGCTGCCAGTAATTTGAACCTTTCTGCATTGAGTAATAACGTTCATGTAAACCTGATGGCAATGTAGAAGCCCAGCAATGTAGAAATTCTTATTTTGACATTTCATCCTAGTCAGTGGATGGAACTGGTAGTGTCACAACTGAAACCCCTCTCAAAAAGTTGTAACAATGATATGAGACAGTGTAATCATATGCAAACTGTACACTTCACAAATTATGTATGTTTGCTCAGCTTTATGTTGAACAAAATCATTGTGTAATCTGAACAAAGAGGTATATTGATGCTGCAGTAATATATTTGAAGAAATTGCATCAGCCAATCAGTAATGTGAAATGTCATTTTTCATTGGCTATGCACCCTCATTATCTGTGCATGTTTGAGGGGTTTTGTCAAATTTATGGTGTCAGAATGGGGGGGGGGGGGTTGTAAGGGAGACCTGTGACCCTAAAGGATAGAACAAGTGGGACCAGTTGGACAACTGTTTTTCTTAATTACTTAATTCAAATGTTAAGGGAGGCTCAGTGAAATATTTAAGCCATGTGACAAACATCAAATGATATTACGTATCCCTCAGAACAAAGAGTATAGACATTAGAGAGGTTTGGTCTCGATGAGAGTTAAACTAATATCAGACAAGTACTTTGAGCTGAACATGTGTTTATTTAATTTTATTAAGACAAATGTCGTGTTTGAGTAGTTTTCAGTCTATCGAGTTGTCATTACATTTGGTTATTAAACATCAGCCCTTCAAAACTTACATCTGCTTATGTTTGAATAATTTATGTATCTTTAGTCTTATGATGTGTCACTGACAGTAATCTTTGGGAAAAACTGGTAGTACTGTGAGAGCCTTCAACTTGGTTCCCATGCAGTAGGGGAAAGTGTGGGAACCCTGCTTCAATATCATGTGACCTCTATTCCAGTTACAGTAAGGACATTAATATTGCAAACAAGCTCTGCCCATTTCTAATGAATGATTACTTGGTAGCAATGCTTAACAAATCTAGTACAATAGCTAATCCTCTTCCAAAAGGTAGCACACAATTAATACATTTAACCAAAAAAAAAATGAAATAATGAAGACAGCCTTGGCAGTATAAAGTTAGTTTAATGAAACATTTATAGTAACATAAGTAAATTTGAAAGCAGTCAAAAAGTTTGTAAAATGATATGTAGAAATATATAGGCAATGTACATTGCTTTATGCTGACAACTGAGGACGGCATGAAAGAGTTGGAGGGAATATCTATTACACCCATTGTGGCAAGAACTATCGTCCAATAGGGCATGCTAACATTGCCATCAAGTGTACACTTATCTTAACAATGTTGTTATTCATTTATGTCTGTCTGATGAAGGGGTCTTACTCAGACAAGACCATAGAAAAAAACACATTTATGATCTAGTTATATAGAGTAGCTAATCATCTTCCAATGTAGCAAAAAGTAGCACACAAGTAATACATTTAACAACAAAAAAAGAAGAAAAAATGAAGACAGCCTTGGCAGTGTGTAGTTAGTTAAAACATAAATACATTTGAAAGCAGTCAAAAAGTTTGTAAAATGATATGTAGAAATATATAGGCAATTTACATTGCTTTATGCTGGCAACTGAGGACGGCATGAAAGAGTTGGAGGGAATATCTATTACACTCATTGTGGCAAGAACTATCGTTCAATAGGGCATGCTAACATTGCCATCAAGTGTACACTTATCTTAACAATGTTGTTATCCATTTATGTCTGTCTGATGAAGGGGTCTCACTCAGACAAGACCATAGAAAAAAAACACATTTATGATCTAGTTATATAGAGTAGCTAATCATCTTCCAATGTAGCAAAAAGTAGCAAACAAGTAATACATTTAACAACAAAAAAAGAAGAAAAAATGAAGACAGCCTTGGCAGTGTGTAGTTAGTTAAAACATAAATACATTTGAAAGCAGTCAAAAAGTTTTTAAAATGATATGAAGAAATATATAGGCAATTTACATTGCTTTATGCTGGCAACTGAGGACGGCATGAAAGAGTTGGAGGGAATATCTATTACACTCATTGTGGCAAGAACTATCGTTCAATAGGGCATGCTAACATTGCCATCAAGTGTACACTTATCTTAACAATGTTGTTATCCATTTATGTCTGTCTGATGAAGGGGTCTTACTCAGACAAGACCATAGAAAAAAACACATTTATGATCTAGTTATATAGAGTAGCTAATCATCTTCCAATGTAGCAAAAAGTAGCACACAAGTAATACATTTAACAACAAAAAAAGATGAAAAAATGAAGACAGCCTTGGCAGTGTAAAGTTAGTTAAAACATAAATACATTTGAAAGCAGTCAAAAAGTTTGTAAAATGATATGTAAAAATACGTAGGCAATTTACATTGCTTTATGCTTGCAACTAAGGACGGCATGAAAGAGTTGGAGGGAATATCTATTACACTCATTGTGGCAAGAACTATCGTCCAATAGGGCATGCTAACATTGCCATCAAGTGTACACTTATCTTTATGTTGTTATCCATTTATGTCTGTCTGATGAAGGGGTCTCACTCAGACAAGACCATAGAAAAAAACACATTTATGATCTAGTTATATAGAGTAGCTAATCATCTTCCAATGTAGCAAAAAGTAGCACACAAGTAATACATTTAACAACAAAAAAAGAAGAAAAAATGAAGACAGCCTTGGCAGTGTAAAGTTAGTTAAAACATAAATACATTTGAAAGCAGTCAAAAAGTTTGTAAAATGATATGTAAAAATATGTAGGCAATGAACATTGCTTTATGCTTGCAACTAAGGATGACATGAAAGAGTTGGAGGGAATTTCTATTACACTCATTGTGGCAAGAACTATCGTTCAATAGGGCATGCTAACATTGCCATCAAGTGTACACTTATCTTAACAATGTTGTTATCCATTTATGTCTGTCTGATGAAGGGGTCTTACTCAGACAAGACCATAGAAAAAAACTGAAGTCTTGTTACTTGTTCCTTGAATAAGACTGACTACTAACACAAATCTGAAGTGAGTTTACACCCCCTACCCCTCCCCCTCCCCATAGGTGGTTAGTGTTAGTAGAGCTTGCTTAAAAACTTTTAAGTTCCATGGCACTCATGAAATAGAAAACAAATAGCCCTCATGCCCTCCACTCAAAATAGAATTGAATTCATATCGCAGGTCTGTGATGTCTGCATACATGACTGACAATTCCAGGACAGGACCACATGTCCTGGCAACTGGCCTTCTTTGCAGTCCAGCAATACTATTGAACGTAACTTCTATTGAAGCTACGGACATGACAGAGGAGCCAGTGCAGAACTTAAGAAACCTTGAGAGCATGTCCCTTTCAAGACCTCGAACATACATTTTTAGAAGTTGAAATACTTTTTGCTCTCTTGCAGAATTTACATTTGCTTTGAGGAGTTTAATCACTTTTCTATTGGTAGGAGCTATTTCCTTTACCAGTGACTGGATTGAACTCACATCGGTGAAGTCGGGTCGCAGGTACCTTCTAGTCACATCAGCCATGCACACAAGAGGATACTTCGAAGTTTGAATTAATATCTTGTGTGCTATTTGGAGCAAGCATTTATCAAAGTGAGCGTGGTTGCCACTGTTGGGAATGGCTGAATTCCACCCACTGTCTGCAAGAAATTCAATCAAGTCAGTTTGGTCATCATCATCGAGAGGATTATCTCTTGCCCTAACAAGCATATCCTTCACGTCTTCAGGCGAATAGCTATACAAACTTGAGAGTAGCATGTCGTCTGTAACCATTTCTTCTCCAAGCAGCATTGCTGTTAAAAAAGTAATGTTAAGTCTTATTGGAAAGATCTTGTGGTCTTTATATCCTTTCACTAAAATGTGACCCACTGCCAGCCATTCTTCCCTACAATACTGAACCGTGATACAAGGCACAACTGTGTTACTCCCAGAAGTACGCCTGTCATAAAAAGCATCCCAGAATGAGCTATATGCATCCCGAGACACCCCTGACTGGTCAACAGCAGACTCGCCCACAAAGCTGAATGTCAGCTGTTGGTGAATTATTCCTTCAGACTGGAAGGCAACTATCATATCCTCCAGTACTTGCAGTCGATGTATTTTTACTTCTCTCACATCATCCATGGGAGGTGGGGGTGATGGTGATCTTGGTGACTGTGGCGGTTGTGTCTGTAGGGTAGGTGGAGGATGTACTGACACTTGCAGAGGTGATGAAAGTGACCTTTGTGGCAATGTAAGATCTAACTGCGGTTGCCCTGAAGGCGGATGCAGTAACTCTCCCATCTGTGGCGACGGTGACCTTGAAAACGGCTGAGGTCGCATGGATGAAGAAAGTACTGACTGTGGCAGCACTGGTGGTAGTGAGTGTTGTGAAGAAGAAAAACTTGATCCTTGACCTTCAGTACTGCTACCATAAAGTGAATGTTCCTGTAAAAGACCAAAAAAGAAATATAAGCAATTATATTTCAACTCACCATGAAGTAGGAACTTAAAATGTAAAACTGGACAACTTTTCACAATTTTTGCATGCCTGGCAACATTACATCTTGAAAAGCTTAAATTTATCAATGTTCTTAAGATAAACTAAACCCCAGGTATGAATGAAATCCCAGGTAAGTTGACTAAGGCAGTTGGTTATATTGTAGCACCCTGAATAATATACAGATACTACTCATGACCTCAGCAAAATATGCAGTGAAAGAATTCTTTTCAATTTTAATATACTTACAAAGAAAAAACAGAATGCAAAATATGCACTGAGGTCTTGAAGACTGCATAACACAAGACTTAGACTGTATTTTGATCAGAAATGGCTCTTATGAATGTCCAGAACCACTATTATGATGATCGATAACACAATGCAGGTCATTTTACTGTAGCAGTACAGACCACCAACACAAAAGGGGTCTTGCATGTACTCAATATGATGTAGTATCCATTCTTCCTACCTGGAGATATGTTTAGTTTTCAGAGTTTGAACTCTGGTGACAACAGATGAGCTCTGACATCCATCAAAAAGAAGTGTTCTTGCACACAATAAATGACATTGACAAACAATCTAGGAGAGTTATCCATGTTTCCTACCTTGGGATACCATTTTAATAGGTTTAGCATTTGCCCTATGGTAACTCTAGGTGAACTTTGATCTCAACCAAAGCAATAGGCTTCAGAGATTTGATTTAACACATCCACATACCATGCATGAGGAGATCTATATGCCTCTTATGTTGAGATAGCATGTTTACAAGATTTCCAGTTTGACCTCTGGTGACCCAAGATGACCTTTGACATATACCAAAACACAACAGCTAACATGTACTTAACAAGACACATCCACATACCAAGTTTAAAAAGCATCCATACATCCTTCTTAAAGATATTGTGGTTTCAATGTTTTCTGCACTTGACATCTGGTGACCCATATAACCTTTGACATCTACCAAAAACAACAGGATTATTCTACTCTTGTGAAACATCCACATACCAAGTATGAGAAGTATCCATGCTTCCTATCTGTCACCAGGACTGCATAGGTTCTGATATTCACAAAAAATGGAAAGGCCTCAGACAGCAGCCAATGCTTTACTGTGCATAATCAAAACTAAATATGTCTGTGCAATAGCAGGAGGAATCTGACTACAACAATCACCTGTGCAAACTATCAATTCAAGTTCCAAACAAAAATGGTAACAAGAGGAACCAACCTGATTACTTGCTGTACTGCTCTTTGCAGGTGAAGTTTCACCAATGACAGCAATGTCAAAGTCAGATAACTAAAAATGAGGAAAAATATTTATATATATATGAGAATATAAATATGTGGCATTATTGATACTCCCCTCGTTTTGCGAAGCAAGCATTGTTTACCAAGCATGAATATATGTAACACTGAGGTAGCAGGCAACAAATGTGACCTCATTACTACACTCATCACACGCATATCGAGATTGCTCTTTCCTCCTCCCAGGATAATAATCCCTAACAAACTCACAGTAGGTAAGTGGTAACAACAAACATGCCAAGAAACAACTCCATTTAAAGCCAAAACCCTCAGAGCTGTTACTTGACTACATGTTGCAATTGGCGAGTCCCCCAAGCCTAGTTCTTACACCGATATGTGTAAATGGCTAATGTCTATGAATCAACTGAAAATGCAGAAGGGAAGTGTGATTATACTTATGATCCTGTTTATCAGGGAGCATGATAACAGCTAAGTTTTACTCGCAATGCTGGAATTACCATATATGAAACAATGAGCTAGGCATATACATAGCAAGAAAGGGCTTTTGAGGGCAACAGCAGCAAATATTGTTAAGTCAATAACTGAAAACAGTCACTAATTTGCTGCTACATTTACTCCCAGCTATCCAAGGAGACTGGAAAATCAATCCTTTGAGGAGTATTTTGAATATGTGAAACAAACTAACCTCTGGAATATCCTCACTACTACACTCATCCAAATATGGCATAATATGCAGAGTATCTTCGAAGTCATCATCGTCGTCACTGTCATTGTTCTACATATAAAGAGAAAGCCACAAACAAATTTACACCTATGCCAACAGTACAAAGGCAGGGATCCATTAAAGCTGGTAATCAGTTAATTCCCCTCCCCCCCCCCCCCTATTGCATATTTGTTACCAGCTATGTGCATCAGGAAGGCACTCCAAATATCTCCAATTTCAAAAACAAAATGTCACCCATTTAAACCGCCCAATATGCAGGTGAGAAGTACCTAGCATTAAATGTTCTTGTTCAACATAGAACGATCCATGCCAACATTCTATGATTGTCAAAGCAACTCAACTTAACCTTCAGCATCAATCTCTTGCATGTGTACTAGGATGCAGTGATCACTCAAACATGCATAGGGCAGAATATATACAGCTCTATTTTATAAGCTTTCTAGCCCTCTGTTGACACCTTTGGTGCCAATGCTATTTCCACCTATCTAGCTTATTTTACCTGCTATACAAAAAAATGAAAAAGCAACCCCTGCTAAAGGATCAATTACCCTGTTTAAATTGAAGAGCACTGAAGGAGTACCAGATGCATTTCTTCTCTCTCTTTCACCATTGAATGAACCCGAAGAGCATGGTTCTTCTAGTGCTTGGTCTGGCTGTATCTAGAGGGCAGGAATACAAACATTGGATTATTAAAATGTGAAAGTAAAGACTACAAGTACCTTATGTCCATTATGAGCCGATTGATCAAAATTGATGTGGACTGAATGCTGCTTTCATTTGCAGCAAATAATCACTGATGGGTTAACTGCAAGATGGCCAGACTCCTTTAAATGTATCTCTGAATTTTGCAGTTCTATTGACTCTGAATACTTCAATGACTGAAATGGTTTCATCAGTGACTACCACCACCTTTTATTATTTTAGTTAAAGACCTTGTGGCTATATGTAATCACTAAAAAGAAAGAATATTTGTCTGTTATTCTGGTCACAATGTAATAAATGATAACTTTAAGAAAGATGATTAGGAAAAATCATAATAATATTAAGAAATGGAAAGTGCATCTCATCAAGTTACTGCAATTTTTACTTCCTAATATTGACACCTGTTAACTTACCCATGCAACATTAACAACACATGCTGATGTAATTCATACATCCTGCAATGTTTTATAATGAGATTCAGTGGATGAAATTGACCTTTGCCCTACAGCATTGAACGTAAAATGCTCCGTTGCACCTTCAAGGGAACCAATCCAAGTCACCAAAACCTGAAATGATGAAGTAAAGTTTAAACTTCTTTAATAAGGACTGTTATTAGTAGTACAGCACACCTCATTTAACCAGCATGTTATTAAATATCAAAACATACAACAGCCATTGTAAGTTTCATATTTATTGTGTAAAATGTAATTTAAGGCAATACCTTACCTCCTTATGTATAATGTATAGGGGGATGAGATATTGTAATTCACCAGACAACAAGGATGTGCATTCAAGATGTATGTGAGTAAATATCTAAGTAAGTGAGTATGTGCATGTAAGCAAACATGTCTGTCGCGAACTCCTTCTCAACGATACATCCTTTCAAGTTCAAACTTGGTGGGTAGGTGCCTAACCATGACAACCTGTGTGGGCATAATTGATGTCATAGGTAAACAGTCACAGGTCAAATAACCTACAAAATTGGGTTTTTGCTATCTTTTTTTTTCTTGCTATTGCCTGTTTTCTGGTAAAATTACCTCATTGATTTTATGAATTTTCGTAAGCTTTTATCAAATGAGTCCATGAGAGTACTTGTTTGGGTCTTCAAACTCTGGAGAACTGCCTCATGTCATCATTACATTGAGAAAACCTCCAAGACAACAATACAGCATAATTATCTAAACTAATTCTCAAATGCCACTCAAGTAACGAAAAGTAGGGATGCTGTTTCAGGGTATTTAGCTACACATTACACTAGTAACCCTGGTGGAAATTCCAGTTGAACTTTTGAACTCGGTTCAACTGGAATTTTCTATATGAAAATTGGCCCAAATTTGAACTAGGTTGAAATGGGTGAACTGGGGTTCCCAACTGGTTCAACTATGTTTTACTGGGTCCAACTATGTTTTACTGGGGTTCCCAACTGGTTCAACTATGTTTTACTGGGTCCAACTCAACTATGTTTTACTGCGTCCAACTGGTTCAACTATGTTTTACTGGGTCCAACTGGTTCAACTTTGTTTTACTGGGTCAACTATGTTTTACTGGGTTCAACTGGGTCAACTATGTTTTACTGGGTCCAACTGGTTCAACTTTGTTTTACTGGGTCAACTATGTTTTACTGGGTTCAACTGGGTCAACTATGTTTTACTGGGTCAACTATGTTTTGCTGGGTTAAACTGGGTGAACTATGTTTTACTGCTAATATTTTTAAATAGTTTGAACTGGGATTCTCAACTGGTGTTATCTACACAATATAACACCACACTATAAAGTTTTCATTTTTTTACAGTAGATCTATACTGTATGTAAGGGTGTAAGTCACTGAAAATAGATGCAAACATACTAGACTGCTGGCATCTTAGCTGTATGCACCTTCAAGTTTAATCCTACATGTTAAGTTGTGTGCATGTCACGTATATCGTACTAATACAGTTATTTACAATCTTTCTGGTACATTATCAAATTTATTGGTGTCACACTTATGACAAATTTTTACATGTTACTTGCTACTTCAAATTATATATTGTGTACACATTTCACAGCAGAATGTAAAAGTATGCTAGGCTGACATTTGTTTATGGAAGGGCCTAAATACACTGATCACAGTTCAGTTATGACACGACCAAGTATACTTACTGAAAGAGCATTATCACAAGAAAACTTTCGTTGAAAGCACCCACTTTGAGTTCTGCATTTCACTTTAAATCCTTCCTCTGGCTCTGGCAAAGATTGAATTGCTTCAATCCGGTTATGTCTGATCTAATATATTTAAATAAATGAAAATGCAAGCAAACTAACATTTGTGTACATGTATACAATTTATGTCCAACTTCATTAGGCATGGAAACTATGTAAAATGTATCCTATATGATCTTCTATGGAATGGAAATGTAGTTACAAGTGGGGAGATTGAGTTATATTTAATTTTTTTTAAAGTCGGACACCATTTAGTGTTCTGCAGTGTCTCTTTTACAAGGCCAGAAAGTTTGTACTGTATTTATATTTCAAGACCCACTTCCAGGGAGATTAAATATGATAAGCTGTTGCTGAGATTTACATGGGCTTCTTTCATTTATTCGGTAGTTTTAAATCCATTCCAATTGCCTAGATGTAATTCACTTCAACAAGTGGCTTACGTATCTAAACAATGCGTTCATGTGTATATTGGTGGCGCATACACTTTAATGACATGTTTCATAACAATTGAAATAACTGCTCACTGAAATGAATCATACATATGAAGGTCCTCCGTTAACAAGGGACTGCTTACAAATGAGCTAAAGAGGAAGTAGTCTCAATTTTGTTACATAATTAAGGGAAAGTTTGCATAAGTTTCCTGAAATTACCAGACATAAATTCATTCATATCTTGACATAAAACCCAACTACTTTAATACCTGTCACTAGATGTCTAAAGAAACTATGTATTCTTATTTCTCAATAGACTGGCAATGTCATGGCAGTTAATACATTCACCAGTGGTAGTCTACATATATAGAAGACGACAAACCCCATTTGTATTAACTTTCATATCCGTTGTAAAGTCTTATAGTTCTCAAGAACGAGACAAACAACAGGTTACTCCCTGACCTTTACAGTTCAAATTTAACTTCAAAGGAAGCGCTTGCATCTCCTTATAAATGTTTTAGCACTTCCCTAGTTAAACCATGCAATGTGATAGACTCCAATGAGAAAAATACAATAATCAAGTAAAGGATCTTACCTCATCCAACTTGTGCTTTATGTTTTGCTGGAGTTGCACTGACGCGTCCTGCAAAAGACATGAATTTGAATTGATTCCATTAGTAAGTCCAGTATTCCATACATGGTATACCAGATTGTTTGAAAGTCAAGTTTCTCCGTGTAGCACACAGGAACAAGCACATATGAATAATCTCAAATGGAATGCTACATGTGAACACTTCAAAACTTAACACAAAGGTCTTACTTCTAAACAGGGCTGTCCTTTAAAACTTGCCAAGTCCCCTAGGACAAGTGACCGTTCTGAAAGTTCTAATGAGAAAGCCAAAGGCTTAGTGATTCCTTGCAGATTGGACATATTTTCCAGGGCTCGATTTTAACAGTCGTCCAGTAGTCCGAGACAACCAAAATTATTGAAGGACAACTAGAAGTAATCAGGCTGGTCGTCCGTTGGATGACCAGCTTTGATGGAAAGAATTTTTCCACTTAGCTTGTTTTCTGTTTTCTAACCGAAACTTAATATGTAAAAAAGTTGTGAACATGGCCTATCTTTATTCATAAAGGTTTTCTGCCTTTGGCAGAGCAGTTTAAAAATTCTTCACTTTTAAATTTCTTGGAGAACTTAAATATCTTTTGGACAACCAAGAAAGACTGTCTGATGGACGGACAACCACCAGATTTTATTAAAATCGAGACCTGTCTTTTTTCAGTACCATACTGTAGTTTCAAATTGACAGTTTCATGGTAAAGCTACTGTCTTTATATTAAGGTGTATTGCAGAATGTTTAAGACCCATGGGCACTGACTAACATTGTTTTGAACCATGCCTCACAGTATGAATCATCAAAGTTTCCCTTATGAGATATCATGTTCACCAGGTTTTTACAATTTGAGATCTGGTGACATCTCAAATGACTTGTGGTTTCCATCAAAAACAAGTTTTTCCACTAAATTACTGAGCACCCACATGCCAAGTATCAGATTTTGTTCTTGAGATAACCTGTTAACCAGGTTTCCACAATTTGATTTCAAACGACATTTGACCTCCTTCAAACACGAAAAGAATCTTTTATTCAAGTATAAAATCCATACCTATTTCCCTTCTTGGGATACCGTTTTACAAGTAAAAAGTAATATGGGAAAGTGAATTCTGGAAGATACTTGCCTGCCGACTAACATACAGCTCTGCAAAAGAGTTAAACATCGGTATATTTTGACAAAGATAAAAATGTTACCATTACAAAACTGTAACAGCCCTGGCTTGACATAATCAACACTCATTATGACTGCAAAATGGCAAAATGAGTGGGGAAACTGCTATCAAGCAATTGCTCCATGAGTATATACAACAGCAATCTCAACGGACATTCTTGCAGTAACCTTGCAGAGAGTAACATTTTATCAAGGCATACTGCAATAGGCTTAATTCACACAAAACAGATTGCAGATTTGTCTGGAGGTTTGAGAACTACTGTATGCTCTCATAGGGTTTTTGTCTTCTTATTTTTTACTCACAAGGCATTCTATTAATACCACAAACGAAAGCAGAAACAAAGTGATGCATAGTATCATTACGTAAAGACAATTGCACATACATTACACTGTAAGCAAGCAATCTCAAGCAATGTTTTCTCCTTTAACTGCATACAAGATTGATTTCATTTGACTGTGTCCACTGACATATAGCTGTGCGTTTCTTTATTTCTTGATCAAAGCCATCAGAAATACATTACATTTACTACACTGTCATGTGCACCACAATAACCCACTTTTGCTATTTATTTAAGCTACACAGAACATACCTTTTGCTGGTCTTTGGCAGAAGTAGATGCAAATTCTCTGTCTTGTTGGCAGGGCAAGCAGTTGGGGCTGGATAAATCCAGTGTCCTGTGGCATGTGCTACAGACAGGCCTCTGCATTGAATAGAAAATTCAAAGACAACGATCTGAAGTTTCTGTGTGTTCTACAGTTTGACAGAACTTTGCAACTTTCAGGGTCATTCTGGGTTCTTGAAAGGGGTAAACCATGACATTACCTGTAAATGCCCTTTGCAAAATGTGTTTTGCATACCTACTCTGTGATCTCATAGATGGGGAAACTTTGAGAATTTGAATGCATAACTTTTTCAAGAGAAAAACAGCTGGTGTTGTACCGATATCACCAGGAACCGACGTTACCAATATCTGATGTTTCCGTTTTCAAAATTGGCCAAATAGCGATATTTTAGAAACAAGACATATGTGCACTGTACACAAAACCCTTGGCTATTGTGCACTATGTAAGAGATCAGTACAGTAAGTCATTTATTATACAGGTCAAGTATAAACAAACAGTAGTTGAGTGAAGGGCACACTCCCGACAGACAAGAAACATTGTGGTTATGATCTGGTATTAGCATGAAGTGTCATTTCCAACGGTGAAATTTACAGGGCCGATTGGCGCCTATTACCTGCCAAACAGCACCTGTTAGACCCAAAAGAACACTACCAGGCACCACTTTTTTACCAAAGTAACACATGCCATTTACTGAAAGTAACACACGCCAATGGGTAGACTGAAGCTAAAACTTTGTTCATTGTGTTCATCTTTGTCCTGATTTCTGTCTCCTGGTAAACCTAAGGTGGCTCCTGGTTCCACCCAAAAACCAGGGAACCAGCAGACACTTTCGAACTGGAAGTGGCTCTTGGTTCAGCCGACCTAAGTTCACCCTTGGTCATTATATACATGAGGTAAAGTAATGGTACTTAAATGGTCAGACAAAATAAAATAACATATTCTTTGTATGAAATATAGGCCTAGTAATATTGGTTGGGGAGTATCGGCAGTTTAAAGGTAAATTTTACCGCTACTGATACCCTGTATAGGACGAATATGAGGAATATAGGCAGGTGCTGATATGGAATACCGACAATTGTTTTTTTTCTTTCAAAAATAAAAAAGATTCATAATAATGTAATTCCATATCCATCTAATCTCATTGGACAACAGAATGCATGTTGGTGGTAGTAGGTTTATTATGTAATTCATTTTCAATGGTTCAGTGGGCAATATATTACAGTGATTTCACTGTGTGACTTACCAGACTGGCAGATGGTGGGATTGGTTCACAAGGAACTATGTAAATACACCTTCGCGCCCTGTTGACTTTTAGGGAGGCTGGTGTAGTTTTCTCAGGCAAACCTAACAGCTTCCCATCAGCTCCGCTATGAGCAAGTCTGAATGGTGTTTCCTTTAAGGCTGGAAATTTTCCCCAAATAAAATTGGTAAACTGAGCTGCAGAAAGATCAGCTGGGACGATGCAATCCTCTGTGAGATTTCCTGAATGAAAGAAGATGCAAAACCAGGATGCACTGTAAAACTAGGCAACAGGTTGCAAAATAACATTGAAGTTTGAGAATTACCTCAACAGTATTTGTGAGGTCAATAAACAAACTCAATTTCGGTGTCAGATGTTATGTTTCGATAGGTTGAATTGGGGTTGGATATTATCCAATCAGATGGCTTATAGGAAAATAAAAGTGACAATTTCGGCTACTTATTATTTTTTTGGGCTCCCCGTTTTCCACTTTGGCCCCTGGATCCCATGAGATAGGAGCTAGGTTGGCTAACGGCTAAGGAAAACTTAGTTTGACCCCTAGAATGCAGTTCTGTTAGTGTACTTCCATGAATTATATAACAGTATAAAAGCATCCACATGTCCTGATAACAGATCACATCATTTCCTCCAGATGTCATGTACACAACCTTTTTCATATTGCAACTTCTATTGACTTTGAATGAAACATTTGGTCTCCTTGCATATTTCATATTATGGGTACATCCACATGTATACTAAGAATGACATCTTGCAATGTTAAGTTTCTTGCTGATATTGTATTACTAAGTTTTCACACATGACCTACTAACATTATTTTGTACCTTTGACTCCTTGAAAACAACCAGAGCAGTTGTACACAATATGACTCATTCATTGCACTACCATCCATTAATGGATTATTGAATTCAATAAGCTTTGATGTTTAACTGGTATTTATACTGTACAGTATTAATATTACCATTCATGAGTTACCATACATGGTGGTGTTGCAAGAGTTTTAGACCCTTGAAATTCAGATACTCACAGGCATGTTGTTAGTACTATTCATATACTGTATGACTGTAAATACTAGATCAACACTGAGATTCATTAACTGTGTTAGCAAAATACTTTTCAGTAACATAACACTTTGTACCTAGACCAATCCGCCTTAAAGCTTTCAAAGCTTTCCATGAGCCTGGCCTCTTCTGTTGATTTGGTTCTTTCAGAGCCACCAACTTCAAAACATATCCTTTTGTCGGCCTGCCTCTTGTGACCTTCTTCACCCTGTGCCGTTTCCCAGTTACTGGTGGTGACTGACTTGTTCGTCCTGATTTGAATCTGACCAATTGAAAGAGATAATTTCATATCGTACAACTCAAACATATGGAAGCATGGGGACATTAATATTACATACACATATTTTCTTAAATTACTAATAAATTCATGTTTGCATTGAAAACCCTTTACAATTACTTACTATATAAAGGGATGCCCAACTCACAGCAACAATATTTTGGCATAATGTGGTAGCCCATAAAAGACAGACACACATCTGGGTCTACTCTTTTCATTTACATTAATATTTACACAGATTGAAAGAGGAAGATTCACCACCTGTGTCATACCGAGTCATCATAGTAGAGAACTCCTGTTTTATGACTGTGCATCCTTAATAAATTAGCATAATTAATACATGGTCGAGTTCTTGTCTAGTACAATAAAATTTAGAATCTTTAATCGGATAGCATAGAACAGGCTTTAAGTTAGGTCAAGGTTAGCCTATAATCCTGTTCTAGTACGACTATCTGGATAGGCCTGGACTGGGCCATGTTAGGGCCTAACTTTTGGGTATAGCCTATCTCTTACGTTAGGCGGCGGCTAAGATGGACCTACCTCTGTACAAAACTTGACACGAAACGCGCTCTTGCTGGTCCTGTGCCACTGGAACTTGCTTCATCTAATGTTTGGTTAATCGAATTTTGCGTACGAAGAATCTCTGGTAGTAATTCTTCCATGATGATTTTGAAACCACTCAACTTATCTTTGACGATACTACACTATTTACTGTATTATACACCCGCTGGCATGGTACGATACAGTACCTCAAACTATAGGAACCGTAGGCTATAGTAGTAGGATTATCCCACGTTTTAGTCAAGAGTATGTTACAAGAGCAGCGATTGGCTATTGAAGAATTGTTGTCCGAATGAAGGTAAATTATTGTCGGATGTGGGTAAATTGTTGTCGGAAGTGAATATATGCAGACATATATTCCTGCTCTCTCATTGGTCGAATATATGTCCGCATTATATCTAATATATGTCAGCATTAAATCGAATATATGCTGACATTAATCGAATATATGTCAGCATTAAATCGAATATATGCTGACATTAAATCGAATATAATGTTAGCATCAAACCGATTTTATGAGGGCATAAAATCGATTTTATGTAGACATATAAAACTGCCTCCTGATTGGCTCAGAATTAATGTCTGCATAAAATCTAATATATGTCAGCATTAATTCGAATATATGTCGGCATAAATTCCCGAATTTTGTCCACTGTGGCCAACCATAGCCGTATATGGCATATATTAACTGTTTTGGGTGATGATAAACCAAGGACAGGAAATCGATCAAGCAGTCTTTATTAGACCAGAGGGTGTTATGTTCTCAGTGATACACTATAGACCAACGTGTGTTTATTCGTTAGATTAATCATCCATTAGGCCTTCTGTGCAAACCACCGTATGTTCGTAAAATTTCGCTAACTAGGCGAGAATCCAGTTAACGTTGTATGTATGTATGTATTTTAGATCCTCCTGCAAGCAAGAACTCGCTAAGAAACCATCATTGGCTTATCAAAACCGCAAGCTGACCGAAGTCAGTCTCTTAGATTCATTTTTAACGTCTATGATTAAAAATTGTCAATTGTCAACAGCTCTGTAACTGCACGACGTACATTAATTAAAGGGTGTGAAGACTCGCGCAAAAAGAAACGTCTAATGCCGGTAATTTGACATAGTTTCGAATTAGGTGTAACAGAAGTGTTATTAAACACCACCATCGATCCCAGAAAATACACACACAGCTTGCTACCGTCGGTAATGAGACACTAGTGTACAGTCAGTACATACAGCTGCGGTCAATACCCACAGTACAGTATATACAAACGATACAGCGATGGACATCTCAGGTCCAGCTAAAGATAACAATTAAGGTATCATGTTTCATTACTGTCTGCATTTTGTAGCGACGCGGACAAAACTTCACTTGCAACTTAAGCAACAGGAAGTTATATTTTTCAGATGGCCGCACGCGGTTTAGGGCGAGTCTTCAATGCCTTCAATCTTGGAAGTGACACGGGACGCGTAATTTTTTTTCCCAGGACGAACGTGGGTTTCAGGTTTTTCTGGAATTTACAAATTCGTTTGAAATCTGGGTTAGGGTTAAGAAAGTGGGTAAGGATCAAATTTTTATGAAAATGAAGGATTGTCGTTCATAATCTGGGGTCAAAACTAGGAAAAAAGATTCACAACATGTCTTTTGAAAAAGCGTCACATGTTTGGAATCCAGGGATTTGATTGACCGATGCCCACGTTCGTCCTGGGAAAAAAAAATACGCACACGGGACATTGTCGTTAACAACGTTTCCAACGTTTACCTGTTGTTCGATTTGACCAATCAGTGTCCAGGACTCTGTGTTTTCTCTGTCACGTTCGAAACAGGCGTGATTCGTGATCGACAGTTTGGTTGTGATGATTTTAGTCATCATTTCTTCGTTTATATTGCAGGTACATGCTGCTAGCTAGAGTAACTGTTTATAAACATTACACAATAAATCCTAGCTTTCTTCTATACGTTAAAGGACCAAACGCCGAACTGGCTTCGAGTTCGTGACCGAAAAGAAAATTCAAGAGGGATGCAGTAACAAAAACCCTCTCCATTGAATATGAACAACTGACTAACTTGGCCCTTCATCACGCACTATACAATGGCAGGTGTTTGTATACCTATTCAGTTGTAAACCAGTGTGGATATTATACACAAGTCCTTTGTTCAGCCTTGGATGAGTAAGCAATGTGTGGCCTAGATTCCTGTCAAGTATGTATGCTGTAGCCTACAGATCCAACCAGCACAGGGTTAATTACTTTCTTTCGAACTAAACGCTACTGTTTACTTCCAGTGGTGCCGTTGAGTTCAGCGTGGAACAACTCACTGATGTAACAGCATGTACTGTATTTACATTGTTTACCCCTGGCCTTGCTGTACCAGGCTTGCCTCATCTCTGGCTGTACAGTGGCGGCGGAACCGGGGGGCTTGGGGAAGGGGAGGTTGGGGGGCTCAGCCCCCCAATGAAAAAGTTGAGGGGGCAAATGCATGATAAGCCCCCCCCCCCAATATTTACCAAGGCTCCGAAACGTGCATCTGCCCATGTTTCAATGCATACTTGTCGATCTGTCCGATGCACACGTATACTATATATATGTGTAATAATTTTAGTAAATGCTGGGGGGACCCTCGGCCCGTCCCCTGGCTATAGACCACATTGTCACCCCGACCGCGTCTTCACCCCCCCCCCCCCCCGTGAAATGTGGAAGCAGTAATAGCTACACTCTTAAAACACCATTGAATAAACAAATTACAATGTTTTTACAGATTTTTACGTGCAATCTGAGAAATTGCAGGTTTGAGACCCATATTTTAGGGCTAGGTATTCGCAGCATTAAACATTCGGGAAGTGCCGTTTCCGGCCATCTGGGGGTTTGAAAAACCCAAAACTATATTGTACGCTCCGCGCCAACCGATGGTGGCGCTCCGCTTAGATAGTCTCCAGACATTAGCCCCCCTCCCCCAATAATTTTCCCGTTCCGCCGCGCCTGGGCTGTAGTCAGGGTTACCTCCCATGGAGTGGTCAGCAATCTAGCAATTTTTTTCTAATGTTAGTATTATTTTCAGGAGTGTTTGAAAAGGGGACATAATCCGGGAGCTGAGAGTTCAGTTTACTACTCAGCCTTCAGAGTATATGAGTTTATTATTAATATTTTGCAGTATTTTGCTTCTCTTTACTGTTCATGTTCACTGTACATTTCTTTGCAGTGAATTATATTTTATACATTTTGTACTTCAGCATTTCTTTCTTATAAAAACAAAATCATTCATTCATAATCCAACAAAAATCGGAGAGGAACTTCTGAAATTAATAAAAACGGTCAACAACTATATATACCCTGTGTCATTGCGAATTATTAATTAGTAAATTTTCTTGTTATTAACTTTCCCCCTCTGTAATAATTTACCATTTTAAGCTGCATGATTGGGGAAACTATTTACCGCTATTTTAAACGCATTGGGAATTAGTTAGATAATACTGGGACCTTACGGTATATGAGCAAGCGGGGAGGGGAGGGGGGGGGGGTCAGAGCTAATCATCCCAAATTAGATCATATGTTCGTATTATTTTCAATTATAGATATCTATATCAGTAAAAGAAAAATGCGTCTTTTTTGTGCCCCTGTCTAATACAAGAAAACGTTTGTTTTGATAAATAGGACATTCCTGCGATCTAAGTGAATAACATTGAAGAAATGGTTCTTCATGTGATGCAGCCATTGTACAGGAATGCTAAATCGTGTGTTGTTAATATGGGCAGATCCGTCAACTCTCCCGGTTTTACCGGGAGGCTCCCGGTTTTTACCCGAATCTCCCGGCCTCCCGGTTTCATATTCTATTCTCCCGGTTTTTTAATGTTTCATCACTTGCGACATTTCTGAAAATAGCCAACAATTAGTCCCACAGTAACGCTGAAAAGGAAAGGCTGTTCAGTGTAGTTCGCAAGAACAAGACAGACAGTCGGTCAAGTCTCAGGGGGAATTCCGCGAGACCGAAGGTCCGCGAGACCGAAGGTCCGCGAGACCGAAATTAAAGAAAGGTCCGCGAGACCGAAATTTAAAAAAGGTCCGCGAGACCGAAATTAAAAAAAGGTCCGCGAGACCGAAATTAAAAAAAGGTCCGCGAGACCGAAATTAAAAAAAGGTCCGCGAGACCGAAATTAAAGAAAGGTCCGCGAGACCGAAATTAAAAAGGTCCGCGAGACCGAAATTAAAAAAAGGTCCGCGAGACCGAAATTAAAAAAAGGCCCGCGAGACCGAAGGTCCGCGAGACCGAAACTATTACTAGGCCCCACGACATCGACGTAGCCAGACATTTAAGGCGGGGCACATTTTGAGATTGAAATGGGGGGGTCTCTGTTGAGATTTTTTTCAACAATTGAAAGTCCTTAGATGCGATCTGGTGCAATATTTTGCCAGTTTCATCATTATCAATATGATATCATATTTTCAGCAGATTTTGTTTCCTGTTTGAATTCTTTTACATATTCTTTTACATATTATATCAGAAAGACAAACATAGTTCTCCTTTATAATTTCTCCAGTAGGATGACTCTTGTTTATTGTCCAATGTCTGGACTTTAAAGCAGCATTTTGCGTCTTTTTTTCTTTCTTTTTCTCAACCTCACTGAATCCAACAGTTAAATTATTTTAAAATTTATTATGAGGAAATTGTGTCAACTGTTACGGGCTAGAGGTTAAAAGTTGACCCCTAATTAACTTCTGTCTCGCGGAACTTCGATCTCGCGGACCTTTTTTAAATTTCGGTCTCGCGGACCTTTTTTTTAATTTCGGTCTCGCGGACCTTTTTTAATTTCGGTCTCGCGGACCTTTTTTAATTTCGGTCTCGCGGACCTTCGGTCTCGTAGACTGTAATCAAGTCTCAAGCTTGATGGGACTCTTTATCTAGCATACTAGCCATGAAGTCACAGTACCCAGAGTCCACTGTTCCCTGTTTCAAATGGAAGCCTACTTAAGAAACCCTGTAGAAAGCGAGGCGAGCTGCTGTAAAGTACAACAAGAAACACTGATTAGATGATTCTCTCACTGTATTGCATAAGTATAGACTATACTTATTTAGGAGTATTTATCCCATTTCAGTTGAAAATTACCAACCTCCCTATTTTCCCCTTGTTCTCCCTATTTTTTTGGCCCTGAAAAATGTTATTCTCCCTTTTTGGGGGTCAAACAGGTTGACAGGTCTGATATGGGACCGTAAACAGAATAGGATTTATTTGATGATTATTGGGCGTTGGACAGGGGGGAAACTTATTTTCAACAAAATATTCATCATCTTTAAGGGACTAAACCAGGGTTGTCCAACCTACGGCCCCGGTCCGCCACGGGGTTGCGTCCGGCCCGCCAGAGATGATCTACGGTGCGAAATTTTAGTGAGCAGATTTATTGATAACAATTTGAAGCTATATAATCAATCATTCGAACCTTCTGGGTCCAAAAACTGCATACAGGTCAGTTTGTGTGACACTCTCTTAGCGGAGGGGGGGGGGACGGCTGAACTTTATTCATCTGTTTTATCAGGAAGGAAAATAAATCAGTGCGCTCCGCGCGCAGTGCTCACATTTTGTTGCCTTGGGCTTCGGGCAAAAAATCGAAAAATCGAGCATAGGGTTCATGCGGCCCCCTCCTTCATCATAATCATTCCATGTGGCCCTCCTCTGCAAAAGGTTGGACAACCCTGGACTAAACGATTTAAGCGGCTCTTTCATATAACATTCACATGAAGATGACGTGGAGGTCTTTCACTGTGTTGCGCGCGATGACACTTTAGTCTTTACTGAGAGTGAGAAGGACTACCAATTTAGCTTTAATCTGTGTCAAGACATACTACTGTGATTATTAGAATATGACCGTCAATATCGATAAGACAAAAGTGGTTGTATTTTCCAGAGGTAACATTAAAAGAAAACCATATTTAGGGATAAAGTTCTTGGCGTTACGGACAGTTATTCTTTCCTTTGGGTATTCAATTTAACTTTAATAATAAATTTACTTATGCCAAAGCTTTGCAAGTAGGCCTAATTCAGGTACAGAGCATTGCAAATAAATAAAGCAGTCAAAGCATTGTAAGTAAATCAGACACAAAGAGCATTGTACATTTAAAGCATTGGGAGTACATCAGGCACAGAGGGCCTTGTACAGTTAAAGCATTGTTAGTAAATCAGGCAGTTAAAGCATTGATAGTAAATCAGGTGCAGAGGGCATTGTGCAGTTAAGGCATTGTAAGTAATCAGGCAGTTAAAGCATTGCAAGTATATCAGGTACAGAGGGCACTCTGCAGTTAAAGCATTGCAAGTAAATCAGAAACAGAAAGCATTGTGCAGATAAAGCATTGCAAGTTAAATCAGGCACAAAGGGCATTGTACAGTAAAAACATTTTTAAGTAAATCAGGTACAGAAAGCATTGTACAGTTGAAGCATTGTAACTAAATCAGGCCATTAAAGCATTGGAAGTAAATTGGGCACAAAGGGCATTGTACAGTGTAAGCATTGGAAGTAAACCAGGCACAGAGGGAAATGTACAGTTGAAGCATTGCAAGTAAACCAAGCACAGAGGCAGTGTACAGTTAAAGGCATTAGAAGTAAATCAGACACAGAGTGCATTGTACTGTTAAAGTATTCTAAGTAAATCAGGCAGTGTACAGTTACAACATTACGACATCATCCACACCATTCGGGAAATTCCCTGTTGTACGACGTGAATATTACTAGTAGATCGCGATACATTACCCAATCACACTCGAGTATTTAATAATAATAATAAGCATCAGTTATTATTACGATGCTTAAGCGACCACAAATGTGGGAAAACCCCGCAAGGGCCTTTACATGTCGGCTTCCGATTCAACATTTTAACTTATATTCGGAAACTTTTCGATTTAGAAAGTCATTTCAGATGGGAATACCGTAGATTGCTCTTGGATGAAAACCCACCTTATTATGACCCTGCCGGGAATCGAACCTGGATCCCGCCCGATTGCTAAGCATCATTGCTTCAAATGCCACCACCTTTTTCCACTTGGCCACAGCACCGGTATAAATTTCGTGTATATAAATTAGATCATCGGTTCTGTTCAGAGGGTATACCTATGTAATGTATTTTTACCCTCCATATTTCACTAAACCCAGTACAGGGGGTTAACATAAAATCAAAGTTTACTCACGGCTGTGGTTCAATGCATTGGATTCGCCTGCTCTGTTTAGAACCCAACGTAACATTCTCGAATAAAAAAAAAGACCTGCCAAGGTAGACAGCCGCGTATATATGATTGGCTAGAAGGGAAGAAGGGGTGAGTCTGCGGGGGGGGGGGGGGGAGATGATAAGAGGTGTATACATCCAATGTTTCGAGCTCACAAAACCAACAAATCCGGATGTTTACTTTGTTTCCGGGATGACGTTGCTCCCATTACGTGAGGAGTCGGCTTCGAACCCGGGGTCACACCCTCCCTTTCTAAAATCCTGAATCGACAGATATAGCGAGACTAGCGAAACTTATCAGTCAAGAAAATAGATTGGCCTGTCTAAGTTGCCCAACATTCAAGAACAAAACATGATGACAGCAAAGTATATAGGTTTCAAAATTATAAGGTACGGTTTTGTTTTCCGATTTCGTCAAATAAAAAATTGTAAATATATATAAATATAAAATTTAATGTTACCTTGAAACTGATAATTCTTAACAAATCAGTAAAACAATAATGTAATATTCACTTTGGTTCAAACTCCTTTGTTCTTCTTCATATTTACTAAATAATAATCATAAAGACTGCCACTATGGTTCCTTGTTCGGCGAATATATTAAAGTGTTGTACAGTATATCATCACCCAATACGTTGAATAGAAATGCCGACATATACCCGCTATTAACCTACAACTGTATTCCAAGTTTGGATAAAATCTGATTGAAGGTTGTTGAGTTATTGCAATTTGAATATTTTGGCCCCTCCCAAAAATATTGGGCCCAAACAAAGTGGCTCAAAACTATATTTACCCCTAAAACTTGAGCACCAAATAAAGTGGGCCCAAAAATGCTGGGTCTCGCAAATTCAGACCTAACGAATGTGTCCTAAGTCCCAACATCATTTGGGGTCGAAAAAAAATTGGGGCACCTGGACCAAATAAATTAACCTTGTTTTGTTTGGGCCTAGATGGACCCCACAAAAGTAGGCCTACATGTATCAGCTACTTTGCATACAATCCAACTTACAGCTGCAGAGTTATTGCAATGTAAAGCATTAATTGTGGGCTCAAAGGGTCCCAAAAATATTGGGCCCACAAATTCGGGCCCAAACGAATGTGTCCCAAAAGGCATTTGAGTTAAAAATAAATTTTGGGACACACCCAACCAAAAACAATGTGCCCAGAATTTTTGGGGGGCTCAGGTGGTCCTTACAACATAAATGAGGCCTATATGTACAGTACCAGCAATTAACCAACAACTGTATCCCAAGTTTGGCTACAATCAGACTTATGGTTGCGGACTTATTCCAATGTAAAGATTTTTTTACGTTTGACCCCATAACCTCATTAATATTCATAGGTTCAGCACCACGATAGGACACACCTTCTCCCTCTAGTATACATCTACATAGCAAGTAGAGGAAATACATCACTCAACTGTTGAGTTATCGCGGATTCACAACTATTTCTTTCACCTTTGTTTTGCACCTCATATCAATGTTCCATAATGTTCACTTTTAACTTCTTCAGGCGTTGCTTTTGTCGGTCAAAAATTGCCCTGCCTTTCTCATAAATTTGTATATCATAAAATAAAGCTTTCTTAACCTCTGGACTCGCTTGCAGAATTCTTTTATCCTTATTCTTATTGTTATCAGTACTCGACCGCTTGGAAGGACTTTTATTGATTTGCTTACCTCTACATCGACGGTAGAAAGGTAACTCATAGGTAACAGACAGCATCTTCAGAGATAAGTCAAAATCTTCCGTCAGCCCAATGACTGAAAACCAAGACTCTAAATTATCTCAAATGTTCTCCAATAAATGCATTTTCCCTGTGTTATTCAATACGTTGCTTAAATATGCTTTCTCTTTGAACCAGCACTGGTGGGTGTCATTATAGTTAATATACTTCATCGATCCCTTCGGTATGAAATCAATATCACCGTTATCGAACATCTGCTGTATGGCGTCATTATTCCGACAATACCCTCTCTGCATCAACAGTTGGTAAAAGAAATAACTGCCTTGATAAATCCCCCATTCTTGCAGAGTGAAGTTGCCCACTCTTAAAGGTCCACACAGCTGGTCCCAGTACTGGACCCGACAATAATAATAAGACGAAATAACTCGATCGTAAGGATCCCGCAAGACGGTAAAATAGGAACAATTCTTAGCCGGATAGAGCTGGCACACGCCAAAGGAGTAACCCCCGGCAAATGCATTGTGTTTGACGATATCACTGGGCTTTAAAGTCGATATCACTTTCGACGAATAGATGAGAAGGGAATGATTTGTTAAAATTCCCTTTCTCTGCATACTCGTTAGGCAAATCTTGATAGACGAACCGGCCGCCTTATTGTGATGAAGAAAAGCCAGGACGCCCTCTTTATAGTCAACCGGTCGTAGACCCCGATCTATTCCACAGAGGAAATAATTTGGAAGCGTATTTCCGCCTAGAGGAAGCAGAGAGGTAAGGTCTAAATTTGACGTCGTCTTTGCGAAATTTGCATTTCCGTCATTATGGTCACCTGGTGGTGCAGGGTTGTTGTTAGCCATGACACCAGGTTCTTCTAACGTAAACGTGTCCCTTCCACCCCACTGTCCATTGGCTCTGTCGTCGGTTTCATGGGACGTCAACGTTCCTGCTAATATCTGAACCTGGGATTGACCAAGTCTCGATGAGTCATCGGATGTTCCGTACCCCTCCTGTAACTGTTTGTCATTGCGTCCTCCTGATATTCCAAACGTCCCACTGCCCACGTTCGGGTCACCGGGCTCCAAATATCTTGCCCCGTTCCCATCGATGACGTCATTCTGTAACATGGTGTCGTCCTGACCACTTATATCGGTTACAGTCGATGACCCACGGTTTGGGAATTTTTGCTTGGCCCAGAGTGTGAAGTTACCTTCCTCCAATCTGTAGAAAAAATTAAACGTGACATGGAGATTAAGTTTTTTTTTTCAAGGGTGTGAAGACTCGCGCAAAAAAAGAAACGTCTGATGCCGGTAATTTGACCTAGTTTCGAATGAGGTGTAACAGAAGTGTTAAAAACTACCATCGATTCCAGAAAATACACACACAGCCTGCTACAGTCGGTAATTAGACACTAGTGTACTGTCAGTACATACTGTACAGCTGCGGTCAATACCCACAGCCAGGGTTCGGTTTCTTCCGGAAGAAACCTATTTCTTCCGGGGACGTGGAAGAAACCTGTTTCTTCCAGGTTTCTTCCAGTTTCTTCCGGAAGAAACTGGAAGAAACCGGAAGAAACTGGAAGAAACTGTGAAAATTGGCATATACGCAGCACAACCGACATACATGATAAAGAGACAAATAGTTTACCACCATCTGACTGAAATGCATACCATGAAACCATCAAAATATGATATTTTTGTTTTGATTATAATTTTGGGTTGCTTTTGTACACCAAAAGATGTTTGCTTATAAATCACAATATTGAAGGACTACTTATCATCTCGCGATCCCCCCATCAACCAGAATTGCATAACTGGCCATACTGTATGAATGATGAACCTGGATTGGCCCATGCACTGAGGATTTAATACAATGAACACCAAGAAAATAGCCAAACAATATGTTAGATTTAGGCAACAGTTTAGTTTCTGCAACTCCCTAAATTACAACTTGTAGTTAACAGGAGGACTTGTCATCCCAACAGCAAAAGATCAAACATCCACAATTAAACACAGCTGGCCACGTGCCAGCCCTCATTTCACACTACAACTTCCAGTCGAATTTGTACCCCTCATGTCTTGAGTTCAATCTCCACAAAATATGGTCATAGTGGTCAATGTACTTAATGAGTGTGCATTGTAGTAGGCCTACACTAGTTTCCAGGGAACACTTGCCCCTCCACTCAGAAACTAGTTTTCAACTAAGAAGTGGGCTATAATGAGGACCATTCTGGTCTGCAAAATATTGCTTGCCCATAGTTGTTCCCTGAAATGTCCGATGCTAGTAGCCTATAGTACTATATTGTGTACAGTATATGCTGGAAGCAGGTCATGTGCTCCAAACCTAGATATAGACTACCTAGATGACACTATAGTGCTTCTTGTCCATTTATTACATAGTTAGAAATCATTGCAGGTTGTTATGAAACTTTATCAACAGTTTTTCCCCCAAAAATGAGTTTCTTCCATTTTGTCCGGAAGAAACTGGAAGAAACCTATTTCTTCCGAGTGGAATAAACCGCGGTTTATTCCGCGTTTTTTTCCACCCCCGGAAGAAACCTGCGAACCCTGCCCACAGCACAGTGTACAAACGATACAGCGATGGACATCTCAGGTCCAGCAAAATATAACATTAAGGTATCACGTTTCATTACTGTCTGCATTTTGTAGCGACTTGAACCAAAACGTCACTTGCAAGCAACACAAAGTTAATTTTTTTTATCAGATGGCCGCACGCGGTTTTGGGCGAGTCTTCACTGCCTTTTAGTAACTCCATGGAACGGAAACAAACAACAACAACAACAACAACGGGTAGAAAACAAAGAACTATGACACAAAAACAAAGGAGTGCGCTATTCCACTTTTATGTAATTAATAGTCATTAGATATGAGTTTCCTACCACACTGCTGCAAGTCGTATCTTTGCAAGGAAACATACCGAAATATGAGTAGTGTAACATCCGCCCTTGAAGGTCAACTTAAGGTCAACTTTTGTCAAGAAAAAAAAAACCTATAAAAGAAACTTACGGCAGTTACATCTTTGGGCTTGTTTTCAGCGAATCATAAATTCTTAATCATAATTTTTTTTTTTTCCATTTTTTTGGGCTTGTTTGGGATGCTGAAAGAAGAGGAGGATAAATTAAGTCAAGTCACTAATGAGCTAAACAAGTCAGTAGGATTGAAGGTTTCTAATGTTTGATTTTTATTTATTGTTATTATTTATTAATAGAAATTCGGGTTGAAGTAGTGTAGCGTGCGCAAAGGTGGGTTCGGCTGGAGCGGAGGAGGAGTAGGGGTGGGGGGGGGGGGGGCGTGGAAGCATGGCTTCAACTTACCATGGTCAGTTGGGGAGGGTGGAAGATTCAGTCCTGGATTTTGTTTATTATTAGCCGTGGGAGAATTGCAGCAGTGCTAGCAGTGTAACCTCTCTTAACCACACACACAAAAGTAAGAGTACAGTATTTTTATAAGCACAACCTTAAGTTCAGTGTTAATTGCAGGCCTAATTTATAGTCTTAAGTATATGGATGTACCATTTATCGTTAGATTTTATTTTCTGGGAGTGGACAACCACACTCGCCCCTTCACCCCCCCCCACCCTCCAACCAGTGGCGTACAGTAGCCAGCATTCTATTATTAGGGGCAAGATTTTTCTTAAGGGGGGGGGGGGGGAGAGACAACCTCGTGAAGGTTGATGGTAGGAATTGTGATATATGAAATTGAATATAATGATCTTTCAATTCTATCGTTTTGAAATACGCTATAGGGGGCCTATGGTTTAACAAATAACAGTAATGCAGCGTGTGTAAATGAATGAATCATTCCGCACATTATTAAAAGGTTACAATGAATAAATTAGCTACTGTAATTCACTACATGCCCAGATTTCCACACAAACAAGTTTCACAAGGCCTATAGGGCCTATACGTGCAGTGAAAATTATCCGCGAGTGGCATCATTGGTCACTGAAAATGCACATTGGTTGCTAGCGCTAGTTTGTAATGGTTATACAACCAGCCAAATTATTTACGCTTATTCTGTAGGACGATATTGATCAACGGACTCCGTATGTGGGTATGATGAAGACCCAAAATGTGTAATATCTCGGTCTGATTACAAAGTTCTGACCTTATATGAAGTATGAACATGAGCCATGAGGTATGAATACTTGTGATTAGAACTCGAATAAAGTAAAAAAGAAGTATTTTGAAAACAATACTGAATTGATTTGGTGGGGGCGGGCGGGGCGGGGGGTGGGGCAAGACTGTAGCACAAAGCAAATTTGGGAGGATTTGCCCCCCCTGCCACCCCCCCCCCTGCAGGCTACGCCACTGCCTTCAACATGGAAGTCGGCTAAACTGATCTCAGGACCAAGTTATATCCCCTTTATAAAGTCCTTCTTCGCCACTATAATTCCCCTTTCATACAGTAAAGATTCGACCCATAATTCAATGTCTCGGATGACTTTAGAATCCACACCCCGTCCCCGATTTGGAGAAAAACAAGAGACCAAGGGCACTGTGGTTCCTTGCTTGGGGTATATGACAATACACATAATATTATCAAGCAAGATTGGGCTCAAATAGTCCAAGTAATTGTGGTCCTACATGTTCCCATAAAGTAACCAACACTATAGCCAACACTTTTGTGATCACAAATTGTGATCAGATTTTTGATCAAAAGGCACTTTTGAGATCTGAATATGGCGTAGAAAATGTAAGAAATATAAGGTCACCTACAAGCAGATAAACAGATATGAGAACATTGGTGACCTCAGATGCATGACCGTTAAGTTTGAAAATGTTCCACCACCCCATTCACAACTTGTCCCAAAATATCAACCGTGGCATTGGGATTTAATTGCATTAAATGTCTAAAAATTAACTTTGAACTTGTATACATAACTTCACACACAAAGGTCACCCGGAGGTCAACCAATTGATATTTTTGATCGGTGGGACGTGAATATAGCATCAAAAACTATAAAAATTCAAACCTATTTTTCTTTGCCCATTTTTCCCCCCAAAATACTCTTTTTTTAAAAACATTAATTAATTAATTTCTAACATAAATAACTTCGCACACGAAGGTCACATGGGGGTCAACCCTTTGACATTTATGATCGGAAGGTACCTTTGACATCTGAAAATAGCATCGAAACTGTAAAAATCCCCAAAACAAGTAAAGGTCACCAGAGGTCAAATTGAGGTCAAAGGTCACCCAGATGCAGGTCAACAATTGGATTACAATGAAGCAACTTCCAACCCTAACGGACAATTTGTTCTCAAGTTATGGCAAACAAACTAGTTTTTTATCATTAATTGACCTTTGGTGACCTCGGATCACATGACCGTTAAGTTTGAAAATATTCCCCTATACCATTTGCAACTTGTCCCAAAATATCAACTGTGACACAACTTGGCCCTGGGAGTTATTGCACTAAATGTCTAAAGATTAACTTTGACCTCATATAACTGAACCCACAAAGGTCACCCTTGGGTCAACTCATTGACATTTTTGATCGATGTGACGTGAATATAGCATCAAACTATAAAAATTCAAACAATTTTTTCTTTGCCCATTTTCTCCCCCCAAAATACAATTTTTTAACATTAATTGACCTTTGGTGACCTCGGATCACATGACCGTTTAGTTTAAAAATATTCCCCTTTACCATTTGCAACTTGTCCAAAAATATCAACCGTGTCACACCTTGGCAATGGGGGTTATTGCATTAAATGTCTGAAAATTAACTTTGACCTTGTATAACTTCGCACACGAATGTCACACAGGGGTCAACCCATTGACGTTTATGATCAGAAGGTACCTTTGACATCTGAAAATAGCATCGAAACTGTAAAAATCCCCAAAACAAGTAAAGGTCACCAGAGGTCAAATTGAGGTCAAAGGTCACCCAGATGTGGGTCGACAATTGGATTACATTGAAGCAACTCCCAACCCTAACGGACATTTCGTTCTCAAGTTATCGCAAAAATACTAGTTTTTTATCATTTATTGACCTTTGTTGACCTTCGATCACATTACTGTTATGTTTGGAAACGATCCCTTATCCCATTCACAACTACTCCCAAAATATCAACCATGTCGGACCCTGTCAATGGGAGTTATTGCTGTTTTTAATATATTGGTTTTTGGCATCTAACTGACCTTTGGTGACCTTTGAGGGCACCAAAAAAAAATAGGGATCTTCCTCTTACTATGGGCTATCCACCCAACAAGTTTGATCATGATACATCATTTCCTTATTGAGATATCGTGTACACAAGCCAAGCGTCACATACACACACACACACCCAAAGTTGAACGCATAGGTTCCTTGCTTTGCAAAAGCAAGGAACCAATGAGAGCATTTCAGATTGTTAGATATTTATTATACTGTAGGCTGTCACTTGTCTGAAGCATTTTGCATGTGTATGTAGATGTCTACATGCATCTATTACTGCGTACATGATACATACTGTAATGCTTTGTTGAATTTGTATGAGCAATGGTACCATCATTATTCATTAAATTGGACCAGTGGAATCGATTCCTTTAATTTTGACTTTAGGCAACATTCCACCATGAAGCTCCAATGTGAATTATCCACATTTTCAATATTCTTTTCATTAAAATATTTCAACTTGTGACATGATCATTGCATTTGAGATGTCCTTATTCATTGGAAATGAATTGAATGAAGAATGTTATGCTATGTATATGGCAAACCCATGTTGGAAAAAAAATTGTGAGAGAGGTGGAGACAAATCAAGGTAGTATGGGTGCTATTATAATTATACCATATATATTCCACTCAATTGTTACAGCAAATGCATTGTTAAGGAAAGTAAGATTTACCTGTTTACACCTATGTGCAACAGCTGGTCTTGACATGACATATCAATTGATAAACAATCACATGACAAATATCTGCTGCATTGGACATTTGCTAAATATTGGAATAAAAACATAAAATTGATATTGATCAAAATATATGAGCAAATAACATGCATTATTCTGACTATCTTGCCAGTATATTGTTTTATAGAATGCTGTAAACAAGCTCTGTCTTCTGCTTTGAATTTTAGCACAACAATTAATGAGAGTGTTGGAGATTAATGTCCCTGTTTGCAACCGTCGTGACACACAATGGTATGGACTGCAATCTCTACCACAATATACTGTATATAGGAGGGATAGAAGTATTTATGTTGATTCCTTTTATGTATACTCAATTTTTTTTAGATCACACATCATTTCAGCACATGCAAAGTATATTTTAGCAGTGCTGCTCATTAGGTTTTAGTCTTCCACTGCTGACACCTGATAGGCAATTACTGGTGGTTGTTTGTTGTATGGACATTCAATCCCACTCTGGTGCTCTGAAATTGTTATTTTGAAACACTGTGAAAATACAGTTTACCATCATATGGTTCTCTACACATAGTGATATAAGGATAAAGATTTGGCCAAATCTCACTGGGTACCAGTCTGTTCAGTGTCTCTCTTTTGAGGGGACAGATGAAGCACTTGTGCATTGTGATATCATATACTGTATAATATCAAAGCTGAATGCTTTTGTGTGAATTTGGGCAATTATAGTAAGCATGACTAGTTATTTTTAGAAAGTGCTTCCATGTGTAGAGATGCCTGTTCATGGAAGTGCAGGAGAGTATAGATTGTATCAAGGGTCACTTGTACGTCAGTTCAAAATAGTTTGTGTTTTTTGTACTGTAAGTTTTCACTGTGATTTACTAGTACTGAGTACCTACTACTATTTGGTGTGATATGATATTATTTCTTACAGTAAGGAAGTATACCATATGGGAAAAGAGCCATGAGAAGAAAATACATCCAGGAACCTCAAAGACGATGCCAGGTAGAAAAATCTGCTTAAATCTCAGGAAGTCTTATCAAACCTTCCATTAATTGTGGATCCATGTTTGGAATTTTTTTGCATTTTCAGGTGGCCTCAGATGCAATTTGGTGCAATATAGCACACTTCAACACCCATTCCATTTTGTAAATAATTTTGCATTTTCACCTGGCCTTAGATGCAATTTGGTGCTCCAAATGAGATTTTTTTTTCTCATTTGGAAATGAAAAAGGGGTTTTCTGACTTGCGAAGGGGGGGGGGCGGAATGATACTTCCGCCCCACCATATTTTTCACTGGGGGGCTGGTGCCCCCAGCCCCCGGTTCCTACACCCTTGGTAATAAGGGTTAAACTGAACCACTGTATTCATGTATATTATTTGTTTCTCAAATTGAACAGCTTTATTCATGTTCTTTGTGGTTTTGGAAAACTATTAATTAGCTTATTAGCAATTTGGTCCAGCCATGATTGAACAGGTCTCCTATCAAAACAGAATAGTAACACAAAATGATATTTGATTTGCTTAGGTTGTACATTTTCAATAGCATACAAATTTATGGAATGTTGTTACAACTTCAAATTACAAATCAAGCAATCCCTGCATAGATCATGCTACCCCTGACTAGATGTCCCTTTTTGCAAATGAAAAAGAACTTACCTATACTACAAACTATACCACATTAAGTGTATGTGAATTGAACCTGAACCCCTCTAATATCATGTGATCACAGAGAAAAGAGAGTTACCTGGCGGGCTAAGGAGTATTAAGCCATGTCACATCATTATAAATTCTTGTTCCAAATTAATAAAATGTCAATATCCTGCACTTTTCCATTTATATATGGGGGATAGCATCATCTCAATAATAATTTATGAATAGTTTGCACCAGAAAGAAATTAGCCAGATACAGATAAGTTGTAAACACAATGTCATATTTCATATTTGATCATATTAAGTTAATGATCCTTATTGCCTTTTATCTACAAAACTTAATTATTAGGGCATTGGAACTCCGTTTTATACCAATTTGCATTCAGTTTTATATTACAAATTTGATGAGTTGTATTTGAATAATTTTTTACTTGAATTTAAAATGTATTGCATATTAAAACTGAATTAATACTCTTTTACTGTTTTTATAATTACAAAACCTTTACTATACACTGAACAAAAAGCCAAAATTGGAATCTTCTATTGTACAGTAAAGCAGATAGATTTTCAAAGTGGTTTATAATTGACTATTCTTAATATATATGTGTTACAACTGCCAGTAGTTAATCTCATATGTACAGTATAGTATTTGCATTTGCTTCTGATGTCAGTTGGACTGTTATCGTACTTAATGAGTGGATGGTTGAGTTGATGAACCCTGTTGCATTTGGCGCTCATTTCAAAAAGAATAATGAGGTTATGGAAAGTACAATAATACTGCAACTTGAAGTTGATGTGTGAAGTTGTTGACTAGTGACTGGTTGATGTGTATTAAATTTGACATTACCCACAATACTGCATAGGGGCATGTACATGGTTGAGGGTAAGTAACTAAATGTACAGTTTTTGCAGTTTAATTTGGAACCCAAGTTTTTAGCTGGTTGTCCACATAATTGCACTAGAAACCTGAAGATAAAGTGCTACATTTTAGTCTGTTATTGTGTTGACACCAAAACAGAGCCCAGAATAATGCAGTCCAACCTGATGTACTGCTGATGCTAAACACCTAGTTCTACAACAACTTTACAAATTATACATACAGAATATTGTTTTCACATGTTGTGAAGAGAGTATATAAATATGCATTGGAAATCGATGAAATTCTTCAATGTCTGCATCTAATGAAAAAAAATATGCATTATTTTCTGTGGTCCATATTGCATCTTCTTTCAATAACAGTATTTGCCAGTATGAGTGTTTAACAAGTGGTGTTTGTAAACCAGCTGCAGGCTGACAAGTATTCTCCTGTGCAATCATGATCTGATCCACTGCAGATGATCATGCAACATAAATGGTACAACAAACACATGTGTTAAGGATGCAGATGTATGCACCAGTGTTCCGGGCGAATTTCGAAGAGAATTTTTCCCCATACGAAAAACATGTGAGACACTTTGGAATGGTAGAATATGAAGGGGTTCACTTGGGGTCAGTAAGGGTGCACTGTGTTAAAAGATTACCAGGGCATACTAGACACGGTAGAATGCGGTGCTTAGGTTGTGGGGAGACAGACCTTGGGGAACGAAGTACATATGGTACAACAAACACATGTGTTTAGGATGCTGATGTATGCACCAGTGTTTACAAACCAACTAATACTTGACTGCATTTTGCCTTGAATTTCATGACATTATACCTTTAATATTAAAAAATGCCAGGATGATAATTCCGAAGCTCACAAAGTCACATACTTTTGTGGATGATAAGGATTGCAGTATTGGCTGATACTGCACAATTGGAGAATTATTGGTTGGCAAAATTGAGACAAGTTGAATATTTCAGTAAGTGATATAAGAGCCCTGATTACACAAATATTGTATTGTACTGAAGGTCATTACTTTGTAAGCAAAGTTTATGTTGGTTTTGGACTTTTATTATTATGTAATACCATAAATATTGATATACTGGCTAACAAACATCATTGTATTGACTCTGATATGAATTTAAAAATATATTTCCAAAAGTGCTGAAGCTGCACAAAACTAGTATACCTTGCATGTACTGTATATACTGTACGGTATATAACATTTTGGGAGAAAAGTAGTTTGGGTGGAGATGATTGGGAATGGGCATTTTGGGGGTCTACTGGCAGGGGTACCTCACTAATAGAAATGTCTGGAAATGCCCATCCCTTACATATGAAGTGATACCTATCATTTTCCAGTAGGTTTCAACTGGATACTTCATGAGCTGACCTAGGTCAGAGAGGGGATGGGCATTTTGGGGGTCTACTGGCAGGGGTACCCCCACTAATAGAAATTACTGGAAATGCCCATCCCTTACATAGAGTCCTGCCAATCATTTTCTGGTAGTTTTTAACTGGATACTTCATGAGCTGACCTAGGTCAAAGAGGGGATGGGCTTTTTGGGGGTCTACTGGCAGGGGTATCCCACTAATAGAAATTTCTGGAAATGCCCAAACCTTACATATGAAGTGATACCTATCATTTTTCAGTAGGTTTCAACTAGATACATCATGAGCTCACCTAGGTCAATGAGGGGGATTGGCATTTTGGGGGTCTACTGGCAGGGGTACCCCACTAATATAAATTTCGGGAAATGCCCATCCCTTACATATGAAGTGATACTTATCATTTTCCAGTAGGTATCAACTGGTTACCTTATGAGCCGACCTAGGTAAATGAGGGGATGGGCATTTTGGGGGTCTACTGGCAGGGGGACCCCACTAATAGAAATTACTGGAAATGCCCATCCCTTACATATATACAGTAGAGTCCTGCCAATCCTTTCCCGGTAGTTTTTAACTGGATACTTCATGAGCTGACCTAGGTCAATGAGGGGATGGGCTTTTTGGGGGTCTACTGGCAGGGGTATCCCACTAATAGAAATTTCTGGAAATGCCCATCCTTCACATATGAAGTGATACCTATCATTTTCCAGTAGGTTTCAACTGGATACTTCATGAGCTGACCTAGGTCAATGAGGGGATGGGCATCTTGGGGGTCTACTAGCAGGGGTACCCCACTAATAGAAATGTCTGGAAATGCCCATCCTTTACATATGGTCATTTTCAAAATCAGTTGTGTAACTTTTGTACACTCAGGGCCAAAATTTCAAACACCATATATATTGAAATTTTAACATCACATATTAAAGGGTTCAAATTTTTGTAACTTCAACTTTTCGGAGCTTAAACATACACGTTTATGGGTGTAATTTTTCGGTGACTGTATGACTGTAGGAAACTTTAAGCAAAAAGATATATTTTTGAGCAACCATATTTACACAGTGTTAAAACAGTACTCTGTTTCAAGTTAACTTTAAAATGCTTCTCATTATATGTTACTTAAAAATGAAAAGGATTTGGCAGAAAGTTTTTATTACTATTGCAGATATTTCCATGTTCACTGGAAATTTATTGGAAATCAAGGATTGTTTTTCTTAATTTTAACTTTAAACTATTTAAAAAAAAGGTAAGGCCAAGTCAAACACCCTGAATAATGTCTCCTCACAGAGGGCTAATATCCAATCCAAGTTGCCCAAAAATCCATGCAGTTTTGCAAAAGTTGGAATTTTCCCACTTACGCGTTTCAGAGGTGACGTTAACATTTTACATGCGTTTCGGAGGTGACAAAAATGTTTACAAGTTGTTGTAAAGGCTTTTTTGCTAATTAACAAAGAATTAAACACTTAAACTCAATGTATATTCATAACATCTTTAATCAAACACTGATTTAAATAAAAAATATCTCTGCCAAGTAGCAGAGAATGTACATCAACTACCTGTACAACTAGGGATACTGTACAAGTGAAAGAATACAGAACACAGAATACAATATTTTTATGTTATAAAAGATAGGTAAATGTCAGGTAAAGCAAATAAGGGCATTTAAAGAGCAATTGTAAACATTGGGTTGAAGTCTCTTACTGTGGCACACATATTGCAAATGATTATCTCACATACAACATATGCCTTCAGTCTCTTTTGTTTCGGAGGTGACGCTAAATGTTTACACAACCCAGAAGGCTTGATTCATGCTAAAACACATAGAACTTACCTTGGAAAGTATGAAAAACATTAGAAGGATATGTTGATAATATTTTAAAGTGGCCATGACACGAAAATTTCAAAGTCCTATATTTTTGGGATCAATCAAAGAATGTTCTCTAAAACATGTGTCAACCAATCTGCCAGTTTAAAACTTGATTTTTCAAGTCGAAAATTGAGAATGAATTTACCCTTTTCGGCGTTTGAAACTTTGTTTACTCGAAAATTTTCCGATTCGCATGACGTCATGTGACGTCACGTTTTGAACACATATTTGTTGTCGCTGCTACGGTACCATTCACGTACACAGTAGACAAGTACACATACCACTAGTAGTTACTAAAAAAAACACCTATCACAAGTGCGATATCAAATCAAAATTTCCTGTGAAATGGCGGATCCAGAGCCAAATGCGGCAACCGAAGTTCAAAGTGATAATGGTTCTTCACTAGGCAGTGAAATTGGGCTATAATTAGAGTGCCCTTTCTCATATTCGAAGCAGAGAGTGGAGGCGATGATCATTCCAATATTGAACCGAACGCTGAGGGTGGAGCGGAGGTGTTAGAACCGTATCAGTTCGAGCCTGTTAAACGAGCCGAAATTGAAGCTCCACAACATATCGAAGAAATCCGTTCGAAACCATTGCAAGGAACATACAACGTGGTAAGAATTTATTAACGAAGCATTTAAAAACAAAATCCAGTCCATTTTGTGCATGTGTTGTTGGAATTCGCGGAACACCCTAAACCGTATTGTGCGTTGTGTTACGGTAACTTACAACCCATATGTAGAGTGTGTAGTACTAGTAGGGTTGGTTGCATACTGAAAGTTTGGCTCGGGGATGTAAGTTGCATTATGCAGCCATGCTAGGTAGGCATATGTGTTATTTCATACTCATTATTACTTGGCTAGTACTTTGGCCTGGAGTTTTGCAAATCAATTTTCTGAAACAAAAGAATGTTTCATGATACATGGAAGGTGTAAAATCACAACAAATGTAACCATAACAGTACATTGTGTGTCTGCTTGTTATTGTGGACATCATGGCCAACATTAATACATTTTGAACTTTCATAAATTTTTTCCCAGGCAGTACAGATACAAAGCCTACGGTCAACAGGTTCAATGATACTTGGGGTTCCTAGCAAGACACGTCAGGGTTGTGCTACCATCATGTGCAGTCCAAAGGATCAGAAGTGATTTTCCAGCCAATGGTCATTACACTGGATTCAAGTTGCCAGGAGAAAACTCATTGTATAGGAAGCCTTTCTACACTACGATTGTGTTGGATTATCAATCCGTCAGGGTTCCCTCAGTGTTGATATATTGAAATTCAAGACTTTTAATTCAGGATGAAAAGGTTATTTTCCAGACCCAACATCAACAATAAAAGAAAAGGCATGTTTTGAAGCATTTGGACACAAGTATTGGCGTGACCGTGATGTCATATAATATGTGCATAAGGGAACGGGCATTGACCTTTTTAGGGGCATTTACCTCGTTTGATTCGTACCTTTAATCTGGAAGCCAAAATATCCATATCACCAATGATATTTGACAGAAAAGTCATAATAAAGACCAATGGAGGCAGCAGAACTCTTGAATGTTTAGACTGTTTCTTCAGCAGCAGTTTGTAGTCTTTCTTCAAAAACTCAGCAGTACACCCTGTTAATGGTCTTCGATTGTTTTAATGCGTGCTGTGTTTCACATTGCCCATCAGTGTTGTACGTGTCGTCGTACGTGGGTAACATTTTTGCATGTGAGTTGCGTCGTGCAGTGTTTCTTGGTTTAAATAACCCTGTATTGTATTTGCTTCTGGATGATTCTAATTAATTTGTCACAACAACGATTGATAGCGATGGACATGCAACTGCTTTGTAGGCTTAAAGCAAAAAAATTCATGTAAGTTGTTTTCTTTTAACCTCCTTTGATGTCACAAATTACATTAGTGTAATTTAAGAATGATAATGTTTATGGAAAGTACAGTTTTACTTTTATGTCATATAATACAATGATTGTTGTTAATGTTAGTTCAGATTGTCCAGAATGACTGTCTAGAACTGATATTGAATAAATTTTGTTCAATGATTTAACACTTGAACTATGTTGTGTGAATTTTTGGCTCTGTGACTTTAAAATAAATCGCTTTGAGATTTAATTAAACAACCTTTGGAATAAAATCTTTTTACCTACCTATTTTGACCCATCCCCATTACCCCCACGCCCTCCACAACATAATAAATGGTTTTCCTGGAATAGGAATAAGAAATTATTGCTATAATTAACTGATCCAGCATATTCCAGAAATAAATTGGGGCACTGAGATTTGTTCACAAGAAGATGTAACCCATCGCTTCTGAAGCTAACCTCATAGCTTATTAGTATACAATAGAGCAATGAAGGGGGTGTTAATTTAGATGATACAGTAAAATCTCTTCGTCTATTGCGACTTCAGTGTAGTAACGCTAATACTATAGTACTACTAGTGCTCGGCGCGCTACCTCCTAAGGATCGCCACTTGCCCCATTGGAGGTTTCCTGTTCCCCGATCTGGTCTTCAGAGTAGTTTTTTGTGGATTACTTGACAGAAGAATGACTCTTTTATGTCGAACCGTTGAAGTCCATTTGTTTTATTTCATAACAAAAAGGAGGGATCGTAGTATGCTTCCGTGAAGTGTTCGCTTCATTCGGAGCTGCATACTGGCTAGGCCCAGTGAAATCGGCGCTGGTGTTGTGCACAAACTTGATCATAATCGCCGTGTTTTTTTCGTCCTTCAGCCATGGATGAAGGCTAATTGCATGGGTAATGATATTTATGCAGCCCCAACAACACAACGGACCGGCATTTCTCTCGGATAGTTTACAACAGTTGTAAAACAAACTTGAAATTTCTAACGATATAGCGTAATACAGTGGTTGTTCTCTCAGTGTAAATGTGCGTGTACTGTATATGGAACGTTATGATCGTCGCGCATCCGATACATGCCTGAGCTTTGCACGTGTGTTCCTAACATGACGTCATCATTGTCTTGTTGTGAAATCGCATTCTCAGATATCTATTTTCGGATGCGAATATTAAAACGTTAATTACTAATTAGTCCTTGAGGTTTTCAAGGTGTTGAGGATAGTTTTGAACATAGATTTTCTCATAGATTCAGAGGAAGTTACTCTCGATGAGTTGGATTTTTCGTGACATGGCCTCTTTAATGACATTCATGATACTAGAACTGTGACTGCTTTTGCTGCCATTCATGATAACTTGGAGACAATACTATATCCATTCAAAATTATTTGGTTAAATTCACACTGTTTTGGCTAATTGCATATGAAATATTATACCACAAAGAAATGATTAACATTGCGTAGCCATTAGCCATTCTGACTGCTAGTTACAGTATCATTTATGTTGGTTACACTTTTGGCAGTGAAACTGACTGTCATATTCCTGTAACCTATTACAAATTTGAAGAGGACATTCAGTCTATTATTCTGGAAAAAAAAAACACTTCATTAACATGACCTAACCACAGTCTATCAAAGTTTTAGTGAAAAGTTAGGTTAACACATGTCAGAAACTGCATAAATGATGGGCTAAAATCATTTATCAGCAGCTTGGCCTTGTTCACATTTAAGAATGCTGTACTTCAAGTGCTCATTAGGTACCAATTGTTAACGGAAAATGTCACCTCCGAAACGACAAAATCTAGCCATCGGTCCTTGGAGAAGGAAAGGAAGGAAACCTGGGGAACACAATTGCATTTTAGCTTGGACACTTGTCCATAATATCAACCAAATTAAAACTGGAAAATACCTTCCACCAAAAAGTACAGGCTCTGACAAAAACAGTGTAGTTGAGAGTGTACAGCTGAACTAGCATATTTTAAGCATATTTATGGCCACCAAATCCACATGAAGAAACCGAGAAAGTTTGTTAAGCTACCCAAGGTAGACTTCACTTAGGATGGTCAAATGGTAAAAAATCTAAGAATTCTGGTATTTGGTCACTGAGTTACAAAGCAATAAGTGCCAATATTGGAAGTTACACCACTGATTGTGAAAATGACCATATAGAGTCCTGCCAATCCTTTTCCGGTAGTTTTTAACTGGATACTTCATGAGCTGACCTAGGTCAATGAGGGGATGGGCTTTTTGGGGGTCTACTGGCAGGGGTATCCCACTAATAGAAATTTCTGGAAATGCCCAAACCTTACATATGAAGTGATACCTATCATTTTCCAGAAGGTTTCAACTAGATACATCATGAGCTCACCTAGGTCAATGAGGGGGATTGGCATTTTGGGGGTCTACTGGCAGGGGTACCCCACTAATATAAATTTCGGGAAATGCCCATCCCTTACATATGAAGTGATACCTATCATTTTCCAGTAGGTATCAACTGGTTACCTTATGAGCCGACCTAGGTAAATGAGGGGATGGGCATTTTGGGGGTCTACTGGCAGGGGGACCCCACTAATAGAAATTACTGGAAATGCCCATCCCTTACATATACAGTAGAGTCCTGCCAATCCTTTCCCGGTAGTTTTTAACTGGATACTTCATGAGCTGACCTAGGTCAATGAGGGGATGGGCTTTTTGGGGGTCTACTGGCAGGGGTATCCCACTAATAGAAATTTCTGGAAATGCCCATCCTTCACATATGAAGTGATACCTATCATTTTCCAGTAGGTTTCAACTGGATACTTCATGAGCTGACCTAGGTCAATGAGGGGATGGGCATTTTGGGGGTCTACTGGTACCCCACAAATAGAAATTACTGGAAATGCCCATCCCTTACATATAGAGTCCTGCCAATCCTTTTCCGGTAGTTTTTAACTGGATACTGCATGAGCTGACCTAGGTCAAAGAGGGGATGGGCTTTTTGGAATTTTGGGGGTCTACTGGCAGGGGTATCCCACTAATAGAAATTTCTGGAAATGCCCAAACCTTACATATGAATTGATACCTATCATTTTTCAGTAGGTTTCAACTAGATACATCATGAGCTCACCTAGGTCAATGAGGGGGATTGGCATTTTGGGGGTCTACTGGCAGGGGTACCCCACTAATATAAAGTTCGGGAAATGCCCATCCCTTACATATGAAGTGATACTTATCATTTTCCAGTAGGTATCAACTGGTTACCTTATGAGCCGACCTAGGTAAATGAGGGGATGGGCATTTTGGGGGTCTACTGGCAGGGGGACCCCACTAATAGAAATTACTGGAAATGCCCATCCCTTACATATACAGTAGAGTCCTGCCAATCCTTTCCCGGAAGTTTTTAACTGGATACTTCATGAGCTGACCTAGGTCAATGAGGGGATGGGCTTTTTGGGGGTCTACTGGCAGGGGTATCCCATTAATAGAAACTTCTGGAAATGCCCATCCTTCACATGTAGAGTCCTGCCAATCCTTTTCCAGTAGTTTTTAACTGGATACTTCATGAGCTGACCTAGGTCAATGAAGGGATGAGCATTTTGGGGGTCTACTGGCAGGGGTACCCACCAATAAAAATTACTGGAAATGCCCATCCCTTCTATCTGAAGTCCTAACCATCATTTTCCAGTAGGTTTCAACTGGTTACCTCATGAGCTGACCTTGGTCAATGAGGGGATGGGCATTTTGGGGGTCTACTGGCAGGGGTTCCCCACTAATAGAAATTACTGGAAAATGCCTTTCCCTTACATATAGAGTCCTGCTAATCCTTCTATTACATATAGAGTCCTGCTAATCCTAACTGGATACTTCATGAGCTGACCTAGGTCAATGAAGGGATGAGCATTTTGGGGGTCTACTGGCAGGGGTACCCACCAATAAAAATTACTGGAAATGCCCATCCCTTCTATCTGAAGTCCTAACCATCATTTTCCAGTAGGTTTCAACTGGTTACCTCATGAGCTGACCTTGGTCAATGAGGGGATGGGCATTTTGGGGGTCTACTGGCAGGGGTTCCCCACTAATAGAAATTACTGGAAAATGCCTTTCCCTTACATATAGAGTCCTGCTAATCCTTTTCCAGTAGTTTTCAACTGGTTACTTCATGAGCTGACCTAGGTCAATGAAGGGATGAGCATTTTGGGGGTCTACTGGCAGGGGTACCAACCAATAAAAATGACGGGAAATGCCCATCCCTTGTATCTGAAGTCCTAACCATCATTTTCCAGTTGGTTTCCAGTGGTAACCTCATGAGCTGACCTAGGTCATCCGTGAGGCTGGCAAAGCTTGTACCCCACCACCAATAATTACTGGCGATGGCCACACCCACCACAGCCAGTTTGCCAGTCGTCTGGTTTATATACAGGAATGCACTGTGAACATTGTGATGTACAAGGCAATTGGTTACCTTCCCAGGTAACCAAACCCTATGGGCTCCCAGTCAATATTGATGCTCCATTGACACCCTTGCCTCCAGAATGTGACTGTGTGACGTCAGGTGTTAGATTCGCTTTAAAATTCATTGGACATTTGAGTGAATGTAGGGACCAAAACATGAACTTTTTATGCAATTCTTTGAGAAACATAACATAGCTCCACTAAAATATGCAAAGTGATCTACTTCCACCCCACCAAAAAACCTTGTCTTGTGGATAAGGGGAGGGGTGGGTTAAGAAGACCAGTTCATACAACTTTATAAAGAACATACCTGGAAATATTTTCGATATGAATTTTAACAAACATTGTTTATCATTGAAATTTCTTTGGGCATGCACCCAAAGGTCAGTTTACTTTTCTTACAAAGGGACCTTTGCAACATGTTTTACCAATGGTAATAGATAATGAATGTATCTATAAACCCAGTAATTTTTAGGTTGGTGCTCCCTCTTTTTATAATCTTTTTCAGTGAAAACATCTTGAGTGAAGGCATTCTTGCACTTTATACTCAAGCATATGCTCAAGTTTTAGATTTTCAAATAGCCGAACTAGTATCTCCTCTAACAATTGTGTTCTTTGAATATTGTTTAATGGGTATGACAGGAGTTTGCATATTCAAGAAATTTTTAAATAATTCTTGACATTGAGAAGAACTTGCCATCATTTTGGTTCTGTAAGTCCTTGTCACATCAACATAAAGACAGGTTGTTTCCTCATTTGTTATTATGATTTGGATTGAACCTCTGCAAGGCTTTTTATTCTCAGTATATACTTACACCAAATGGTCACATTATTATGGTCACTGTTATTTTTAAGAAGGTATCAGAAGATATTTTTATGATTAACAAAGCAGACATCTTGGACTACCACTGCAGTGGTTTTTGAGTATGTGCCCCTGTCCTGTGGTCCAGTGTGATGGAATTACATTAAATTTCCCAAGTTGCCCTAAGTGTTGTTTTTATGCTATGTCGCCCTAAGTGTTGTGAAAAGAGATAAATTCACATGGAACAACTTGTATATATGTGTAATTAATTACTTAGTTAATTAAATTATTTGCTATATTTATTTTACAAAGGGATTACTTCCAATAGTACCCATACTGGAGTCCTAACAGTGGTCCAGTGTTATGATATAACACAGTGGCGTAGGAAGGTACTTTTGAGTGGGGGGGCTGAAGACTGATGGCCGGCCTGGTGGAGGGGTCTAAGGGGAGGGGGTGCCCCCTCCCCTTTGGAATTTTTTGCCTTTCCAGGTGGCCTCAGATGCAATTTGGTGCAATATAGCACACTTCAACACCCACTCCATTTTGTAAATAATTTTGCATTTTCACCTGGCCTTAGATGCAATTTGGTGCTCCAAATGAGATTTTTTTTCTCATTTGGAAATGAAAAAGGGGTTTTCTGACTTGCGAACTGGGGGGGGGGGGGGGCGGAATGATACTTCCGCCCTCCACATTTTTCACTGGGGGGCTGGCACCCCCCCCCAGCCCCCCCGGTTCCTACGCCCTTGATATAACATTAAATTGCCAATGTTGTTGTAAGTGTTGTTTTTATGCTATGTCGCCCTAAGTGTTGTGAAAAGAGATAAATTCACATAGGACAACTCGTATATGTGTAATTAATTACTTACTTAATTAAATTATTTGCTATATTTATTTTACAAAGGGATTAATTTCAATAGTACCCATACTGGAGTCCTAACAGTGGTCCAGTGTGATGATATAACATTAAATTGCCATTAATGTCGCTCTAAGTGTTGTTTTTATGCTATGTCGCCCTAAGTGTTGTGAAAAGAGATAAATTCACATGGAACAACTTGTATATGTGTAATTAATTACTTAGTTAATTAAATTATTTGCTATATTTATTTTACAAAGGGAAAACTTTCAATAGTACCCATACTGGAGTCCTAACAGTGGTCCAGTTTGATGAAATATACATTAAATTGCCAATGTCGCCCTACCCAGCAAGCAAGCCGAAGTCGGCCCGACGGCGGCCCGGCTTCGGCACCGAAGTCGGCCCGACGGCGGCTGCCGCCGGCGGGCCGCCGTAGATTTGGCAGACGGCAAGTCGGCGGACCGCGGGCGTAAACGCCGCCGGGCCACCGGCGGGCCACCGGCGGCTCAAGGCTGGCCCGCCGGCGGCTCAAAGCAGGCCCGCCGGCGGCTCAAAGCAGGCCCGCCGGCGGCTGGCCGACGGCAAATCAGCAGCCCTGGGGTGGCACGCCGCTGGACCGCCCGCAATTCGAGGCTCGTCCACAGTCGTATACTGAGTGTATTGTCGGTGGTATGCTGATGTCTTTCAATTATTTTTTTCTTCCATTTATACTTTATATTTATACTGAGACCCCGCTGTAATAGTCAAATAGATTATTTTCAAAAATTGTGACGGTTGATGAAATATGGAATTCGCATTACATTTCCAGCTGGAAACTAGTCACTGCATGTGTGTATTTAAGTGGGACATTTTCGAAAAGTTTTATTAATTGAATATCCAGAAACACTGTAGGGGACAACAAAACTTTTAGAAGTTTGTATTCCAGATATAACGACAGTTAAGTGAAACCAAAATTTTAATAAAAACATAAGACAAGGAGCATTGAAATAACATTGTCACAATTTATTAATTTAATGCATTTTCCTTTAATTACCAGATGTTTTAGCCATTTATGAACAATTAACTTTAATTATTTGATAAAGCCACAGAATGAAGCAAAAGAGTGAAGCAAATTTATCAAAATACTTGCCATCATAATATCTAAAGAAGACGCCCACAGTGCGCCGAAATAGAAACAGTGTAGAAAGGAACAATGCGCAGTCGTCGTTCCCTCCATTTTTTGCTTAATTATACTGTGGACCATCACAAAGCTGTTTCAACAAGAATAAAGCAAAATCAGTACATTATATGTTGACTTTGCAACCGCATTGATATGATATGAGAAAACATGTTTTTACAAACGGAACGTTTCACCCTCCCTGCCGTACCCCCCCCCCCCCCGGCCACCACTTATTTGGTAATACAGGGACACCAATTTGTTATTTTTTATACCAGGGCATTAATATCAGGGACTTTGAAGAACTTGAACCCTTTGCTCGGAATATCATGATCATTCCGTACCTCGCATTGTTGGCCTTTACATCTCATTATGAGCTAGAGTTTCGTTAAATACACATGTAATTAAACAATACTACGACTGAAGAGTATTTCTCTTGAGGGAAAACTCAGTATAACAACCAAATATTCTTACAAAAAGTATCATAGGGGAGAGATACAGTATATGCAATAATTGGACGTACTGGTGATAAGTCTTGACTGGTGGTTAAATATGTAAAATACTACCAAAAGGATGAGCCAAAATATATGACCATATTGGTAAGCATGCATTTGCATATATCGTAACAATTAAACTGCACAAATTGAGATTTCAATTGCATGAAGTGAATCCATGGCTGTAACTGACGTGAGGAACATAGTAGATTCTGCAATACAAGAAAATTATGAAGAGTATAACAATGTAAGTGTAACAGTTTAATATATATGCAGAAATAAAAGCCATGTATACATGGCTTTTATTTCTGCAGATATATTAAACTGCCGAAGGATACAGCTATAACGAAAGGTTATTCCTCCTGTTCAGAGCCAAACTGAACGTCGAAGTGGCGTTGTTGTCTTGCCTTACGTCCCCCCTCTCTATCAGAGGCTCCTTTAAAGAACTTTACAAATTCCCTTTGTATTTCCACTGCAGTGGAGTTGGAAGTTGGTTGGTTCTTCCTTATAGCTTCTACAGTTAAAAAAAAGAAGAAAGTCAAAAAGAAACCTTTTAGTTCCTTACATTGAAAGAACATGCAGGTAAGTTCTTCATAATAATACATCGTTTGTGTATATTTTAGAGAAAAGGGAACTTCGTCGTTTTAATATGAACCCCAACCATGAAACCAGCAAATTCCAGGTAGTTTTTCTGAGTGTGTGAGCCACGAGTTTCGCGCCCCATGTTGCAGCTCCCACGTACCGGAGCACGTTCGTCAGTTCATTTGCGGGCTTTAGGGTATTCTGTATTGGCCCCAAATTATAGCATGCTATAATCTTAGTATTGAAGGTGAAGCACATATGAATTAAGTCTCTGCCGAAGATATCTTGGTATACAATTATCAACTAATAGCCTTATCTAATATGCATATCATAATAGGCCTAAGTGCTTGTCTACTGATTTTTTCTTGGCCGTGGATCTGTCCGTTATCAATCGAAAGCGATGCCGGGGACGTTCTCGTTACAATAAAGCAAATAGATACGGGAAAATAGCTTTGCAAAAAGTAAGGCGTACATAATGTAAAGTAAGCAAATATTCAATAAATTGTACGAACTTTCTAAAACTTTTCGAAGGAACAGGTCCTTAAATGCCAACTTCTCCCCTTGACCAGTCCAATTAATGCATTTGGCTACATTATTTTGGATCAATTCCTGCAGCATCCTCCTGACTGCTACAGGCAAGATCTGCCCACCTACTGACGACAGTGTCAAAATCTGGAAGAAAACAGTTGTGAATCTTTGAGTCTTCATGGAAGCCAGAATTTTCTGAGGACTGCGTTATGCTCCAACTAGCTTCAACTTGACGTTTTTTCCAGCATGCTTATTTTACACCAGAAACGTGCACGAGACAGTGAGTGATACAACAATCTACCATAAATCAATAGCTTATTCCACATCCTGTATTCGTCTAAAGTAATATTGCTCCAAATTATATCGTGAACTGTCCAACTTTGAATACCTGTTGTAAAAAAATAATGTCTTTACGTACAACGACAACAACTACTTCTATGACTTCGCAAAAACAATGCAAGAAGTCATGCCGTTACTATCGAGTAACGATTACTTTACTGTGCAGGCACTACAATTTTCAAGGTTCTACCATTGATAAGGTATGTATTACTGTAGTATAGGTTTTTCAATAGTACTGTATAGTGGAAGGTTCGGTAAATGACTAGGCTAATGTAGCTCAATTGACAAGGTTTACTAAATCAGACCTGTCAACCTGTTTGACCAGGGGCGTAGCGAAGGGGTTTTTGTTGGGGGGGTGTGGAGAATTTGATTTGCCGACGGATCTGGAAGTGGTGACTGAAATGGGGGAGGGGTCTAAGGGGAGGGGGTCTACCCCTCCCCTTTGGAAAATTTTTAGTTTTGAAACGTCCTTAGATGCAATCTGGTGCATATTTTAAGTCAAATTTGATTTGCCGACGGATCTGGAATTGGTGACTGAAATGGGGGAGGGGTCTAAGGGTAGGGGGTCTACCCCTCCCCTTTGGAAAATTTTTAGTTTTGAAACGTCCTTAGATGCAATCTGGTGCATATTTTAAGTCAAATTTGATTTGCCGACGGATCTGGAAGTGGTGACTGAAATGGGGGAGGGGTCTAAGGGGAGGGGGTCTACCCCTCCCCTTTGGAAAATTTTTAGTTTTGAAACGTCCTTAGATGCAATCTGGTGCATATTTTAAGTCAAATTTGATTTGCCGACGGATCTGGAAGTGGTGACTGAAATGGGGGAGGGGTCTAAGGGGAGGGGGTCTACCCCTCCCCTTTGGAAAATTTTTAGTTTTGAAACGTCCTTAGATGCAATCTGGTGCATATTTTAAGTCAAATTTGATTTGCCGACGGATCTGGAATTGGTGACTGAAATGGGGGAGGGGTCTAAGGGTAGGGGGTCTACCCCTCCCCTTTGGAAAATTTTTAGTTTTGAAACGTCCTTAGATGCAATCTGGTGCATATTTTAAGTCAAATTTGATTTGCCGACGGATCTGGAAGTGGTGACTGAAATGGGGGAGGGGTCTAAGGGGAGGGGGTCTACCCCTCCCCTTTGGAAAATTTTTAGTTTTGAAACGTCCTTAGATGCAATCTGGTGCATATTTTAAGTCAAATTTGATTTGCCGACGGATCTGGAAGTGGTGACTGAAATGGGGGAGGGGTCTAAGGGGAGGGGGTCTACCCCTCCCCTTTGGAAAATTTTTAGTTTTGAAACGTCCTTAGATGCAATCTGGTGCATATTTTAAGTCAAATTTGATTTGCCGACGGATCTGGAATTGGTGACTGAAATGGGGGAGGGGTCTAAGGGGAGGGGGTCTACCCCTCCCCTTTGGAAATTTTTTAGTTTTGAAACGTCCTTAGATGCAATCTGGTGCATATATTAAGTCAAATTTGGCACGGAAGAAGCTCCCGTTCTCCTTTTCTCTATTCAGCTTTCCTTCTTTCTTCCCCTTCCGCTCTCTTCACCTTTTCTCCTTTTGCCGACAGACCCAAAATTTGCCGACAGCGACCAAATTATTGGGGGGGTGTGACACCCCCCCCACACCTACCCGCTCGCTACGCCCCTGTGTTTGACCCCAAAATAGGGAGAATAACATTTTTCATGGCCAAAAAATAGGGAGAACAAGGGGAAAATCGGGAGGTTGGTCATTTTCAACTGAAATGATATAAATACTCCTAAATAAGTATAGGCCCTAGGCTACTTATGCAATACAGTGAGAGAATCTTCCAATCAGTGTTTCTTGTTGTAGTTTGCAGCAGCTGACTTCGCTTTATACAGGGTTTCTTTAGTAGGCTTCCATTTGAAACAGGGAGAGTTGACGAGTCTGCTAAATACTTCATAATTGACGCACACTCGTTATTTGCTAAGCTATATTAGTAAGTGGTGAGTTCTTATTTCATACAGTACAACCTATGTATTTATATATAGTGTATGTATTTTTCCTTCTTACATAGGACAAAGTATGGGCAATTACCAAACGTTTCTCCACATTAAAATCAGTCCGGGCAAGTTCATCCAGAGCTGTCAGAAGTGGAACAGATGAAAGGGGCAAGTTTACATCATCTGGCAGTTCCTCCAAATCCAAATGGGAGGTCTTAAGGGATTGAATTAAATGGGAATTTGCAACTGTTTGGCGCTTCAGGTCCCTTACTTCAGCTTTTATTTCTGCCAAAATCATAAGGATCTTCTTCTGAGTTGCTGTTAAGAGACAAAATCAGAGAAAATTTCGTAAAAGCAACATCAGATGTTAAAAGTAGTCACTTTGAAGTGGAAGTGCAATGTGAGAATAGCAGACTGGTACTGTATATACATTGCATTCCCTGGCACAGAAGTACAGTAATTAAGAAAAAGAGAGAAATATTTAGCCTTAGTAAACAGTAACTGGAGTAATAGTTTGCATGGTTGCCACATTACCAGTCACCAAGGCTTGGTCAGCAGGTCAAAGAAATGTGCATTATAGCAGTACTTGAACCTTTACAAATGCAGATCATGTACAATGCTTTGTTTAAATTTACGGTACTACACACCATTAACAATCAAATCTGGGGTTGACATGGGAGATATGTTACGACTGGACCCTGCTAGTGACTGGGTAGACCCGGTAGAGTGCCTTGCACTTATTGGTGATACGACAGCATCAGGAAAATTTTGCCTCTGTGATTGAGGATTTATATTGGAGGTCAATGGCGTTGTGAGGGGAACCAATGGCTGAATCGGTGGAGGCAGGGTGAAATTCTCAGCTTCTTCTTCTGTGTCGTCAGAGGAAGACACATACCGGCGATTTTGCCTATGAGTATGAAAAGGCAATAGACATTGAGTAAGTACATCACAGATATTCCTTTACCATAACATCCATGTTGAGAGTATTGTGTCTGATTTGAACATATGGGATTTTTATGTCCGATATGATTTAAGCTGATTATAGGTCAATTTAAATATGGAGCTAGAGTTCATAAAATATTACTGAACTTTCTGAGTTTCATACTTGTTAAGTCAGTAAGGATGGCACTTTTGGTTTAAGTTGTTAGAGTGAGACTGTACTGTATGTTCACTGTCAGCATCTCTATGAGAAAGATCAGTGATGGTAATTTTGGAATGTACAGTATAACCTGCATTTATTTTTGTAGCAGTTTTGCTTGGTATATTTAAATCGAACATTAGCATATTTATATATTGGACACTTACAACTTCCTGCGCTTTGATGGCCTCTCATCTTCATTTTCAGTAGCTAAGTCTGAAGTCTCCTCAGCCCTTGTCAATAAGATCATTGCCCGTGCATAGGAACCTGAAGAAATGAAACAATTGAAAAAAATCTTGATAGTGGGCATTTGTGATGAACTAGTAAACTACTGTACACTATACAGTGGTATGGTCCCATCTGTAACTGAAAGGTTTTAATCTCGTACAGAACACACATGTACAGAAAGATACACTTTTCTCAGTTTCAACATTTACGTCGTGGAGATTTACAACACTATACAGTGAGATACTGTGGTCTTTGTAGCACCTTGATCCATCAAAGTAACCACAAAGCATAATGTTATTGAAAGAAACATTGTTATTGCAAATCATTTTACACTTTCATTTGAATTGTGTTTACAATACCTGTTGTTGACAGAACCCGAATGGTATGTCTCGTCCAAGATGCTTGCGGGGCTTCCACTGACTTGACTGCCTTCTCAAACCTTGTAGAAGATTTATATGGTGGCCAGAAGCATTCTCTTTCGCCAGTTCTCCATTGCGATGGAATGACTCCTACACCGTCTTCACCAGCAAAGGCAACAACCAAGAAAGTTTGAGTATCAGACATGCTGAAAGACAGTAATGATGATAATGAATAGCCATGATCAGGTACGGTACAAATTCAAAAATGGAGGAGTGGCACTACCACAAAGCTTTTCTTCCGAGGAATAAGGACATATTTTTCCAGGATACTTGAGATTGGAGCATACTCTAGTTTCCCACTGAGTAATTTGATCTTGAATATGCCAAGTTTGGTGGAATCCAGTGGATATGTGAAAAAATTTTCTTTGTGACAAAAGTTTTCATATAAGATGAACTTGCTGCCATCGCTGACAAAGAAGTTTCTGGCAAGAACAATTTCTTCACCAATTTTAACACAGTTGTCCCCCATAGATATTTTGATAGTGCAATCTTGAAGGTTGAGTACTTTGTATTGTGAGGAAGTTACCATGGTCTCAGGAATCTGTCCACCATTGTGGGGCTGCTCAAAAAGTTCTTTGCTTTTAGTAGGAAAAGCTACATGGTTTTCAGAAAGACGTCGAATAACTTGTTGTAAGGGGTAATTTGCATTCCTAACCATTCTTTTTATCTGTCCCAAATAACTTTCGAAAGGGAAACAGGATACATTGTCCAATGCACCATATTGTTGTACATCCTCTTTCAAATGCACAAGTCCATGTACATTGTATGTAATCATGTCATTGCCATAGAGAGTTGCATAGTGCTTGATGAAAGTAACAATTAACTGGTGACCAAGCTGAGAGTAACTGCTACAGTTGAATGGACTCAAATATATAAACATAGCAACAGATAAAAGCATGAAATTTTCATAAAATGGCTTTGGAATGATTCTGTAAAGAACAACTGGACCGGTGTACAAAAGAAATTGCCGAAGCTCTGTGGCTTTCCACCGTTCAAACTCATTCAGAGATCGAGGTTGGCGAGCAAATTCACGTGGTAGAGCACCATTCAACGATTGCAATTTTGCAGAAATTTCTCTGATAAGTTGAGGGCTCTGTCTTGTCTTTAGTGGACCTTTCAACCAAAGCTTTACCAGTCTGCGTGTCACTCCCAAACATACTAGGTGCATGTAGTCTAAAGGGAAGTTGGATACCATACCCAATGAAAGTTGGGATAGTGGAGTTTCCCCTAGATGATGATTTTCATCTAGCATATTTCTAAATGACTGGTCAGTGCGATGATCTGCTTCTGTTTCTGGGAAAGTTACTTTGTTGATGTACACGCCTCTCTGAACACATCTTTCACAGCCGGAGTAGCCACTATGACCCTTGATGTTTTTGACCATGGCTCTTGCAGGGGCATCACATATGACTGCTGTCATAACCACTGTAAGCTTTTCTCCCTGAACTTGAATACCATTTTGCTCAACATTTTGGTAGTCTGCTACAAATTCATTCAAAAATTCCAAATCAGTTGGTTTCCTTTTCCCATAGTACAAGCCAATCACAAAAGGACACTTTCTCTCACATGCAGTGATCATACCTAATATGGGCCAAAACTGCGAGTTTGAGCTTTTGAATAGAGGTAAACCATCAATGTTTACATGCAACGTTATTGTTTTGTATTTACTACTTAGGGACTTTTGTCTTGAGTTCAGAATAGAGGTAATTCCATTCTCAATTCCAACATGGTAATATTCACCTCCTGAGACAATTGTTGTGTCCACTTTGGTTTGCGTGCCTAGTAAAGTTCTAGGGTCTTTTGGAAGGTCAGGATGGTCATTTTGCAGAATGACAAGGAGCTCAGAGAGTGAAGCATGAGAAATATTATACTTTGAGGCCCATTGCCCAAGCTCAATTTTCAGTGTGGAATTTATTTCATCACTTCCATCAATTTCACCATCTGAGTCAGAATATAGTTCATCAACATCTGAGTGAAAGGTCTGGAACAAATCACTGTCAACACCATCAGCAACATCATTTTCAGACAACTGTTCCAGTTGGTGCAACTGCTGCAGTTGGCTCCTTTTTTCCTTGATATGTAAAGATTTATCATTGTCCTTCCTGGTGTTATCTATTGGTCCAGAGAAATTATTTTGCCCGCAAGATTCATCTGATATTGTTTGTATGTAGTTTAACACTTCATCATTGATTTTTCTTCTCTTGGTGCGATATGATTGTGGACCATGATCCATGATGAGCTATCAGGGAGATAAACCAAGTTTGGAACAGTTACAGTACATACAGTATAGATTAGGTGGTGAATGTTTAGTTTAGTTTTGTAGAAAAAAGGATCAGGAAGGACAATTAAGTCCCCATCAAAGACCCTATTGGAGAGAAGGAACCGATACACAAAAAGGGACACCTGATTACAATGCTTAAAATGATTGTGTGAAGTTGTTTCAAAAATTTGCCTTGTTTCTGTATTACTTGTTGAAAACCAAATCCCAATTGCAAATTGTTCACCAGTATCCTTCAGTCTATTAGATAAGTAATAAGTGTAATGCATCATATATGTATTTATACCATGTCCATTTAAATAAGCCTTTCTTCACTATTTTAGCTTCTTTATCTTATGGTTTCGAATGTTAAAATGTATATTTTAGTAACAGAAATTCAGTTAGCATTTGTTGATTGCCAAATTATTCGTTAAATAAAGGGGAGTTTTAACTTTACAACCTTTGCAAGCAATATTGTTTCTATGAATGTTATTTTTCAAGGTGTGAGTGCAGGAGGGAACTTTTCACATTAAGGCAAGTCCCATTCCACAGTCAAGGGTGGCTGAAAGCGGCTACAAATTACAACCCTTAAACGGGAAAGTCCTACTTCTAGAAGGAAAATATGGTGTATGCCTTTTAGGCAGTTTGTCCCAATTCTTTTTGAAAAAAATGAACTGTGCTCAGTTGGCTGCCTAGATTTTTTCATATGTATATATATCTGCATTTTTGGTGAAACACTTCAACGTAGAACATTACTACAGTTTTAGCACATTCACTTGTGTTGAACTGTTTACAGTCAGTTCACGTACTGAGCCCAATAAGTAAAAATAGATGACCATATTTTGGACTATAGCATAACTCGTTTCAACATAGATTACGAATCCAATGGTTCGTTTGACAGAAATGTAGCCGAAATATCGAAGCGTGCTCTGGTCAGTTCCATTTCTTTTCAAAGCAGATCGCATTTTGCACGTACCTTGCGTGCATCTCCCACATTGACGTACTTCAGTGTTGTGCTGGTACTGTGTTAGGCCAGTTTAAAGGTTATTTTTTTTACCGAGAACAGTAGTGAATTTTGCATAATCTGTGATACATTCAAACATGCGAGTACGCATTTCGGTTTGACATAGATTAGGCGTACTGAAAGGATACAGTCTACATACGTTGTGTATCGCATGTAGTAACTTTCCTGCTTAAATCAGCGAGTCAAGCTGAATTATTCTAGTTCACGTTGGGCCTCTAAAGTCTGGCTAGGCTTTTGTACGCGATCAGATTTATGTTTAGATTTATGTTACACAGTTAGTAGGCCTAACGTGTCTAAGCTAGAGACAAACACACGGTCAAATAAGCTCGTGAGTTTAGGCCTTATATCAATGGGTTATTAATAGGCAGCATTTTCAGTGGTATACAGCTATTCACGACGAGTATGTACCATACCCTGTCGAGAACTTTGACATGAATTTTAGCCTAGGCTTTAGACTAGGTAAGGCACTTTTAATCGATCCTGTGTAGGCTATTTAATAATATGTGGTAGGTCTAGCAGCAAGTACAGTAGGCCTAGTTGTTGTACTAGTCCTATTATTCTAGCCTTTGTAGTTCAAAGGCTATAGAATAGAACTAGTATTACCACTGTAGTCCTATGTACAATACTTGCAAAAGTTGTATCATATTATTCAAAAGTTATATAAAGCTGGGGTTGGAGAAACCCAACTCTAGTTTGAATGGCCTAGAGTTATTGTACAATGCGCTCGATTTGTTTATTAGTTAGTATTATGAGTGTATATTAATTGGTATATACTGTACATGGAAAGAATGCTAGGAAGTAACAATCATGTCAGTATCATTATGTAGCCTAGGCAAAATATACAAAGTATTCTTATTGGAAGAAAAACGAGCAAATAATGCTGGGTAGGCCTATAGTACAGTAATACAAAGTGGCTATTCTTACGACTAGTTGTAAGAATAATTTATAAATGCGCAGTTGCTTTAACATGGCTATTTTTACAAAAGGAGTACTATTTTTACAACTAGGAGTAACAATTTCCGGTTAGGGTTACCCCTACTACATGCGCAGTTGCTTTATTTACTTTACTGTGTTTGAATTCGCCAATGTCGTAAGAATAGTTTATAAATAATTGTTACGACTAGTCGTAAGAATAGCCACGGCCATAGTTATATGTCATTGTTATTAGTATTATTGTTATGCAAGGCTGAAATTTGTTCAGATACCCAATCATGTCTATGCAGTAGGTAGGCAAGGCCTAGTAATAGGATGTTATATTCACCATATGCTGCTTTAAGTCTGAACATACTTCAAGTTTTTAAGAATTAATTTCTCAGGCTGAAACCTGTTTCATTGCACATGTAAGTTGTAATGCTGTACTGCTACTAATAATTGCTCAAAATTAAAATGGGCCCTGTACCCCTTACTGGTAGCCCTGGTCCAGGTGTACTCTAGTATAATTATACTGTCATCGGTTAGATGGGGAAGATCTATTTTCATGGTATTTATGTAGCTATAGGCTATGCCCTAAATGACTAGGTCTGACCTAACCCAGGTTTGGCTAAGCAATATATATAAAGTCCAAGTTATATGCATTATAAAGCAAAGGATGTGCTAGTATAGTTAGAAGCCTGTGGTTGGTAAGTAGGCTATCAAAATTAAACATATCATATATAAAATTGAATTAAATAGCCTTTGCTACACCAGCATAAATATGCTTTATGCTAGGAATCAAGATGTATTGATACTTAAAAATTTGGTAAAATTACTTGGCTCATTATTGGGGATTTGTCTTGAGTATGGACCCATGTGCTACCCGCAGAGGGTGGACATCGTGTTAGGCTAGGCCATTTATGTTGGAAACTGGAGTGTCCATTAAAATATCATGGACTCATTTAATACTTCAAGATTGAGTATGAACAATGCCAATTCTAGGCTTAGAAATTAAAAAAATTAGACTTCCATAGGCCTAACAACAACTTAAAATCAAGGAACATAAACATCAGGATTTCTTTGTGGGCGATATTGCAGGCCACATATATTGGAAACTGGAGTTTTCATAAAAAAGTATCATGGATTCATTTAATAAATCAACATTGAGTATGAACGATGCCAATTCTAGGCCTAACATTTAAAAGAAATTAGATTTTCATACCTAGGCCTAACAACAATTTAAAATCAAAGGAAAATAAACATCAGGATTTCTTTGTAGGCCATATTGTAGGCCATATATTTGGAAACTGGAGTATTCATAAAAATATCATTGACTCATTTAATACTTCAAGATTGAGTTTGAAAGATGCCAATTGTAGCAAGTAAAAATTAGACCCATTGGCAACATTTAATTTAAATTCAAAGGAACATAAACATCAGGATTTTTTTGTATGCCAATGCCTAGCCTCTGAGAATATTATAAAAATATCAGCTGTTTTAACTTAATATTGCTACTGCTTGGCTAATTTTTATTGCAATTCTCTAAAATAATATGTGCTTCACCTTCAATCTTGAGGAAAAGAATACTTAAAAATGCTCCAAATTTTGCTGTACAAATTTTCGTTGATGCATATACACACCTACTGTCTGACCCTGACCTATAAATAAGACCAGCGATGAAGTCTAGATGCCATGTGTACATGTGAATTATAATTAACTTTTTTTTCTGCTGGGAATTTCATTGATCTCCTATATTTCTTTGCTAAATTTGGTAAACATTTTTAAAAATGTAGGCCTAGTACTAATTTTAGTAAGCCTGCAGTAGGGGCCCTCAGTACTACTATAGTGGTACTAAACATGTACACAATTTTTCTGGCCGTTCCCGATAAGACTAAGCTCCCGTTTGCCACTGTAAATGCACATTTTTTAACAGGTAGAAAGTTCTTTTTTTTCTATATTTTTATTTGACATTTGGAAGAAATTTGAACAGCTATTACTCTTTATCAATTAAGCAGCCAATCCCACCAAATCAACTCATTAAGTTCTTTATTAAGGAATAACAACAATTGACACGACTTACCTCATTCTGTTTCGTTAGCTTGAATGATCAACTTTCCGACTTTTCTTGCACTTCATAACTTGGCGCTTTTTCTCTTTTCTCCCTTATGCGCATGCACAATGCTATAGCCGCGCCCACATTGCCACTACTTCTGGCATGAGCGCATGCGTCGAAACGAATATCGTCTGGTTCACTTTCCTTGTGTTCTGGTTCGATGACGGATAGCAACGTCTCACGTAGGCTTCAAGTATACGTGATCGACGGCAAACGCGTATGGGAAGCCATGTAAGACAAACACTGCATAATATATCCGCGTATTAATTTGAATATATACGCGTATAATTAAATTCGAACAAATACGTGTATATATTTTTAACCAATCATAAGGTCCAAATATATCCGCGTAGTAATTCGATTATAAACACGAATTAATTCGAATACATATATGAGGATTAATTCCTCAAAATTTTTAACCCAAAAGGTATACAAAATGTCAGAATCTTGACCTTTTATCTCCAAATTTTGATTGTTAAAGTCAAATTCGTGACATAAAAGGTACAATAAAAGGTCAACATTTTGACTTTAAAGTCAATATTTTAATATTTTAAATATTTTAATATACTTGATAGGATGAAAAGAGATTTGTTTTATTTTTAATCTCAACATTTTGAGATAGAAAGTTAAAAATTATGAGATAAAAAAAATCAACATTTTGCGATTTGAGGACAACTTTTTTCCTTCCTTTGTTCCTATTAAGCCTCCGTGTGTAGTTGACGAATTAACTTCCAGGGGTAAGATTGAGAAGGGTCGCTTAGCGTCCTTCATCCGGAATAGAAGGCTTTCATGATATTTCCTACTTTTTACTATTTGATTTGAATTTTCGGGGTACTCCAAAGTTGAGGGTTGGGGAGTGATTGCTCCCCTGGGTAAGTCCATGCACGCGGTTTAATTCATATATATATATATATATATATATATATATATATATATATATATATATATATATATATATATATATATATATATATATATATATATATATATATATATATAATATATATCGCGTATTAAGTCATGATGTGGTCTAGATTTAGTACGTTGGCCAGGGCGTACGTCAATATAGAGACTAACTTTGTCATCTCTCATTTATTGAACTGGCGAGGCTAATGCGGGTGACAGATATAAGACATGCAATATATGATTAAAACACGTATGAATTCGAATTAATACGAGGATATTAATACGAGGATATATGCGGTGTTTGTCCTATATGGCTTTGCCATATACACGCGGCGCCGATGCAGCTTTACTGGATCGGAACGGCCGGTGTTATATTCATATATTTAACATTTGCAGTGAATTAACACGTAATCCATAAGTCCAAGCGGATCTGTTATTAGGATTATATAGAACGATAATCTGACGGCAAATTTAATTTGCTTATCTATTACCGATAAATTTCCAGCTTACGATATGAACAGGTCACTCAAAACGGCTTAAATACGTAAAGTAAGCGATATCGGCATGACGCCTCCGGCTCCCCGGCGGTATGCCGCTTACTTGCCGCCGGTGGCATCTCGGCCTTCATCCGCCGGCGGTAAACCGCTCCTTTACCGCGGGCGGCTTGCCGCCTGCTCACCGCCGTCGGCCCGCCGGGGGTAAACCGCTCCTTTACCGAGGGCGGCTTGCCGCCTGCTCACCGCCGTCGGCCCGCCGGGGGTAAACCGCTCCTTTACCGAGGGCGGCTTGCCGCCTGCTCACCGCCGTCGGCCCGCCGGCGGCAGGCCGACGTCGGCAAGCCGCATGTTAGCCGACGTCGGCCCACCGGCGGGTATTAAGCGGTTTGCCGCTGCCGATATGCCGCTGGTATGCCGCCGGCGGCCCGACGTCGGCTTGCTGGCTGGGTATCGATCGTCTTAAATCCGAAAATAGACTAATTTTCCGACTTGGCACCTTATCCCCTTATGGTTTAAACTCTAAATTCGATTTGTTGTAAGTCCTTTTACCCTGCTACTTTTCGCTTCTTTCATGTGTGTGCATTGGACCATTTTATCTTTCTTCGTTCGCTGTTTACAGTTTTAGTAGTCTTTTTGCTCACTTTGTTAAAGGGTTTATACCCGAAACGTCGTGTTTCTTTTTTTTATCATTAGCACTAGCAAATTTTACTATTTTTCTACTATATATATATATATATATATATATATATATATATATATATATATATATATATATATATATATATATATATATATATATATATATATATATATATATATATATATATATATATATATATATATATATATATATATATATATATATATGATATTTATTTTCAAGTAACATTTTGTGACCTGACACGTGAGTAGAAGTTTCTTGTTTTTATATTGTGTTCTGATCGGGCACGGTAATTTGCTTATGTATTAAATTTTCACGTACTTCATTCCAATGATACCTAGAGAGGTATTCAATTCTTTATCCTATGGTCAGATCTTGTACTGGGTCGGAATGCCTGACCAACACGAGTTCAGTGTAAACTTAAACGGGTACATTTTGGGCGGGTTTCTTAGCTTACATCTTCGTGCACGGAGAAACGACGGACCTCGACCAGTTTAACTGCAGGTTACTTTGCGTACGTCTTGTTACTGTGTGTTTCCGCAATTATATTGGATTATTGTAAGAATTATTTCATTGTCGAGCAACAATATTATGAATTATCACAGAATCTATCGGTCATTGTACTATAACAAAGTTTGTGTTGAAATTTGTACACAACACAAGTGTAAGTTCTCAATTACACAGAATTGTGTAACAGGAACACAACAAATATGTAGCTCGGGCGTCCAAAGAATGTAATATTGTAAACATATCTATATAGCTTAAATTTCGACACGAAAATGAAACGATCAAGTTTACAACGAAATATAATGGATGACTTCGGCAATAGCAAATTAGAAACATAGGCTAATTTTGCCTGCATTAAATATTAAAAGGTGTGTAAATCGTAACTAGACAAGTTAGAGCCTAGCTTAGGACTCGTACTAGCCTAGGCCTAGAAGTACCTAGATAGGATTATAGTGCAGTGTAGGTGTAACAATTATAATACATGTCTAAATACCCTAGCGACCTAGCACATCCGATACTTCACTCCTAAAATGAGTAGGCCTATCATACGTGTGAAGTTGATTACCGATAAGCTGTTTCAAATTGTGTATGTGTTCTGCTAATGATATTTCTTTTTCTGTTTCTAGCCTACGTAGATTATGTACACTAACCTACAAGTATAGTAATTTACAAGTAAAATATACAGAGAAAGGTGTCTAAATTTAATGAACAGCAACATAGAATTAAACACCACAAGAAAAAAACATTCATTGGTTTGCATAGTAGTGTCGTAACTAGCACTCGGCTGTACAGATTGAAATTGATTAAGAAAAGCTGCTGATATCAAAGTTTACCTTGGAAGATTGCTCATGATGTTAGTTTAAACTCCCCGATGGAATCAACTTTACTGACACAAATCAAACAGTATATGTGCATTTCCAAGGAGGAGATATTGCTTTAAGAAAAGTAACATGAGACTTATAGATAGTAGTCATTATAACATATTGTATCTCTGTGTACATTATTACCAGTTTCTGTGTTTACTTCAGCTATTATTTGATGTCCAAACTATTGACAGAGACTATTACTTAGTCAAAGCCTGTGAATATATCTTCATTTCCTTTTCGTTTTCTAAACTATAACAATCCCAACTAACACAGCATATGTTAATTTAGTAGAGCATCCTGGTGAATGTTTCTTCTTTTCTAGGATATAAACTTGTTTTCCTGATGAATAAAGTATAAAACATAACAATCCAAAGTAACAAAGGAGAAGTGAACTATGCTTTTGCATGAATCTTTCTTTCTATGACATTAACTTGGATTCCTGATAAATAAGATACATAACAATACATAACACAGGTTTATAAGTTCATCGAGTTTCTCCTTTTCTATGATATCATAAAATATAATGGATAAGATATAAAACATATGAAATACAAACTGAATCAGAACAAATAAGCTAATTTCACTATGCCTTTGAATGTTTAATTTATTTCTATGGCATTAACTTGTTAAAAAAATATGACAGCCCAATTGGACACAGGGTAAATTTATTTAGTATAATACGCCTGTGTGTTGTGCCCAGAAAAAAACATCAAAAACAAACGAAAAGGAAGGTGAAATTAGAGAGGGACCTGTCGAGGGAATATATCAGCGCATTAAAAATTATGAAGAGTTCAACTGACTGGGATATGTTCGGACAGCCATGATGAACGGACATAAGTAACCTATGACTACATTAAATTCGTCAGCGATTTACGTGTACCTAAGAAATTGACATCTGCATCTAAAATGATGACGCGTTTCAACAGATAAAAGGATAAATACTTTTAATGAAGGAAAAGAAAATGGCAAATGATTCAAGGGAAAAAGCTAAGAGGAACTGGATACAAAGTGAAATCAACAAACGTGTTCACAAAGACAGAAGTGAGCTCTTAAGCGTTATTAGATAAAACTCTAACAGCTTATGGGACTTAATCAAGACAACTCGAGAACCTGAAGATGAAGAAACCATTTTTACTTCTAAGGAACTCGGTGGGCGACTTAGCCATAATTTTAGACGTTTCCATTCAACAGTTATAAAAGATGTAATAATACACATACCTGATCGGTTGGCCGAACGTCCTATGGTTAAAGAGAACTAAGTTGGAAGACAATTTAATATAGTCAGAAAAGGTGTTTCATCGGGCTATGGCCAAGTTCCTTGGTGGGTTTTTTAAGTTTTTCTGATGAACTAGCTGGAATTTTTTCACTTAGTTTTAACGAACGTTTGAACCAATGTCACATACCCAACTTCTGGAAGAATGCCGTCACAACGCCAATACCTAAGTTAAAATACCTACCTCGGTTAATGACTTCAGATCCATAGATCTTCCCAGCATGAGCTATAAATATATGCAGAATATTTTATTGCCATATTTGACAATGTCATCGATACACATGGTGACCAATGAAAATTTGCTAATATGAAGTTGTTTTCCTGTATGGATGCCGTTCGCACAATTGTCTATCATATTGTTCTCACTCTAAATATGAAGCATAATCATATTCAGTGTTCTTTTTTTTTCTCCAGTGTTTTAATACCGTACAACCTAATCAGTTACTTCATGATTTAAAATATCTTTGTTTAATATCCCTGGATTAAGCACTGGCTGGCTGATTTCATGGAAGAGTGGTCAGGGCAAATTAAATTGAAAAAAAAACGGTTTTTACAACAAATCTAAAATCAGCGTTGGGGTCCCAAGGACGGTCCATCATCAGTACTGTTATTTACAGTTTACAATGACGAAATAAGAAAATCCAATTTGATGTCATCAAATATGCAGAAGACACAGCAATCTCTGTTAGATTATATAAATCGTCACATAATGTGGATCAAATCAATTACGAAACTGTGGTATCTCATGTTGTTACTGTCTGTGAAAACAAAACAAACTTACTTCTGAACCTTTAGAAATTTCAAGACATGATTGAAAAATGCTAGTATTAAACATTACAGCCTACTCACTTCCAAAGCAAAGGAAAATGTGATACAGGGTGCCTAAGTTGACCGTATTGAACAAACGATGTATTAGGGACGTGTAAAGACAATTTACTTAATTTTACTTGTCATATTTTCAGAACTTTAAAGAGGGTTTATTATATCGTGTCTACTTAATCTTTTATAGTGCTATATTTTAAGTTGGACGAAAGAACTTAAATTTTTAATAACTATATTTTACCTCATATATATTTGCTGTTAGCCTAGATGTTAACCTAGATGTAAGCGTAGATGATAAAACCCTTATTAAACAAGTTAACAATGCAGAGATTTTTAACTCATAGAGAAGAGAAACATTGACTCCACAGCGAGCTGAAGCCACTTCTTCAACAGACTCATTATAACTGTGAAATAAGACAATCACGCCAACATTTCAAACTGTGCGTTTTAAAAAAAAATATTTCGTTATAGGGCTGCCATATTGATTCAGAATGTTGTTACAAAAAAACCTACTTTAATTTTTGTTTTTAACATTTGATTTATTATTTGTACATATAATACATGCTATTTCATGCTTCATAACTTTTAACTGTTTTTATATCTTATTTATAATAAAACAATCACCATGGTAATGTGATTTAAATTTTTGATTTTCAGTTTAGGCCATCCAAAGTGGGACCAAGTGCTCTATCAGTAAATAGGCCTAGTGCCATAGAGAGGGATGGGGGAAGGGGGGGGGGCTTGTTTCACGAGTGAGTGTTCCCTTAACGACTTGTTATTGGAACTAGTGTATGGCTTGTTGTTGAGTGCTGCTCTTACATTTTGCATTTTAGACTTTACTTAAAGACAAGTAAACTGTTGTTGTTTTTTGCTTCTGTCCATTATCGACATTGACAAGGCGCATCAAGTTGACGTCAAACATACCTTGTCAAAGCAAATTTGAGTCCTGTTTCTGTTTCGCAGTAATGTATCCTTGCTCGTTTATGCACTTCCGTACATCCGTAGAGAACAATTTTGCAAGGGTATATTAATTAAGGGAGCTTCGTACCTTTCACTCTGGTCCAGTAAGGCGTTATTTAAAAGTGGTATCACATAGGACGACGAATTAGAGATGAAACAACGAAGTGTTAACGGAGTGTTAACGAAGTAGACAAATCAATGCACAGACGGATTCCTTTACTTTTATTACCATTTATGAGTTGATGTTCAATGAAAGATCTTCGCTTTGCATAGTTTGTATATCCAACAGTTACAAACAGTCACCAATCAGAGTAATCGTGTAATGTGTAATACTTAATAATCCTAAATATGACAACCGATCCTACATGATTTTAACCATGGGTTCTAGGAACCCAGGAAAAGGTAAGTGAAATTTAAATGTAAGGATTTGGTACAAAATACATGCAATTACATATGAATATTTTTAATCATTGCTCTAAAATGTTTCTACGCAACAAATAATGGCTATTTTACAGAAGCATTAGGGTACCAATAAACCCTCTCAACATTTGCATTCCTTAACGAAATATAGAAACTATATAAAACAATATTAACTCGTATGTTAACAATGGTCATTAACTAATCCTATTTAAAAATATATATCAGATATGACAAGAAGTAAAGAGTCAGTTTGGACTTTTCGATAACGTAATAATACCGTCATATTCTCGCCACCCCTACCACCATTCACTGACTGACACCATCCATAACCACTAACTCACCGATTCTTGTTCTATATTCACAATGACAACAAACACCTCTACATTCATTGCCACGTAGGTAAACTCCATAAATACTGTTAAATCAGTGTTCGATCTTTCGAGATATTCTGGTTCAATGATGGGTGGTGTTTGTCCTTTTGTGACACCAACTCAATCACAACTTGGAAACGTGGAAGTACCGTCTTTCTACTACTACCACGAACCATACCGTTATCTACAGTGTTACGTTACCTTTTTTTTCAAACTATATATACATGTCACAATGTGGAATCTCAAAACTCATCAAAATTCCACTTTCTTTTGTAATTACTCCATCAAGTACAATTAGATGTTTTTTTCCCCCTTATTTTTTCATCAAATTTTCAGTATAAGTGATTAATAAGCACATCATTATGACAGTAATATGTCCTTTGCAGAAGAAATAGATAGTTACTTAAAAACAATCACTGTGATTTTAATGAAACAAATGATATAAAGCACTTAAGTAAGTTGTTTATTTCTTTGCCATTAGTTGCATCTGTTCCATAGCACGGTCAAGTCAAGTTACTATATATAGCATTCCCCTAATCAAGAAATGTAAACATATATCGACACAATGTATGGAAACAGCAAGATGATGAAAGCAAAGTAAAATATTTCAAGAGGACGATGGCCAATGTTGTTACGCACGTCACAATAATAAATTATATAGATCCGAACTCCCTTTGGAGTTTCCCCACACTCTAACAATTCGTTTTTTTGTAAAACTCGGGCAAGCATTTATCGATGAACTGAGTTGTGTATAATAACTCTAGCACCACTAACACGATAATACAGCGAGGCTAGTTCGAGACTAAATGTATGGGGGCTATGTTACTGAGAAAATGTAGGGAGGAGGTAAGGTAGAGTATCCATGCTCGAGAGGAGAGGTAGGGACGCGCTGTACCAGAGTAGAAACAGGGCTGTTAAGTTCCGTTAAGTTAAAAAAGGTAGATTCGAGAGAAAAAATTGGGTGCTTAGGTTAGCATTTACTTATGACATCACAATCGTTATGTAGCAATCTCCACCCCCTGTAGTATGGCGCCGCTGTTAATACTTTGGAATATGGTCAACTTCCTTGATTTATGGCTCTGAATATTTACTGAGATCACAATCATTTCCAGAAGCAGAAGGATCATGACAGGTTGTCTTCAGGAATAAGTGCTTGTTGAATTCATCTACCAGGATCCATCTTTCTACAGGACGAACAGGAAGAAAACGTACGCAAACAAAACCCGTGAGTATTAATTGTTGTTTTGTAAGGGGCGGGGTAACCATACTTGTTTATATGTTGATGAATAACGGTTGAAATTTAAATAAAAAGACCAACAAGTGAGTACTCTATTTTTTCTCCTCTAAACCCTAAATTCTTACCATTAATGACAATCGCTGGGTAATGTAGGAAAAACATGAATATGACATTTCTGTTGCATGATTAATTATACGTGTAAGCGCAATTAAATTTATTCGCTCAATATATAATGAAATATATATATATATATATATATATATATATATATATATATATATATATATATATATATATATATATATATATATATATATATATATATATATATATATATATATATATATATATATATATATATATATATATATATATATATATATATATATATATATATAACTATGGATCCTACCGTAGGTCGACAGTTACATTGACTTACACACTAAATTTAATCTAACCCTAACCCTGAACCGACCCTAACCAAAACTTTTAAATGTACGTTTTAGAGGACGGAGAACATTATACAGCTATTAGCGACAATAAAAAAGTGTCTTAAAATGGTACTGAAAACATTAGGTCGACACTGAAATGTCGACCTAGGGTACACTGTTGACCCAAGGTACACTTTTTTACCATAAACTCGCGATAAACAACTTTAACTCTGAACGGTATAAGTTCTGTACCATATTGCTACTTTGTTAGAAATTCACCGATCCTGAACTTGATCTAACTGGAAAGGAACCGACTATTACATTGTACTGTAGTTAAACATATTTTTAATATCATCGTTTTAATCCACTTATTGGATGTGTGGTAATATGTGCTAACTATCTTATCTTAATCCACCCATTGCATGTTTAGTAGTATTTGTTGACATTCCTTTTAATCGATCCAAATGCATGTTCAGTAATTTGTGTTGACTAATCCCTTTAATCCGACCATTGTATGTTTAGTAATATTTGTTGACTACATCTCTTTAATCCATTCAATGCATGTTTAGTAATATTTGTTGACTACATCCCTTTTTTCTCAATCCATTATATGTTTAGTAATATTTGTTGACTACATCCCTTTAATCCATCCAATGCATGTTTAGTAATATTTGTTAATCACATCCTTTTTTTTCAATCCATTATATGTTTAGTAATATTTGATGGCTGCATTCCTTTAATCCGTCCATTGTATGTTTAGTAATATTTGTTGACTTCATCTCTTTAATCCATTCAATGCTTGTTTAGTAATATTTGTTGACTACATCCCTTTTTTCTCAATCCATTATATGTTTAGTAATATTTGTTGACTACATCCCTTTAATCCATCCAATGCATGTTTAGTAATATTTGTTAATCACATCCCTTTTTTTCAATCCATTACATGTTTAGTAATATTTGATGGCTGCATCCCTTTAATCCATCCAGTGCATGTTTAGTAATATTTGTTGACTACATCCATATTTTTCAATCCATTATATTCTAGTAATAATTGATGACTGCATCCCTTTAATCCATCCATTTTCTCTTAGCATTATTTGTTCAATATATAACTTTAATCCACTCTTGGCATGTTTGGATATATGTGTTAATTACTTCATTTTAATTCACTCATTTCATATTTTGATAAATAAGTTTCTACATTAATTGTAACCATTCTGTGCATGCTAAGACAACCCGCGGCAATGAAAACTAAACGAACAATGATGAATTCTGAGGCATATTCAGACTGTAACTAAGGTCTATAGAAGTAACCTTAAAGGAAAAGTTTTGCTATATTAAATACTTTTGTGAGGTTGAAAAGGGAGGTAAGGGGGGGGGGGGGGTAGGTTAGGTGGCTGTGATAGAGTAGTTAGTAGTGGACCTATCCTACCCCGGCGAAATGCAAATTCTCCCGACTGAATAATTTTCACCGGACTGACGATCAGAAGTGGGGGAGGGGGAAGCATTTTCAAGGGCTGCTTAGTAACTTATGTATTGCTTCGCTTGCCCTGTTCACGGAGTGGTTTTTAAATAATGTTTATCTTTAACCTGACATGTACGTGTTGTTTATTATAAATTTATTATTTTAATAACTCATTAGGAGTTTAATAACCAATGTATTATTTTAACCTGATCTTGGGTTATATAGTAACTATGTATTAGTTGAAGCGGACATGTCCTTTTGATATTTAGTAACCATCGCATTACTTTAACCTGTCCATTTGGTGTTTAGTCACTAATATTAATGTAGACTCCAATGATGTGTTATGTAAAAGATGTATTACATTATTAGTTCCATGTAAACACATCCACCAAAACCCACACCAACTCGGAAGGCCATTTTACTTACCTCATATCTACTTTACTTCATAAATTAGTTGTGACGTCATCCATTCATACCGCCTTCAAGTTATACACTTGTCGGGGGATTGATGATATCTTTAGTAAGTACAATAGCATAATGAAAATAATATAAATATAATAATATAATAAACAGAACAACAAAATAAAACAGATCTGACGAAGTAATAATTAATCTACTTACCAGCCAAAGACCAGAGTTGAGATCAAGCTGGTAGTTTTCATGCCACTTAAGAGTATCCGGCTTCCAGATAACTGTTACATGCGAATAAGATTAAACAGTAAATGAACGAATACAACAATATATATGGTGTAATAGTTAATGGAACATTTTGATTAAAACACAGTAGTAACAACCGGACTTGCTTTTACTGTGAGCTTTATTGTCCATATCCAACAGTGTTATCTTTATGAATGCATATTATTTATCTTCTCTTGCAGCATATTGGATTGTCCTCCTATTAAATATTATATATTGTTTCGTCTTTTAATATAGTTTCCTTTGCATGAGGGAGTTGCAATACCGTTAAGCCTTGCAAGGTTTTCTAAGCCACCTCCTTACACGTTGTAGTTACATTTATATCAGTGCATATTTACTGTTAAACATGTATATTGAGAAGAAACAAATCAATGAAATGAAATGAAATAAAAATACAACAATATTGACAACACAAGTTGAGTACGTCTTTCTAACTATAACTGTTTAATGGTACACGAAAATACCATCACAGTGCTCTTCAATTTAAAATATCTACAGAATGTATAGTTTTGACATAGAAAATCAAAGTTCACTGAACGGATCTAAAGGAGCTTTTGACATCAATTTAACGATTTCAATAATAAACAAAAGTTAATCAATATTTTCAGTCATAATAAAACCATAGTCGAAATTCTGAATTTATAAAAAAAACTTTTCGAGAAGCAACATTAGCATTTCGATTAATTATTGGTATGTTTGGGAATAATTTGCAATTACAGAACAGAAAATGACATTGGCTTGAACAAAAATACCGGGTGGATCAAAAGTTAAGAATTGCAAATTGCAAAAAAAATTCACATTTCGATAGATAACTTTCTTGCTTGGAGGAACATAGTGCTACTTTAAGATAAATCAGTTGAACATTAGAGGAATCTGTACATTATAATTATAAATTTTCGGTATAAAATAGCGACATTTCCAGTGTCCCACTTAAGCTACCGTAGTACCGAAAACAAACAACGGAAATTCATATTTGTAAGTTCTGCAAAACAAAACGGTTTCTGCTCCCTTATGGTTAAACTACTGCATACGATACTGTGCTCATTGCTATTTCTAATGGCCTACGCAATCAGAAGGCCTTTCTTTAATTTATTCTAGTATTTGTGTCTGCAGGATGGGCTCAGTTATCTGTCATCTGTATTTCCTTCTTTTTTTTTCTAATAATGTAGGTGACGTATCAGACTCAATGCAGCATGTAGCAGGTTGACTTTATCAACAACAACAAAATACTCCAATGTTGCAAAATACACTATACCCTGTATCATACAACATCAAAAAGTTAATGATATCTCGCTAGTTTTGTAAATCCATGTTACTGCAATGAAGCCTGGTGATCAGGCGCCTTCTATTTGGTTCAAACTAAAATCCAATCATGTCGAATACGGGAATTGTTTGAACTGTAAACAACAAGACACCTTATTAGCCATTCACCGACTAAACAGTAAGAACTTTACCTTTCACTCCCCGAGATTTCAGTGTGGACAGAGATGGTCCGACAGGTATCGATGAGGGCAGCAGACAGTCAGATATACTATAAACAGAAAAAGAAAACTAATCAGTCATTACATCCTTCTTTAATTGTTCTTTTTTAAATACAGTATCAAGATAATTCCTTAGAACGCAATACATCCATACCTGCTTCCTTCCTCACACGTAAAGTATTAGATAAGACCGGTAGCACAGAGGCTACGGCAAAGTTTGAAAACAACAAAAAAGATATTTTCAAAAAGATGGAATTTTTTACGTAAAGGTCAAATGTTTAACTCCAAATCCCGAAGCCTCAAAACAGCTTCCATTATGACGCCGAGCCCTCAATCGGTAACCGATTGAAAAAAGTATTACAGTGGGTCAACAATGAATGGACAACTTTAAGTACGGTTCTGTTTCGTTTTTTATCAACCCGCCCAGCCCCACCCCTCTTCTTTCCCACCCAGCCGGATATTGTCATGGTCGAGTGCTAAGATACGGCACCGTACTAGTATATATACATATACTTGTTCAAACAGACAGATAACTCTGATGTAGACTGAAATGATTTCCAAACTCTATCTGAAGATAGATAGTATACAAAATGTATATCCTGCAATGCTTTGCTCCTACATTATCCATTCGTTTATTTTTGTTCATCAGTAACTAAAAATAACTGATCATTTTCAACATACCTTCAGGGGCGTCGGAAGCTATTTGGAATTGGTACGGCAGATCAGAGTGTGGCCACCTATCATATTTATCGGGGAGAAGTTTGGTAGGTCAAACTACGCTACGCGCCACCATGGTTGGCGAGTAGCGTAATGGACAAAATTTGGAAAAAATACCCCCACCCCCCCAGATTGCAGGAAATGGCACTTCCCGAGCTTGAAAACAAGACCCCTGCCATGCCAGAGTAGTCACATTTAGCCTACTTGCTTGTTTCATTTTGATTCTTTATTTTTTGCCATTTTTGTTTGGGCCTATTTTTTTTCCGCCGTGATTATTGGTCCTGCGTTCGCCGGACCTGCCGTACCGGCTCCGACGCCCCTGACCCTACAAAGAAGGAATATCCGACGTATCAAGGGCGTTTGAAGGGGAAGGGAGGGGGGGTTCTGTCGTAGCTGGGGTGAGGTAGATACTGTTGGAAGTGTGGGTGATATTGAAAATGGATCGTAATCGGAAACATGTAACTTCATTAAGTACCCCATAAATGAATATACTTATTTACTTCATATGTATAAGCTGTGGTCCAATCCTTCCACTCCCTTCCACCGACCCCCTCCCCCTCCACTACCACTCGTTTACTTTTTTTCGTTGAGTGCTTAGGTACGGCACCGTGCTTTTGCAGTTCTAAAAAGCTTTCCCCGTCCGTTTATCATTATAAATTTTATTCAACTCTTCCTGGCGGGAGAAATTTTAAAGCAGTGCATGTTGCAAAGATTCATTATAATGTGTTGTTGTTTGTTTGTCAGCTACTGAAAGTACCCGCTTATGTTCAACAATTTCAGTAAATATAAACATGGCCGTATAACATGCAGGCAGCTATGTGTTTGTTATATGCCTGTTAGTTTCATTGCTAGCCCTTGTATCAGTGCCCCGATGTGTTAACTAAGAATATTGAGTCACTGTGAATATAAGTAAATATTGGGTCTTTTTTAAGCATACGAACTAGGGGGTCCCGACTCCCCTTCCGATATATTGTCCACCCAATGAGCTCATTTGCTCCCAGTCAGTTCCTTTTTGGCATGTAAAACACATATTAACAAACAAACACCCAAACATAACAATTAATTTACAAATAAATCCCCATATGACTTCCCTTCAGCATATACCGGCTTCAGCTACCATCAGAATGCATGTTTGTCTGTGAATCGAATCCTCCATTGACACTGCTCTCGTTACTACTCTACTATGATATGTTTGATACCAATATATGCTATGGAAAATTCATTCATATATTGGAGCACTATGTACATATTACAAAAAAAAAACACATTTTTATTCCCGGTTTTTACCATATTTAATATACTAGTTTATACCACTCGAGATTAATCAATCCACACCAATTGCTGTTCAAACAAGCAAACATCTAGATGTAGAAACATCTGAAGCCACATGATGCGTGTTTAGATTATATTTTATTTTTATAAATTAGTTCTAAACGGAAGATTGTGCTAGTAAATAATAATAAGATCAAACATTCTCCGACTGACTATGGTACGGACATGATCCTTCATAGCAGGTTCAGATACGAATGAAATATGTTATAACTGAGGGTATGTTGCCCTGGGGTCATTCAAGCCACCTCCAGTGTAGGGGATTGGGGTTCTACCCGGAAAAAGAAAATGTTGACAAATTGTACCTTCTGAAGCATACTTTGACTTTAAGTGAAGTACCAAAACGCAAATTTCCTAATAAATGTTAAAAACAGGGGGTGGGGGGGGGATGTAACATCAGTAGTACTGCTTTTAAAAGACAGTGGGCGGTACATATGTATAGTAGTGGTTCTAATCTTCCACAGGAGAATTTATGGTCGTAGGTGGGTGAGGGCATGTCCAACCCTACCCCTTGCGCACCTTATTGATGACACATATTTATAATATGTTAATTACGGTCGCCTTCAACCATAAGTTTATTCACTTGAAATTCATAAATTCAAGAGATTCAAAGATAAGTCGGTCAGAAATTTTAAAGACAACCATCAATTTACCAAAATGGTTTTAGACAAAGTAATATTAAATATATCAAAGCAGATAGTTGTATTGTTAGTCTCGTTTCCTTCTAAGCCATTCGTATGACTAACATTATAATACTACAGAGAGACATTTAGTCCTTGTCAAAATGACCTCCAGAACAACAGATCTTGTCAAAATGACCTCCAGAACAACAGATCACTGACGTATCCATTGACTTATGTATAAAGAATACCATGAGCTTGATATACAGTGTACACCATTTTATAAATAGAGGTTATACTGAAATGGAAGTTAACATTCACGAGTTGGTCCGTACACAGATATCATATGTTAGATAAACACAGTGTGTGTGTAGATGCAGCGAGCACACTGCACGATATATTATAATAATAGCCAATGACTCCTAAATATGGATACATATTTCAAAGAGTATGGTGAGGCAGTCGTATCTGGTTGATATTAAAATTTGCGAATGATACTGTAAAAGATAAAGAATTATTTAATTGACAGGTAATTACAAAATCTATACAATAAACTGGGTGAAATATAAATAAATAAAGGAACGTTAATGACCCTGGTGGAAATTCCCGTTGGACTTTTGAACTGGGTTCAACTGGAATTTTATATATGGAAATTGGCCCAAATTTGAACTAGGTTGAAATGGGTGAGCTGGGGTTCCCAACTTGTTCAACTATGTTTTACTGGGTCCAACTGGTTCAACTATGTTTCACTGGGGTTCCCAACTGGTTCAACTATGTTTCACTGGCTCCAACTGGATCAACTATGTTTTACTGGGTTCAACTGGTTCAACTATGTTTTACAGGGTCCAACTGGTTCAACTATGTTTTACTGCGTCCAACTGGTTCAACTATGTTTTACTGGGTTCAACTGGGTCAACTATATTTTACTGCTTATATTTTTAAATAGTTTGAACTGGGATTCTCAACTAGTGTTATGTACACATTATAAAACCACACTATAAAAAGTTTTTTTTTATTTTTTTATTTTATTTTTTTTTTACAGTAGATCTATACTGTATGTAAGGGTGTTAGCCACTGAAAATAAATGTTTGTTCTTGATCATAGAACTCTGGGTTTGGTGTGATGACCAATCACAGGGCAAGACACCTAAAATATGGAGAACTCAACTGGGTAAGGTCAAAAGAAATTATAATTTTAAATAACAAACAATGTACAGCTGATCTGGGCCAAGTGAAAGAATTAAATAAAACAACTTACAGTCGTGAGGTGCGCCCACACAATAAAGGAAATACACTTAATTTAAAAGTCTGTTCTGGTGAGTTGGCCTGCTAGTGACATCAAGTATTCTACAACCTCAGATCTTCCACGACTTTAGATATTCTACGACAACAGTATTGTTGAACCCAATAAATGGTATTATGAATGTCCGATCCCAACAAAATAGTATCATTTAATTGATATGAAATATTGTTCCAGGGTATCCTTTCAATAAATAATGTCAATATCCTTTGTAGTAAAATACTGTCCTTTATAAGTGATGGTGTCCCGGAATATCCTTTATTGTAAAATAATATCCTTTATAGTACACAGTATCCTTTATAATAAATAGTGTCCAAGACTGTCAGTTGAATATCACATACCATAAAATAATAAGGTCTACAGTAACTTGAACTATGTAAATTAAGTTTTAAAACAAACTATCCAGCCATTTAAACTACCTTTCTCTTCTTTTACAACTGCCTTGCTCAGATACTCATAACCAACTGCCTAACTCCCTATACCCTCACAAAACGTCTTTGTTCCTACCAAATATACGCACAGACCCCATTTCCTGTGAGGGATAATTTCCAGGAAGAGCAAGATAGTTGCCTAGCAACCCAGAAGAGAGAGGGGTGTTAAACCATCCTTTTGCAGCCACAAGACAACATACAAATACACTGTACAAATGTATAGCCCTCTGTACAGTGAGCACTGCACAGTGCACTAATAAACAAGTAAAACAATGGTACAAAACAAAACTGTATGTAAGAGCTGACCATCTTATACTGTACAAATGAAACCTCATTTGAAATTAAATTGATAGTTTAATGTTCATAATGTTCATAATGTTCAGTGTAGAGCATCCTCACATTTTTAGCATATACGTGTATGCTGTATACTTCACTAATGACTCTCGCAAAGTATGTTATTATGCCAATTGGACACTTCATGTTTGAAACAACAATCAAGGCAATTGCATAACTTTTGAAATATCTGTGAGCCTTTTTTGTTTGTGACACCTTAAGAAATTGCCATTATGTTTGATAGTTGACGATAGCTTTCTTAAAAACATGCGGCTAAATATAAGTGTTAACTTGAGTATAACTATAGGCTAGGTCCCTATAAGCTAGGCAACTATACAGTTAGGATATGTCTAACGTTAGTAAATGTACTATGTAGTATACCTAATAGGAAACCGGTTTGTTAGGCCTAGCCTATACTATAGTCCTATGCCACTATATATAAAGTTTCTGTTCAATTCAACTATTTACAATAAAGAGTACGTTTACAGTCAATTATAACGTTACAAGTATGTGTCAATTATACAAAGATTCTGCAAGATTACAAAGGAGGGAACTGAGCCGCGGTAATAATTTGAAATTGTTGGTAAAATCGGTTACAAATGCGATTCTGCGAAGCTTCTGTTGGCGTATGTGGTTTGCAGTTTCGGAATTTATAAGTTTAGCGCTAACGCAAGACAAATGTCAGAGTTCAAATTTAGTCGGATCAAACTATTTTGCACTATAAAGGCATTTTGCCTACCGATTGTCCAAATCGCAGAACAAGGTATAACATAATTTTTTCAAATTTATTAAATAGTAAATATTGCATTTTTTTAATCATTGCGGTACAAAAGTTTAATCGTTTAATCATAACTGTGATAAATATGACAAAGATTTAGTTTACACCCCTCATAAGTTGGTTAATTTAGTATTTTCAATATAGTACGATACGGTTACTGCTAATGAACTTGCATTATAATATTCTCGATAATTACCCATAAAAAGCAGTCAACATAGTCCAAACCCAGTTGGGCCAGTGTGAAACCTAGTTCAAACCCAACAAGGCAAGTTCACCAGTAACCAGTAACCCGGTTGGGCTTGTGCAAACCAGTAAAACCTAGTTAAACCCCAGCTGGGTCAGTTCACCTACCAATAGTCCAAACCCAGTTAGGCCAATGCAAAACCAATGAAACCTAGGTCAACCCCAATAGGGCAAGTTCACCAGTCAACATAGTACAAACCCAGTTGGGCTAGTGAAAAAAACCAGTGAAACCTAGTAGAAGCCCAACTGGATTAGTTCAAACATAGATCAAACTCAGTTGGGCCTGAACAAACCCAGTTGAAAATTGTGTAAACCCAGTTGAACCTAGCTCATGTACAGCATAGTGCAGTTGGAACCCAGTAAGACCCAGTTAAACACAGTTAAAAACAAGTTAAACATAGTAGGCCCTAGTAGAACCTAGTTGATCTGAGTTCTACTGGAATTTCTACCAGGTAATTTTTAATACATATCAGGTACAGACGTAATGATAAATGTATTCAGTGGTATAATTTCCACACAACACTGTCTATATATGAAAAACAGCGACATGAGCAGTGTATGAAAGGAGTGAGAGACTGACCACGTGAACGATATGGGACAGGTTAAGGGTTCCTTTAATGAAGACATATCAGAGATGCGATACATATTTAGTGAAATGAGACGATGTAAAGCAATGATGTTTGCAGTAATGTTCATTTATCAGCAGGAAGGGGGTGGGCCGAGGGTTACGACCACAAGTGGAACATAGTTGGGTTAGAGTAACGTTGGAACGAGAGGGGGCTGTGGAAACAGCTAATAGTGAAAAGGAAAGAAGGGGTAAATCAAATATTACATTACGGAGTCTGATGCGGCAGTAGTTACGGGGTGGATGGAATAATTTTGGGTGCAATAGATGTGTACATGTTATGTTAACGGATTGCTTTTAAAGGAAGTGGAAGATAAAGTTGTGCTTTTCCTTCCAATGTTGATCTCGCTCAAAGGAGGCTCGGTTCCGTTGTTAAAACTTGTGTTAGAATGAGTATGGTAGTAAGTATGCAAATATTAATGTCCGTCTAAAATAAATCATTTATATTTCCAATATAAAGCCAAATAGCCAACTTCACTTTTTTTTAAGACTATTTTGAGGCACACCGCCTAATATATTAAAAAATACACACCTGGGAGTTTTGAATTGGACATACTTCTTTCTGTTTGACACATAACTAGCTAGCCAGTTACACACATTTTACCGATTTCCATAATGTTCAAGCTTCTTAAGTGCTAAACAGTGGTCAATTGTGTCAATAGCTTTTTCAGATCAATGAACCGCCAATATTTGATTGTTTATCATCTAGCCTGACGTAGTGATGTTTGCAGTAATTCTAATTATGTATGTATACCGTCCAGGCCTGAAACCTAACGGACTTTCAGAAAGGAGAAGGTGCTGGGCAAAAATATTATCCAGCCTTTTATTCAAACAACCTTTGAAGTATTTTGGATAACTGCGGTAGTGAAGGTATATTGTATTTTCAAACCTTTCTATTCAAAATATCGACACCACCCCACTCCCTTAACCCTTCCCACATCTGTGATACTATACAAGCCTACAACTTCCATTCGCCATGATTAAGGGGGTTGTTAATAAGATAACCTAAATGTTATAAACATAGATTAAGGAAATTGGGTGCGTGGTCCGGCATAGTTGTGGTGAGAGGGAAGGGGGAGAGGTGGATTAGGGAAAGTGTAGGGTAGTATAGAGGGGTGCATTATTAATAGTTGAAGATAATTACACTCTGTGTAATGTGTGTAACTGTTTTTTTTTACCTTAACATAAATGTGCATTAATTACCAGTTAATTTATAAATTAATTACAGAAAGTTTCCCACTGATAGAATGGGAGGAAATATTCAGCTTCAGTATAACAGCTTGATGGTTTTTTCTTTCTTTTTTCTAACTCATCAAAGTTTGATTTATATATTTTGGGTAGATTTTGGCAAAATGTTTACTTTTTAACTCTAATATGATAATATCTTGCATTATTGAGTAATCATATCTTGGTGTAATTACATCCTACTTTTTTATTTTTTCAAATTTTCAATATGTTTGTAAGTTTAAGCTAGGGCCTCCTTTCTCCTAATATCAATACATTTCATTTTTATAAAGAATTCATTGTTTTTTCTTCTCTGTCTCAGGTTGTCTCAAATTTACTTTCCCATTAATCATATTTCTCACCTGATGACTGTTCTTTCACTGTTAGTTTATTTCTGTATTAAATTTTTGCTTTATTTTTTTGTTTTACTTTTCCAATTATCTAAACCTATCAATAAACCTTCACAAATTATTAAATATTACTATATTAATAATTCCTCATTACTTTTAAGTAGTTACATTTTTAATCACTAATATTGTTTGTATATTTATTAATTATACTTACAGCAGTATCCGGAATCTTTGACAGTGTTGTAGATAGTTTAATATTCCATTAACTTCATGTTTATTCATTTCTCCTCCATACTCTCTCTGTATGTACATATTCTCTATTGATGTTATGATTGGTAGAGAAAGACCAGAGGAGAGGATAATGTTCCCATCTTCATCAATCTTACTAAAGGACAAGTTTAGATTTAACCTGGATATGGGAATCTGAAGAAAGGAAAATAACAAATGAAATTAATATCAACATGTTTGTTTACAGAATAAAAACTCGAAAATGATAACATAAAAATAAATTTAATATCAATACAATGATATTTGGTTTATTTAGATCATATTGTGCTAGTGTTTCGTTGATTATTGCATAATTAGTGGTTTGAATTGTAAAAAGAGATTAGTGTTTTTTTATCTTTTCTGTTTCTTATAGAAAGATGTTAAAGGGTAAACAAGAGGGAAAGGTTATCATTTAGTTCAGTCATTGTTATGTGTAGATAATTAAAGGTGTGTAAGAGGGGTGAGGGATGAACGGAACAAGGGGCGTAATGAGGGGTGTAGGGAAGGGGTGTGTTATAGTAAGGAAAGATGTGTTAAGGGTTAAGTGATATTTGGTGGCGGTAATATGAGTGGTGCCTTAGAGCAGCAGGGAGAATATTATGTTGTTACTGTTAAAGCGTGTACGAGGGATGAGCGAGAGACCCTCATACTGCATAATGAGGGGTGTGGTAGGTGTTTATAAGGAAGGAGTGCTTTAAGGTGGGGGAGTGCTCAGAAAATGCATAGTAATCAATTGTATTGTGTTCCTATCTAGAATTTATCAGGTTCTAGATTAAAGTTCCTGTGACTTTGTAACCATAGTTTTAATGAGAAAGAGTTATATCATTGGGTTTGAAGAGGATTAGGGTGGGAAAGGGGTATGACCCGGAACTGATAAGTTTGAAATTATGTAAATGCTATTAAAGAGTTAAATCGGGAAGATCAGTTTGAGATATGGTTAGTTTTTCAGTTCATATTTAGGAATCAGTTTCTTATTGAGGTATTCTACTATTTAGGAATGTTTTGCAATCACTTCATATTTTTTTTTTATTAATTTCAATTTCGATTTATACAAAAGTAATTTGTTTTTGTCACAATCCGTAAAACAGAAAACATTTTATTGACTATTTTTGTAATAATGTCATTTTATACTTCAAGTTAAGATAAGATTTTGAAGATAACATCGACAACGGTAAGACGAAAAGAGGTATTACTGAATACTACCCATGAGAAATACTTAACAATGATTATTCAAAGTTAATTATCATTTTATGTCTAATTAATGTTTGTATTTTCGATTCTGTCTTATCTTGAACTGACAAAGATATGTAAATTTAAACCCGTAATTCCTGTTTTGTTATTCAATAGTTAAGTATTTAATAACTAAAGAGATCCAATCTCTTCTAAAGAAGTACACCGGTGTTAACTTGTAAATCATTTAACTTGCATTGATCGATGTATTTATTCAATATATCCCTTTATGTTTTACTTACGTCATGATTGGATGCTTCTACCAGGAGCTCTATGACTGACCTCTGTACAGACACACTGGTGTCTCTGTCGATGTCAACACCATTAGGACTCATCTCTATAATAGTCTGGATATCATCGGGCTATTGGCAGAAATAAATAGTAATTATTTAGTACAATACTTTTATGTAAAATTGAGGCGTTAGAGAGAAAACGAAATGTTGGGTTAATAGCGGAGATTAATAGATTGGTTATATCATCAGATATTTAAAACAAAGTTTAAAATTGGTTAAAGTTTACTGTTTGAATATGTACATTTTACTTTATTTTCAGTGAATCTCTCACACTAGGTTTAGTGGGTATGTACTTTATTCAAATGCGTTAACATTAATGAATGCATCTAGAAATGTACGAATGGGTGACATCATCATCTTACTAAGGTTGAAACAAATTAATGTACACACATTTCCAACGGAGTAATAAAAATACTGTTACCACAACAATAAGAATCCCTTTAATTTAAAGTACAATGACAATTCATTTAACATTTTAATTTTATCAGATTTAGGAAAACAACAGCAAAACAAAAAAGGTTTTTGAAGAACCCGCTGCTTGATGACTTTACACGACTTCGACCGAGATACATTTCCTTGAATGATGAAATAAATCAGATCCAAATAAATCCATCTATAGAGTTAAGAGCAAGATATTGAACACTAGGAATGTGGAATAGTGTGTCTTTCCTGTAAGAATCATATCATCTGTCGCCAGAATATTCCCTGTCGGGAAACAATGTATGATTTTATCAATAAGGAAGCTGGATTTTTATGACTATATTTTGAAAATTGATACAACCCTCTATACTCCTTCACTGTTCTGCTGGTTACTGATGAACGCAACTAGCATTACTAATGATTATAATTTACTTTAAAATACCATATATTACCAACCTTCCTCCATGTACCAGATTCAAGATCAAGAACATTGTCTTTATCGAACGATATGACTGTAAAAATGGATGGAATAATAAAATTGATCAATTATTACAGTAAAAATGACATATATAAACAATACCTAAGATTCCATATTTGTTTGTTCCACACACTCCCAATATGTTAGCAGTCATATTTAATGTACCGGTACTAGAGGAATCAAATATCAGTAAACTGAACCGTTTAAATGTTTTCTCTAACTACTAATTAATAATAAAGTACTAGCAATCAACAGTCACTAGTAATCCAACCAATAATGGTATTCTCTCTATTCTTCTAATACTTCCTGCGTACTTCAGTCCTAATTTACCAGCTAAAAATAATATATGATATACTGAAAACACTAAAACATATTATATTTCACAGAAAAGTGGCTTCAATCAGATCAAGGAACACCAAAGGAACATACGTGTTCAGAAGTCCTCCCCCTTTAATCCTAACCTCAGACATCACTAGTCTATTTGTTGTATCCAAGAAATACCTCTTTATCACCATTCTAGGTTTATGCTTGCCAACATATATCTCTTGATACTAGCCCCCCCCCCCCCTCGCAAAACACAAACACACACACACCCTAACCCATCCACCACACTTCTCTCTCTCGCCGGAAAAACGTGAAATTTTGCAATAAAAGCAATCTACTTGATCATTAAATATTTTCATTCATAATGTAATACCGTACCTTTAATATTCCTTGATCTTGATTCTTCTGAAATGGTATTTGAATTGATCGATGACGGCAGTTTACAGTTATGAAGCCTTCAGAGGTAAATAAATCAGATAAATTAAATATTCAATAGTTTATAAACTAAACGAGCATCTAGATTACATTAAGTTAGATTAGATCAACTTTATTAAACCACGATGGTAATTGCATGCTCTTATAAAACAGGATATGAGATACAAACAGTAATATATGAAAACCTAAAACGTACAGTATCAAACAATTGTAAGAAATTAGAAAACATAAGACATTTTAAAACATGCAGTAAAACAATATGTAGAGCTCAGGACAATGGCAAGAGAGTACAGTCGGAATAGAAGAAACAGCCAGACGATATCTAACGTTGAAAGTATTTATTATAAAGTTTGATGCATTGTGGAATGAATGAGGAAGAATGGCGATTCGTATGAGACGGTGGTAGCCGCACCCTTCCACTTCTAGGAATAACCGTTCTTTCGAAAAATTGATGGAGTGGGTGGCTATCATCGCTCATAATTCTATATATTTAAACTCTCAGTAGTTGGTAATATGTAGTATGCAAAGTTGGCTGATTTTTCCCGAGGAGACGACCTGCTTGCCGAATTACAGAAATAAATATCGTGAAGGTCAATGAATTTGTCTATTTCTTTGTTTTATTGAAAAAAAAGAGAGATTGTGACAGGAGGTAACAGGTATCAGCCACAATTTATGGTGCTGAAACAACCCTCACACCACCCCTCCTTATAATCTTGTATTCAATATTTGATTTTAAATATTTATAATTATAATTATAATTTAGAGTTGCATAACTCTTGGAAACATTTTTCATTTAAAAAAAAAAAAAAAATTGTATTTTAAGATAAACAATGGAAATAACGTTTCAATGCACTTTTAGTTTTAGTTCGTTTCTAGGTTCTAGGGTTGTTTGTTATTCCTATTTTACTAAAAGACACCTACCCAACTCACCGTTTGGCATAGTTTGTGCAATGTTTTAAGGCGCACGTTTCAATGCAAATCTTGTAAATGTAAATAAAATAAAAATATCACTGCACAATAACCCCTGCCCTATCCCCACCTATATACCACATATGCTACCCCTCTGACTACCCCTCTGATTTACCCACATATTATCTGCTAAGGTCACAATATTTTCACCTTACCATAGTTGTTTAAATGTTGGTGAATTTATTCCATAGTTTATAAATCCGATCACTTCTTCCTCACTAAGTGTGTTTCCCTTTCCTTTTCCATTGATGGATATCTTCTCTACCGATGATAGGCTTGATAAACTAAGACCGGACTCAAGTCTGATATCTTTACCGTCAAATCCAATGAAGGACCCATATAGGTTTAGATGAGATATTGGAATCTGAAGAATAGGAAAGAAAGATCACAGTTAACTTATCTTATAGTTCATCCATGATGGATAAATACGCCTGGCTATTTTTTTAACGTATATGGAATAGAAAACAAAATGACTACAAAACTAATAAATTAATCATTCATTTTAAACAGAACTGTACTTAATTCTTCATTTATTGTTTACATAACATAAGGGATTATATTTCCTTTAAAGTAGAAGTTGAAAAAAAAACCCGCAGTCACTTGTACAAACTTGCTTGCCAAACGTAGTCACAAAAGCTTGATTATATTGATAAGTTATGAAAATTAAGTTAGCAAACTGACGAAATTCAGGTAAAAAAAAATTATATATCATTTGCCCGTTACATAATATTTAGCTCAAACATTGACTATTTCTGTAGTTTTCGTAATCTATTCTATTTTTGTGCCTGTAGTGAGTGGCCCACTGCAAAAGACTTCCTTCCCGGGAGATACAGCGCATCTCGATACGTGTGTTTATCGTGCATATTCTATGTGCAATCAATTTCATGATAATTACGATAAAATCATTTTCAATGTTGGTAACGACACAAATATTATATAGTCCTATATTACTTTCGTGGCGTATATATATATATATATATATATATATATATATATATATATATATATATATATATATATATATATATATATATATATATATATATATATATATATATATATATAAAAGTTACGATGTCAAGTATTTTGCTATCAAGTTATTGGTCATCGGAAAACAACGTTAGACTTTACGTTTAACCGTTAGCTACGGCTATTATAATATTCTCTTACGGAGGAAGATAATAGCTTAGAGGAATTAGATATAAAGGCCTATATCTCCCAGACAGCCTTCGTTTTTAGGCTAGACCTACATTTATTCAACCGTGAGAGAGCTAACGATTACAGAAAAAGGGTATCGAAATTAGATTCAATAAATATTGAATGATAACGTTTGACGCAAATGAGTCTATGAAATGACTTTATAATATGAAATAACAGTGGCTTCGTTCACACTGGATATGCTATTTTAAACCGGGCCGGCTATCGGCCTACTGCTAGAGTACTGGTTTGTCGGTCGGCTGGTGATTGGAAAGACTTATATATATATATATATATATATATATATATATATGTATATATATATATATATATATATATATATATATATATATATATATATATATATATATATATATATATATATATATATATATATATATATATATATATATATATATATATAATATAACGAAAATCCACGTTTACTCCAAAAGAAAATATTATTAGAGAAAACCAGAGAAATAAGATATGACTCATAATTGACAAATAAGGAGTAAGTTTTAGAAAATATATTGGAATTTTCGGTCCCCCTGGGACCTTCGTCAGCAATACTTGGCAGTCGAATGAGAAGTACAAAATGTGACACAATGAAAGTATGACGCCAGATAAGTGTAAGTTGCAATGATGGAATTAAAACCAAATAAACCATGACTATACAGGAAGCGGATTAAGGAGCAAAGAACGGATTACATATGCTTGTAGAACTGGTAGTTGTTAAGGGGTCCCAAGTCTTTGTTGAGGCCGGTGATGTGAGACTTAATACGAAAGATCCAATCGATTTCTTTACGTTTACGTTCAGTAGTTGATTTGAAGTTCGAGGCAATTAAAATACATTTTAGGTTTTTTAGAGAATGACCATGAAGATTGAAATGTTCGGACACTGGGAATCCTGCAAAATTATCACGAATAGATTTTTTGTGATTATTAAAACGTAAGCGGAATCGGGAGCCTGTTTCACCTACATAATTGCCCTCTTTGCAAAGTACACAATAGAAAATGTAAATAACATTAATAGAATCACAAGAGAGGGAAGGGGGTCTAAGACTAAAGTCAACATTGGGAATCTTGACCACGGTGCCTGGGGTAATATGGGGGCATATTTGGCATCTAGGTTTACCGCAAGGAAAATTGCCTGCGGAGGTGGAAACTGAGCGGGGGAGTCTGGAGGAAGTGAGAAGAAATTTAAGGTTGGGGGGTTGACGAAATGATGGAGCGAATGAAAGATTTGATGAGGGGGTTGTAACTGGTAACGAACGGAATGCGTGTGTTGGGACTTTTAGACTTGTATTTTAATAAGTCCTCACGGCTCAACTTGTCGGCCCTGGAAATACCCTGTCTAATTAAGTGAAGGGGGTATCCGACGTTCAAGAAATAACCAGTTAATATGGATACCTGGTGTTTAAAATCACATGGGTTGGAGCAAATGCGTTTAAGTCTAAGGCATTGGCTGTAAACAATAGAACTCTTGAGATTATGTGGGTGAAAACTATTAAAGTGTAAATACATATGAATATCAGTGGGCTTATAATAGACCGAAGTGGTTAAGGAATTGCCATCCAACTTGACCAGAACATCTAGGAATGAAATTTGATGTTTGGAAACTTCGACAGAAAATGTAATGCTGTCATGAAAAGAATTAACATGATCAAAGAAAGACTTAAGAGATTCTTCACCATGTGGCCAGACAAAAAATATATCGTCAATATATCTATAATAATGTGATGGCTTAAGAGGAGAAGTGGATAGCATTTCCTGTTCTAATTCGTGCATAAATATGTTGGCGTAACAAGGTGCCATCTTAGTGCCCATAGCGGTACCATTGATTTGTAGATAATATTTCCCGTTAAAAGAGAAATAATTATTACTTAATATGAAACGTAAAATGGGACCAAGATCATCACCTAAAGTGGGGTTGGTGGCATGCTCACGAAGAAAATGTTGACAAGCGATAATTCCCTCATCATGAGGGATATTAGTGTACAAAGAGGATACATCCATAGTAACGAGTAAGGAATTAATTGGTAACGCCTGAATAGTGTTGAGAATTCTCAAAAAATGCGTAGTGTCCTGTATATAAGAAGGAATATGGGTTAATAGAGGGTTGAGTACGGAGTCCATGTATCCTGAAAGATGCTCAGTTAGCGTACCAATTCCTGAAATAATAGGTCGGCAAGGAGGGAATAGCTTGAGTTTCCTGGCTAGCTTACAAATGTCAGAACGGCGGATATTCTCAGGGTCAGAAGGGGTCACTCCGGGTAGTGCTTGTTGAGCCTCTGTTATTAATTTAGGTAGTTTGTGGACTTTAGGTAAAGTATAGAACGTACCCAACGACGGATCCTTAGGTGTAAGTTCTGCTATCTTGGTTGCTACGTGTTGTGGTACCGATTGACATAATTCGTCAATTTTGGGTTGGAAGAGTCTGGAAGGGTCTTCCGGTAATATCTTGTAAAAATCAGAGTTACTAAGTTGCTTCTCTGCTTCAAATATGTAGTCGGTAGTGTTAAGAATAGTGGTGGCACCTCCTTTATCCGCTTGTCGTATAACGACATCCGGGTTGTTCCGAAGTTTCTTAATAGCCATGGACTGAGTACGGTTGACGTTAGAGGAGAGTGGACGTTTGGCATTCTCTAAAATAAATTTGTCGAGGTAAGTTTTGGCTTTGCAGGCAAATGAGTCTATAAATCTGTTGCGTCCTTCTGGTGGTGTCCAACTGGATTTTGTGTTGGGAACATGTAGTGTTGGCTGCGTGTCCTTGCTGTTGATGTCTGGAATCGGGTCGGAAGTGTTATCTTCGAAAAACTCTCTAAGTCTCATACGGCGAACAAAATTATCCAAGTCAAAGCATAGACCAATTGGATCTAGTTTGCGGGAGGGACAGAAAGATAGAACATTTTGTAAAACCTCTTGTTCGTCTTTGGTAAGAACACAGTCCGATAGATTTAAGACGTTATCCGTAGTAACGTTTTCAGCCCGATGAGATAATGGCTTAGGAAACTTACTGGTGATGTATGGATGGCCAGTGCTTTGCAGATGGTGAAGTAGCGGGTCCTGTGTGGTTAGTTGTTCAAGTTTACGCAGTTTCCTTTTAAAACAATTCTTAAGTCCCCTTCGGTAGGTAGTGTCCAGAGCAGAGAGAACCTTTTTGTTAGCGGCAGTATCTGGAACCAGGTTCTGTAAACTATCCTTGGTATGTATAAGTTCCTTCGATAACCTGTTTTGTTTGGTATATGCGAACTTAAGAGCATGGTTACGTAGTTGGTGGGAGGCTCGAGAGCATATGGCGTCAGATATGCTATCAATACGTTTGTCACCACTGTGTAGAGGGTTGCTGATCCGGAGTCCTTTAGGTACAATGTTCAGCTGTTTACATTGTGATAGGAACACTATATCCGATCGGGTCCTAGCTAACTTATTGAGAAGAAGTTCGTGCTGCCGTCTAGCGTGGAGTGATTCGCCGTCAAGGCGAGGACCAAACATAATATAACGAAAATCCACGTTTACTCCAAAAGAAAATATTATTAGAGAAAACCAGAGAAATAAGATATGACTCATAATTGACAAATAAGGAGTAAGTTTTAGAAAAGTATCTCTCTGCTCTGGACACTACCTACCAAGATAGCAGAACTTACACCTAAGGATCCGTCGTTGGGTACGTTCTATACTTTACCTAAAGTCCACAAACTACCTAAATTAATAACAGAGGCTCAACAAGCACTACCCGGAGTGACCCCTTCTGACCCTGAGAATATCCGCCGTTCTGACATTTGTAAGCTAGCCAGGAAACTCAAGCTATTCCCTCCTTGCCGACCTATTATTTCAGGAATTGGTACGCTAACTGAGCATCTTTCAGGATACATGGACTCCGTACTCAACCCTCTATTAACCCATATTCCTTCTTATATACAGGACACTACGCATTTTTTGAGAATTCTCAACACTATTCAGGCGTTACCAATTAATTCCTTACTCGTTACTATGGATGTATCCTCTTTGTACACTAATATCCCTCATGATGAGGGAATTATCGCTTGTCAAAATTTTCTTCGTGAGCATGCCACCAACCCCACTTTAGGTGATGATCTTGGTCCCATTTTATATATATATATATATATATATATATATATATATATATATATATATATATATATATATATATATATATATATATATATATATATATATATATATATATATATATATATATATATATATATATATATATATATATATATATATATATATATATATATATATATATATATATATATATATATATATATATATCACCAGCCGACCGACAAACCAGTACTCTAGCAGTAGGCCGATAGCCGGCCCGGTTTAAAATAGCATATCCAGTGTGAACGAAGCCACTGTTATTTCATATTATAAAGTCATTTCATAGACTCATTTGCGTCAAACGTTATCATTCAATATTTATTGAATCTAATTTCGAAACCCTTTTTCTGTAATCGTTAGCTCTCTCACGGTTGAATAAATGTAGGTCTAGCCTAAAAACGAAGGCTGTCTGGGAGATATAGGCCTTTATATCTAATTCCTCTAAGCTATTATCTTCCTCCGTAAGAGAATATTATAATAGCCGTAGCTAACGGTTAAAGTAAAGTCTAACGTTGTTTTCCGATGACCAACAACTTGATAGCAAAATACTTGACATCGTAACTTTTATTAGTGTAACCAGGACTCATAAGTATTGACACTTTACCAAAAGATGACCGGATGTCCATGTTTGAGAACAGCGTTTAAAATACATGTTCTTTTGTGGATTAAATCAATTTCCATTTGTAGATCTAAATTTCTCGTTTATCATCTAAATGTTCAAGTAATTTCTACTCTGCTGATGTTTTCCACGAACATTTTGACCTCTTCTGTCGCAAACCTCAATAAGAACCAATGTAGTACAACAGGAACAGTTCAGACAGACACGGTGATAAAAAGAAGGAATGTGCCTTCATTCAATTTGTATTCAACGACCAATGTTACAAAAAGACGACAACTGATATTAAGCATGCCTAGGCCTATACTTGTTAACTTAAAATTTGCCAAGCCTACAATTACCTTTGTTTAAGTAACACCAGCAAACCATGCACGTGTAATTCCCTTAGCAGTGACTCAGTACACGGTTTACGTATTAGTAGGCAACACACTGAACCTCCACACATAGTGTACATACGTCTACGTGCTGAGATAGTTTAGTTTAGTAGAAAAAAGGATCAGGAGGGACACTTAAGTCCCCATCAAGGACCCTATAGAGAGAGAAAAAAACTGAAGACACCGACACTCAGACCCGATTACAATGCTTAAAGTGCTTGTCCAAAGCATTCTTAAACCCATTCACACTACTTGCAAGTACAACTTTCTCATGCAAACCATTCCACTCATTCACAACCCTATTAGAAAAAAAAAGTTATGCCGAATATTAATCCTACTATGCGACTTTTGGAGTTTAAGACAATGACCTCTAGTACAACTACTTTAAGCAAACAAGAAAAAGTCGGTAAAGGATAAATTGTCGAAACCATACACAATCTTGACAACCTGGATCAAGTCCCCACGTAACCTTCTGAGCTCCAGTGTGGTGAGATTCAACAGTTGTAAACGCATATAATAAGGAACCCCCTTGAAGGAACTAATCATCCTAGTAGCCCTCCTCTGGACCTTTTCAAGTACTTCCTTATCCTTAGCAAAGTAAGGGTTCCAAGCCTGCACAGCATACTCCAGATGAGGCCTAATCAATTGCTTATAAAGCCTAACTAGGATGTCCACTTTCAGAAAACTGAAGTTCCTCTTGATCATACCTAAAACCTTATCACCTCTTTTAGCAGCTTCAAGACAATGTTTAGAAGGTTGCAGAGATGAGTCAATGTAGATACCTAGGTCTCTTTCAACCTCCTGTAACTCCACACCATTACCTTACATTTATCAATATTAAAAAGCATTTGCCACCCCTGAGACCAGGAAAAAATCTTATCCAAATCCGCTTGAAATTTCTCAGAATCGCTTTTGGAAGAGACCTCAGAATACAATTTGGTGTCATCAGCAAACTTCTTAGCTTTACACAAAATATCGCCGTCGATGTCATTTATATAGGCAACAAACAACAAAGGACCTAATACAGACCCTTGTGGAACCCACTAGTAACGTTCTGACAAGAAGAAGTACAGCCTTTAATTACCACCCTCTGTTCCCTATTACCAAGCCAATTCCCGATCCAAGACAGTAAATTCCCAATGACACCCATGCTCTTCAGCCTAAGTAAAAGACGCTGGTGGGGAACTTTATCAAAGGCCTTCTGGAAATCCAGGAACACAACATCTACAGACCTCTGCCTATTAAGTGAACTTGTAACATCTTCCATAAACTCAAGGATATTAGTGAGACAAGACCTTTTTGGACAAAAGCCATGTTGACACTCTCTGATCAAAGACTGACTGCTGAAGTGACAGACCATAGACCTTTTAACAATAGACTCCATGGCCTTACAAACTACACTAGTGAGACTAACGGGCCTATAATAACAGGGCTTAGACTTATCACCCTTCTTGAAAATTGGGGTAATATTAGCACGTCTCCAGTCTCTAGGAACATAACCTTCATCCATAAATTTACTAAAAACCAACGAGAGTGGAACGGAGAAATGGTGTGCAAAAGTCTTCAACAAATACGGATGGATTGCATCCGGTCCAGAAGCTTTAGAACATTTAGACGAAGCAGTTCCTTTAAGACAACCTCATCCGAAAATAAGACCGTATCCAGTTTAGGCCTATCACTGCCCCCCTGAAAATCTGGAATACTACTCGTATCTTCCCTTGTGAAAACGGACACAAAATAGTTGTTCAAAAGATCTGCAAGATCCTGACTATCAGTAACTATAATATCAGCCTGTGGTGCCCTAAGAGAAACAATTGCATCTTTAACTTTCTGCTTTGACCTGACATAAGAAAAGAAGGCCTTTGGGTTATCCTTAATTTTTAGGGCAATGCTTTTTTTCGACATTCAATTTTGCATCAGAGACTAAGCATTCTACCTTCAGCTGATGAATTTTAAACTTGGCCAAAAGAGATTCAGATTAAGTCCTCCTAAACAACTTCCACATTCTACGTTTTTGCCTAATTGCACATCTAACTTTTTTATTCATCCAGTGAGGCATACTGCTTTTACGACGACGATTCTTCCTCGGAACATGATTCTCCATAATGACCTTTAATTTATCAGCAAAACAAATCCAAGACTGAGAAGCACTCATATCTCTAAACAAATTAATCCAATCTGTACCCTTTAGTAAAGTTTTAATTGCCTCTGTATCTGATCTCGAAAAATCAGGGACTTTTTCATTGCTAACAGAATTTACGACTGTGCAAACAACATCAAAAGCTAGTATATCATGATCACTAGTTCCTAGTTTTCCTAGACCCGTCAAATCAACAACATTGCTTGGATTAGAACTCAAAACAAGATCCAGGATGTTATCCCCCCTAGTAGGGAAAGTAACATGTTGATGTAAAAAGCAATCTTGCACAACATCTAGAAAATTACTACCCTTCCTACTACTAGAACCATCTATCCAATTAATATCAGGAAAATTAAAGTCGCCCATTATAACAACATCACCTTTAGCAGCCTTTCTAATTGAATCAAACAGCAAGACATCATATCATCGCTGCTGTTAGGAGAGCGGTAAACAACACCCACAGTGATAACGTCCCTGGACCTCTTGGAGTTGTCTGTGGACAACTCGCACCAGACAGAATTAACAAAAGCCGCTTGCAACTGAGATTTCTCAACACTTACAATGTCATCCCTAACATACAGTAAAACTCCCCCAGCAACCCCATTATGAGTATCCCTTCTGTCCTGACGATACACAACATACCCCGGGTGAGAAACCTCAGCACTATCAATGTCCTCCTTCAACCAAGATTCGGTGATACCAAACACATCCGGTTTCAGATCCTGAAGAAGCACAGTAAATTCAGCAAAATTTGTACGAATACTTCTAGCATTGGTAAAGACAATCTTCAGCTTATCCCTGAAACTATGTACCTTAGAATGCCTCCTAAAGTTAGAACCATGACTATCACTTTTCTTGCTTTCAAAACGCCTATAATCGCCTCCACTAGGAACAAAATCCTTATCCAAAATTATTCCTGACCTCATCGACCCCCAATTTAGTTTAAACATAGCTGTTCAACAGAGTAATTCACCATCCTACCAAACAACGAGGCCCCAGTATTAGCTAGGTGCAAACCATCCCTGGTGAACAAATCCCTTGTACCCTGGAAAGATGACCACATGTCAACAAATGTGAAGCCGAAGTCGGCACACAGACTGTACAATAAACCATTCAAAGTTACAATCTTATCTGACAGAACCTTGTTGTCAAATCTTGGCAACAAACTACATATGACAACTTTAGCCCGGGTTGATGCTAGTCGACACATCAACTCATGGTACCTAGACTGAATAATGGTTTGTGACTCCTTCTGCACATTATTGGTGCCTACCTGCACCACAACCACCTCCTCATCTGACACGATTTTGTTAACCCTTTTACTGACATCCTGGATTTAGCACCTGGCAAACATACCCTGACCCTTTTTGCTTTATCCGCCCTGCAGAACTCTGTGAATCCCCACACAATACCATTCTTCCTTTCGACTTCTCCTGTCCCCACTGAACGCTGTTTACAACCACACTACCATCTTCTATCACATCACAATCACCACACACTTCGTCCACTAAAGATGATCACTGTGCGGCTGTTTTTGAATTTGGGAATAGGTGTATTGTTGAATGTACTGCTGGTACGATGAAAGAAAGCTTACACATGTTAAAAATGTGTGGGCTTTCTTATTCTTCCTAAAAATTCCTACTGTACCAGATTACATAACAGGTCGGTAAAACTTGTCTCGTCTATAACATTCAGCCAAGATTAGTTTTACGTATGAAATTAATTTCCTTTTAATCCAAAACAGAAAAAGAAAAATAACACTTTCGTTAATAACTCTTTTTCTATGAAAAATTATACTTTTGAAACGAACGTTTGGAGATAAATGAACGGTCCGCTGTCGTTTTTGTTTAATAGTACAGAATACCATACATCCTTGACAGTATATCATCACATATGTTTATGCTGATATTTTTGAGGCAAAGAAGGACGTCACTATGTCGTATCGAGGTGTATGCTCTTTCTGTGTTGTTGGGGTGTTGAACTATTACAATCAGTGATACCATGGGCTGCGTATAACGGGAAATCGTGTCACACCTGTTACACACCACTTTCTAAGACACTGAAACTTTGAGCCTAAATAACATTTAATCATCTCGGTCAGATGTGTAACCTTTGATCGATTAAAATATGTTTTGCTTATTATGGACACATAAGAATTCAATGTACCGTTCTAAGAATGGTTAGAGTTGCCTTTATTTGTCAAGTGACAAACTTTAAACTTATAAATACTCTAAAAATATCGCAATAATCGTATAAACTTGAAGTAAAGATATTTTTCGACTGTGTTTTATAATAATTAACTTACGTTGTGACTTGATGCAATTTCAAGGAGCAATATCGTAGACATCTGGCGTTGTTTAGAAAAATGTCTCATTAGAGGCATATTACTTGAACACAGACGTCGTAAACTGTTTTGACCGTTAGTCTGAGAAGGAAAATAGAGGCGTCTTTAAAAAAATATGAAGAACTACAAGTTATAATATATTAATATTGCCCCTTGAGTATGACAATTTCAAATGAAAGCTGTGAGCGTGAAATGAAATGGAATGGAAAGGAATTGAATTGAATGGGAATTAAATGGGAATTGAATAGAAATTATATAGAAATTGAATGGAAATTGAATGGGAATTGAATTCAATTAAATAGGAATTGAATGGGAATTAAATGGGAAATGAATTGGAATTGAATTGAATGGGAATGGGAATTGAAAGGGAATGGTAATGTGAATTGAATGATAATTGAATTGAACGATAATTGAATGATAATTGAATTGAACTGGAATTGGAATTACATAGGAATTGAACTGAATTGGAATTAAAATTGCATGGGAATTGAATTAAATTGGAATTGAATGGGACTGAATTGAATTCAATTGTATTGAAATGGAATAAAATGGAATGGAATCGAATGGAATGGAATGGAATCGAATAAAATGGAATGAAATGAAATGGAATTGAATTGAATTGAACTGGAATTGGAATTGGAACTGAATGATGATTGAATTGAATTGGAATTGAATGGGATTGAATTGAATTGCATGAAATTGAATGGAATGGAATGGAATCGAATAAAATGGAATGAAATGAAATGAACTGAAATGAAATGAAATTGAATTGAATTGAATTGAATTGAATTGAATTGAATTGAATTGAATTGAATTGAATTGAATTGGAAATTGAAATTGAACTGTAAATGAAATTGAATGGGGATTGAATTGAATTGGAATTGAATTGGAAATTGAATTGAACTATAATTGGAATTGAATGGGAACTGAATTGAAATCGAATGTAATTGAATTGAATTACATTTAATTAAATTGAATGAAAATTGGATTGAACTGGAATTGGAATTGAATGGGGATTGAATTGAATTGGAACTGAATGGGATTGAATTGAATTGTATTGAATTGAATGGAATGGAATGGAATGGAATGGAATGGAATTGAATGGGATCGAATGGAATGGAATGGAATCGAAACGAATAAAAGGGAATGAAATGAAATGAAATGAAATGAACTGAAATGAAATGAACTGAATTGAAATGAAATGATTTGAAATGAAATGAAATGGAATGGAATGGAATGGAATTGAATTAAATGGAACTGAATTGAATGGAAATTGAATTGAATTGAATGGTATTGAATTGAATTGTATTAAATTGAATGGACTGGAATAGAATGGAATGGAATCGAATGGAATCGAATAGAATAAAATGGAATGAAATGAAATGAACTGAACTGAACTGGGATGAAATGAAATGAAATGATTTGAAATGGAATGAAATGGAATGGCATTGAATGGAATGGAATGGAATGGAATGGAATTGAATGGAATTGAGTGGAATTGAATTGAATTGAAATTGAATTGAACTGGAATTGGAATTGAATGGGGATTGTATTGAATTGAAATTGAATGGGATTGAATTGAATTGTATTGAATTGAATTGAATTGAATGAAATGGAATGGAATGGAATGGAATCGAATGGAATCGAATCCAATAAAATGGAATGAAATGAAATGAACTGAAATGAAATGATTTGAAATGAAATGGAATGGAATGGAATGAAATGAAATTGAATTGAATGGAATTGAATTGAATGGAATTAAATTGCATCGAATTGAATGGAATGGAATGAAATTGAATTGAATTGAATTGAATGAAATGGAATTTAATGGAATCGAATGAGATGGAGTGGAGTGGAGTGGAGTGGAATAGAGTGGAATGGAGTGGAATGGAGTGGAGTGAAGTGGAGTGAAGTGGAGTGAAGTGAAGTGAAGTGAAGTGAAGTGAAGTGAAGTGAAGTGAAGTGAAATGAATGAATGAATGAATGAATGAAAGTATATCTGTCGAACCAAACATTTTCAAAACTTGAATTGTAATAAATGACATTTTTGAGTGGCTCAACTGTATTTAAAGTAAAATTGATCAATAACATGATCGTTTTAAACAATTGAATTAAGTTATTACCAATGTTAGTATTGTATTGGAGTAAAATGCTATGCTGCAAAATTGAGGTGTAATACAACGTTGAAATAAACTTGTCATGGTCCTCAACGTGAATTCTACTCGCAGTAAATGCAATTATATTTTTTTTAATTCAGTTAAAATGCGTTTATAGTGCAAATCTAGTTTTCCTGTTGTTACCTGTTTAAAATAGCAGTATATTATATGAACGTATTCTCAAATGTGAGTTACGTTTGCTTCCCGCTTTAATGCCTTGAAAACAAAATTAAAATGAAAACATTGTACAAATATTATGTTACGATAGGTACAATTTACCGGTGTCATTTCTTTCACTGTATTCTACTTACTGGTGGAATATGGTGTGAGTACGAAGGAATGGGCTTATGGAAAATAGCCAAACGTTGAAATGGCCCTCCATAAAGCCGGTAAATGGTACCATATATCAAAATGGGGCTGATTCATTTTTGTTCAGATTACGTACACCAATGGCATAAAGTGTAATTTAGAATCGAAAGTTCAGTTTGTATTTTAAATTAGCTAGTATTTGTATTATATGCATATAAATTAACTAGTAAAATTTCGTGTCCGGTGCTATTTTGCTTTTGCCAAGGTGAATGTTAATTGGAATATCGGTATTGCCTTTATACAAATATTTAATAATATGTTGCCAAACTAATGATTTAAAACGAACAATCAAGGCATCATTGCACTCTAGAGAGTGGTCAAAGACTTACTTCAAGTGTTATGCCCTCTTCGGAGTTCAACACCCATTTACCTCTGGAAGAATCTAAATGCAAGTCAGGTTTAGACGGTTTCCATGAAACTGGGTAGAAGAATCATGAAAATATTTGTTTATAGATCAAACATGTTTATATACATAAAACGTGTACATAATAATAAGGTAAATGTATAACTGATATGCTATTCTCCGTTGACCTTTAAAATGTAAGGATGTTACCCGTTTAGTATCCCACAAATGATCACAAATTGTTTGCGATGAGTTACACATTGAGTTGTTTCTGTATTCTCACCTTCAATGTCATGTAACTTCGTAAGAGGAGAAAGAGAACCGACGGGAAGTGACAGAGGTAACAAACAGTCAATGAATCTGTAAAAAAGGACGTTTGTGGGTGGTGAGTGTGTTAATTGATTAAGCATTTATGGTAGTCTGTCATTAATAACGTAACTATGATGTCATGTTTGAGATATATCTGTCATGTTAATTATTTTTACTGAAAAGTTATGAAATGAAGAAATCAGTTTTTCTTATAATGCTAAAATAATTTTTATCTACAAGCATATACGTCCAGAAAGTATTTATTCATCGAACATCCAGCTAAATGTTATATTCAAGGAAAAAGTTCTACAATTTTCCGGTTGGTTATTTACCATTCAGTAAATTAACGTATATAAAGCACATAACAGTAAATGGTATGCAATTACTTACGAAATTTTCTGCAACTTTTTGCATTGCTGTGCAAAGCAAAGTATTCCTATTACTTGGTCCTGTGTAAATTCTTTCCCAAGGTTAGTTTTGATTTGTAGTTCCTTTAAGGTGGGCAGTACAGGCACACGGTTTCTACTTTCCAGGATAACATGATTCTGATCCGCTGAGCTAAATGACTTCAACATTAGACTGGTAATCTGAATCTAAGGAAAGACATTTGTGAAATTACCAGACAACCGTACACAGTCAAAGGTTTATTTTGTTCACCACGGTATATGTCACATGATATTCCAGAATAACAAACAAAGCCCCAAAAATATAATACTGTAATTACTTTACTATAGTGTAAAAACATGACATTCGGTGATATATTTCAAGGAATTCTACCAGTGTAAGAAAAGGAAGTAACGTTATACTAATCAATGTATAATTCCATGTCGTTTATGTTAGCCTTATATGGTCTATATATGGAGTGATTCGTTGCGATGGCGTGGTGATTGTTTTCTTACAAAATAGAGACACACACTACATATTTTTTTCACACTATAGAAGAGATGGCAACTAATCGAAGAAATAGAAAGTTGATTCTCAGTCTAAGCAGGTTGACAGTGAGAACTCTACCAGTTCGCGATAGATATATATATATGTATATGTCTTTGCAATTTAATAACTTGACAAAGCTGTCGCCTCCCCGGATGGATGGAACTCGTTGAGTTACTAACACCAGATTATCGTTGATAGCTCGTGTTGAAGTCGAAATATGCTGCTACGTGGTCGGACCTGTATATAATATGCACGCAAATAATTTGCATAACCAGACATTACATATATAATTAACCTGCTTTTATTTCATTATTTGAAAGTGGTGTTATTATTCCATTGTTACTTGAAAAATATCATCGTTTACCAGCCATTTTAACTTTTCAGGTCAAATTTCTTCATCTGCTTAAAACTACCCAACGAGTAATTTGACTGAATGTATTTCGCGTCACTTAAAAACTATTGCATAGCAAATGATCTGAATGACCTCGCAAGGTCTTTCTCTAGATTAATTCGTGAACCTTAATTCTCTACCTGTAACAGTATACTTAACAGTATGTCAGATGTTCAGATTCGTTTCCTACGTTGAAGATGAATAATAACAGCTAACACTCTACATAATAAAAAAGTATGATGGATTCTAATCATATCAAATCAATTTTTATTAATATGACGGAATCTTGATGAAGATATAAACCACATTTGTATAAACTAAGATTTTAAGCGAATATGTATTGTTCGATGAAACATACCCATAGATTAAGAGAATGGATTTTAATTGGATGTTATGTAGTCACGTTTATATAATGAAAATATGTCATGCTTGTTACGTTTCCCGGGCAAAAGTATAAACATAAGTTTATAATTGCTACTGTTCGGAAAGAGAGACCCCACGCTAAAATCACCAGCTAACCAAATGGCAGTATGAATTGATTCGACCATGATCTGTTAATACAAGTAATGTAGTCATATGCAAAATTGTTGCAACATGAATTTTTTAATACCACTCTTAGTAGATCCCGATCGAGTCCATAGTTTTTTCATATGTTTGCAATTGAACTTTACAATATTTGAATTAAACCAATTTACCTTATGCCTTGATGCAATCTCAAGAAATTGAATGTTAGCTCTTTGTAAGAGTCTGCTATCAGTACGTCTAAGTGCCATGCCACCGGAACAAACACTTTTCAACATCTCAACATCCTCCTCGGGTTCAACATTCTGTTAAGAAAATCCAAGTAAGACACCATTTACTCGGAGACTTTAATCCCAGAAAAAATAAGAAGAAGAAAACTCTTTCGCTATTAGTATTTTACATCCAGCTGGTTTAATTACAAAGTAGACGATATCAATGTCGTGGATAGTCATGCTTATCGCGTTTCCTTCTTACTGCGAAACACACTAACTACATTGTGAGTAAAAGGGAAGTAAGTATACATTTCAATTACAGAGAAGTCTTTATAGCATCATCACTAGCAGGATATGAAGACATTATTCTCATCTAACATGGCGTTATATCAACATTAAACCAAGTGAAACCTTGTGCTGTGCTGGATATATTGTATTATATCCTTAATATTTTCAGGGTTAGTCTGAATCATTATTGAACACTTGCTACATTTTGGTTTACCGCTGAATATGCATTTGCTATGAAATATTTATATGACATTCATATGACAGAAAACATGTTACCCATGTACTTACACCGGAAGTCAAAGAATCAGTTGAGCTCAGTCGCCATTTTCCAGTGGAAACATCTAACTGAAAGACATATTCCAACAGTTGCCAGAATACTGAAAAAACCCGTTATGAATCATTTTAGTTTGATAACGTTTAAAAACATTTTTTTGGTAGTTTTCCAACCGTCCTCATATATGTGTAAATTGCTTAACATTCTGCTGACGAATTGAAGTGTTAATTGATATGAATCGATAATTAAATACATGAATTGTAGTTAAAACATACTATACATTTATAAAACATATTGTTAAAATGTTGTGGAATATTCTTACCGGTAATACTTCTTGAATTCATGTTTGATTTCAATGTCTCTACGGTTAAGGACAAAGGTAATACACATTTACCATGGAATCTGTGATTAAATAAAAACAAAATCAACATATTGTATGTATAGTAACAGTATCAAGGCGTATACTTGAAAATTACATCCGTGACGAGAAAGAATACATTCACAAGTTCGACATATACTTTAAAACAACACTCATGTTGAAAAAAACAAGTTAAAGTATTTTAAAGAAGACAGTTATTCTCAGTTATTATGTTGATTAATCCATGTAAATGCGTTTTAAATATGATCCATTATGATGCTTATGAACTGTTTACTCACGCTAAGGTTTCGGCTGAAGACACCGATGTCCATATTTGACCACTCCTTACATGTAAAAAATGCAGTACCTTTTTCCAAAGAAGTTATTCACAGTTAATATTTTGATTAACTCATTTAAAGCGTTTTAAATGTGATCCATTATGATGCTTTTGAACTCTTTACTCACGCTAAGGTTTTCAGCTGAAGACACCGCTGTCCATATTTGACCACTCCTAACATGTTTTCCTGGGAAATTTCGTGTTCTACATGTGTTTTGAATACCAGTTTCTCTATTGATAATGAAACGGGAACACTCAGTCCGGATTCCAGGGTTACCTCATTCTGTTGTGCTACCTTGAAACTGTGGTCTAATTGGAGGCAGGGTACTTTGATCTAAAGATAATTACGGTGAAATGTTGGCTTACAAATCATCACATTTTCTTTACAATACATGTTACTCAAGATTGTTCTTCATACCAAATCTGGATACAGACTCGTTGATTATTGATGTTGTAGTCTTATATGAACAGCAACTATCTTGAACAAGATAACTTGACGGTGATTTAAACAAATTGTAATTTGGAATTAATCACCGGTCATCGTTGTGTATAATATGCACGCAACTAATTTGCATAACCAGACATTACATACAGAGAAAGTATTCTTGTATTCCATTGCTTAAATTTGGTGTTATAGTTTTATTGTGACTTGGAAAATATAGTCGTTTACCCACTATATTTACTTCAAGATCATATTTCCTCAGCTGCTCATCAAACTTCGCAAAGACCATTTTGACTGACTGTATTTCGTGTCAATTCAATATTATTGCATAGCAAATGCTCTGATTGATCTCGTCATGTTTGTTCTACATTAATTAAAAGCTGTTTGAATACGTTATTTCTTTTTTACCTGTAACAGTATACAAAACATGTAACATAACATGTAGGAATTTGAGATTCGTTTCATACGTGGAAGATGAATAATCATAGCAGCTAACATTAAACATAAAGAACAAAATGTAGAGGATTTAACAATATTCAAGCAACATTTCATAACATGACGGTATCTTACTTGTTGACTCGCTGCAATTTGTAGTAGCAGTATAACAGACCTATGATATTCGTTGGTATCATTAGTGTGCAGAGTAACTGTCCCGGAACACATTTTGGTTAGACTATGCTGGTCCTTAGTCTGTACATGTAAATGAATAGATACATTCTGAATATTTTAGTATATGCTCAGTATCAAATGGATGGTCTAAAGGAAAAGTTGATTTTGATTGTTTTAAAGACACTTTCATATCATTCTTGTAAGTTATTATGTAATCTAAACTTGATACAATTTTCAAGGCCAAAAAGTCCCCCCACCCCCTCCCGCACTGTCCTATTAATGTACACATCATAAGCATATATAATGCAAACTTAATTGTATCCGTCTAAATTCAATTGTTGTGTAATTGTTTTTACGATCTCATCTCTCAATGATTTACAAAAAAAATATGTTTGTCAGATATGTCTCTAATTCCTCAATGTTTACAAATAAAAGTAACTTCCTTACACACCGCTCTATCTTGGAACTGGTAATGTCACACGTGGTATTTTACGGCTAGACAAACTCAATGTCTTCGAAAAGATGCAATGACCTCTTTTTGTACAGACACACGCATAGTACTGATGGCGGGACACTTTGTATGTGATGCATTGCCAATAAGTGCAATGGTTTTATAATAAGACTGTAAAAATACAAATTCCCTGCATGAGTTTTATGAGATGCTTAAGCCATATCTTTTCTAGAATTATACAAAGAGGAATGGAAATGCAACAAAACTCAGCTGATCTTGTAGATTGGTATTGTTAATACTATTCGCAAGACCAATCCAACTACTACTTATTTTGAAGTTTAACAAATACGTACTTCAAGAGCCAGGTACTCCTGGGATACCAAAGTCCATCTACTTCTAGTGAAATTTAAGTCAAATTCATGTTCCCTTGGTTTCCATAAGACTGTGGAGCAATGAACATATATGTACGGTGAACATTATATAAATTTTAATTGGTATTTGCATTGTCTCTACCTTCAGTTTATGAATACGTTCAAACTTAACAAGCTGTTCTTCCATGTTAGTGAAAACATTTGCAAAAATTTCTTTCCCTTCGCATTGTATTCTCAGTTCAAAATAATTGCATAATGTTTCGTTGCATGATGGTCATGTTTTAATTTCTCTCACCTTTGAGTGTGTCTGATTTACAAGGCCAAAGGGAGTCGTTTGGAAAACACAAAGGCACCAAGCAGTCGATGAATCTGTGTAGAAAGACAAAAACCCGTACTTTATCAGTATAATAAGAAAAAAATCCTCAATAAACTATGCTGTTTCTTCTTAATTAAAGTTTGTTGCAATTTTATCAATTATTAACCAATTAATTACAAATACATTATGCACGCCTAGCTGTTATGATATATATGCTCGTTTTCACTATCGTTTATTTTTTTGTATTATTGATGAGTATGATCATATCAACATCCAAATAACCAATATGCATTACGTTCAATACCTAAGTTTTAATGTACACATCAGCTAAGCAGGTATAAAATAAATCAATAATTAGACACACATGTCACATACATTTTAAATTCTCGAATAAAAGTATGTAAAATCATTTTTTTTCTCATTTATAAAATATAATCTTTGTTAAATTACGAAATTGTCTGCAATTTTGGACATTGCTGGGCATAACAAAGTAGCCCGACGATTTGTTCTTGTGTGAATTCAATTCTCTTTTCCGTCCTGATTTGCATTTCCTCTAAAGTAGACAGTACAGGAACATGGTTTCCATTTTCCAGAGTTATACTGTGTTGGTCCGCTTCAAGAAATGTATCGAGTACCAGACAGGATAATGGAATCTTGATAAAGATAGAAACCACATTTGTATGAATTAAGTTTGTAAGCGAGTATGTATTGTTCGGTGCAACACACCCATTGACTAGGAAACTGGATTTTAATTGGATGTTATGTTGTCATATTTATTTAATGAAAACATGTCATGTTTGTTACGTTTCCCGGGTAAAAGTGTTAACATAAGTTTTTAATTGCTACTTTTCCGAAGGAGAGACATCACGCTAGAAACCATCAGCTAACTAAATGGCAGTATGAATTAACCCCACCAATTATCTGTTAATACAATTAATGTAGAAATATTCAAAAGAATTGTTGAAACATGGAGTTTATTTTACCATTTTAGTAGGTCCCGATCGAGTCTATTGTTTCATATGTTTTAAAATTGCATGTTACAATTTTGAAATGAAACCAGTTTACCTTCTGCCTTGATGCAATCTCAAGAAATTGAATTTTAGCTCTTTGTAATAGTCTGCTATCAGTACATCTAAGTGCCATTTCACCGGAACAAACACTTCTCAACATACCAAAATCCTCCTCGGGTTCAACAAACTGTTAAGAAATCAAAATAAGACACCATTGGCTCAGAGATTTTAGTTCCAGCAGTAATAATAAGAGAGAAAAAAAGCTCCTACACTATTGGTCTTTCATTGCCAAGTTGTTTCATTCCAAAATAGACGATTTCAATGTCGTGGATAGATAATCTCGTCGAGTTTTCTTCTTACTGTGAAATACAATAACTGCATTGTGAGTAGTAGACATTTCAATTACAGAAAAGTCTCAAATGCATCATGACATACACTACCAGAATATGAAGACAATGTTCTCATCTAACACGGCGTAATATCAACATTAATCCAAGTAAATCCTTGTGCTGTGCTGGATATAATGTATAATATCCTAATTGTTTTTATGGTTGTCCTGCATCATTACTGAACACTTGATACATTTTGGTTTCCACTGAATATGCATTTGCTATGGAATATATATACATATATATATATACATATATTACCCATATATATACACATGTTACCCATGAACTTACACCGGAAGTCAAAGAATCAGTTGAGCTCAGTCGCCATTTTCCAGAGGAAACATCTAACTGAAAGACATATTCCAAAAGTTGCCAGAATACTGGAAAGAAAAGTTAATAATCATGTAAGTTTGAAACGTTATTTTTAGTAATTTTGAAACGACATCGACATCTATGCGTTAATTGCTCAACATTCTGTTGTCGAATTGAATTGTTCATTGATATGAATCGATAATTAAATACATGAAATGTAGTATCTTAAATTTATAAACATAAATTTTTATGCTGTGGAATATTCTTACCAGTAATACTTCTTGAATTCATGTTCGATATCAATGTCTCTACTGTTAGGGACAGAGGTAATATAAATTTACCATGGAATCTGTGATTAAATAAAAACAAATTTTACATTATGTATTTATAGTAACAGCATGAAGGCGAATGCTTGAAAATGACATCCGTGACGGGGAAGAGAACATTCACATGTTCGAACATAAAACTTTACAACAACACTCAGATTGAAATCATCAATAAAGTATTTCCAAGAAGGCATTTGTGTACTTCGAACTAACAGGAATTAAACTGTAGCTTGTAAAATAATGAACTACCTTTATTCAAAGAAGTTATTCACATTACTACTATTTATATTAATCCATATAAAAGCGTTTAAATATGACCCATTATTATTGTTATGAACTGTTTACTCACGCTAAGGTTTTCAGCTGAAGACACCGTTGTACATATTTGACCACTCCTAACATGTTTTCCTGGGAAATTTCGTGTTCTGCTTGTGTTGTGAATATCAGTTTCTCAATTGATGATAGCACGGGAACACTAAGTCCGGATTCCAGGGTTATCTCATTTTGGTGTGCTACCTTGAAACTTTGGTCAAGTTGGAGGCAGGGTACTTGGATCTAAAGATAATTACGGTAAAATGTTGGCTTACAAATAATCACATTTTCATATCTAACATGTAACTCAAGTTTGTGATTCAAGCCAAATCTGGATACAGACGCGTTGGTTAATTAATGTTGTAGTAGTTTACTAACATATGTACCTTGAACAAGACAGTTTGACTGGGATCTTAACGAATTTTAATTTGGAATGAATCAACTGCTTGAACAGACAATTATATTTTGACCAGTGAAATACGTAAACAGCTGAGCCCAAATCATTTGTCTTTTAATTATATAGGCTGTTTTTGTTTTTCGTTCTTGGCAGCTTCTATAGCTTTATTGAACAGTTGTATGCATTGTAAGGGTTTTAAGATGTGTAATACTAATTTTAATGCGAATAAAACTGCATGTGAATATGATGGCTTATATTGTTTATATTCTTCGTGTAACGTTTAGTTTGACATAAACACTTCGGTATCTGCCACACCATAGTCCATACTGTCTTTTATTGCTGTACAATGTATTTGACAAAAGGTAACAACCAAAAGCAACAGTGTGCTACAGTTGCTTCCTAAAGCTACATTGGATTTCAATACATTCATATTTTAAATACATTTATTGTCTGGAAATATTTTGAAACAATCAATTGAGTATAAATAAATTATCTTCAATTCTTGCTGTTGTTGATAATATGTGTTTCTTAAACCTTAAAAAATCATTATTTTTTACTCGATTCACACACCACAAATATTCCATATATAAAACCATGCCCAATGTTCACTACCTGATGCTGTTAGCGTGTGTTATACATTAGCTTAAACCAATACATTTAATACTTACGTTGATTATTTTTGTTCGAAATCATTTTTAAACATCTATCACCGTGAGCCACGCTCGTTTTGCGATAATTTGGCACCCAGATGCAATGTAGGCCTATATTCCACCAACATCACACAATGGTGGAATCATAAATACAGAATACACCATTGCTTGCATTTTTAGAATATGGCACTTAACGTTAACAGTGCAACATATGGCAATAACCTGTGAGTACCTTTTTCCTCGATGCGATATCAAGTAGCTGTATATTTGATCTTTGTAAGAGTCTGCTGTCAGAAGATCGTATTATCATGCCATCAGAACACAATCCCTTCACAGTTTCATCGACCTCCTCTGGATCATCTGGCTGTTCAAAAAAACATAGAGATGCAAAGGACGCTCCTCCTTCCACACTTTTCAAATATTTGATTATTCTGCTCGAGGCTTTCTTGTTAAGTCCACAAGCAAAACGAAACACAAATTGAAGATCGATAGGATTAATTTTGTTCAAGTTATATTTAAGCCAGAAAGGCCAAAAGCTCCCGGCGTACGACGACAAATACCTAGCGGCATACCATTCGGCAAATAGTTTGTGATAGAAACGTACGAATTCAATTTGTTTAATGTGATGAATATCATATTCTTTTGGTTCGTTGATTATCTCATGAATTTCATCTACGATAAGAATGCCGATGTTCAAAAGTTCTTCATAGCAACCCGTTCCAACTGTCTCGATGAAGGAACGTTTGGGCCAAGAAATCATTTGAGTTTTCCCAGTGAGACTATCAAACGCAAGTCTGTTCAGCTTAGAGTATTCACTTATTGACTGGGGAATTGGTTCCTTAAGATTTTTCTTCCACATGTGATTGTACAAACAGTCTATCACGTACTTAAAGAAACTCGTCACTGAACTAAACTCGATAACACCTTTCTGATCATTGGCAACATGGGCAAATAGGACGCAGAACATCGGCACCTGGCAAATATCATTTAGAATTGGACTGCTGTTCAGAGCATTTGTTATCTGTCTACTTTTTTCCTTGTCACCACCAGTAACTGTTCGTCGAATGTATTCATCCCTGGACTTTTCATCAAATCCAGTCAATCTAATAGTAACAGTGGAGGGATCTAAGTATGTTGGTAATGAAGATGATCTAGTGGATACCACAACCTTGACATTAGGAAACATCTTTCCAGCGAGTATCTTCATAATGTCAGTTTCTATAACACTATTCTTATCTGGATACTCATCATATCCATCAAACACGATAACCACAGATAAACTGTATCTAAGTATTTCCGGGATATCATTTTTCGTCAGAGGTGATTCCGCTGGCATCAAGACAACACGAATAGCTTCAAATATTGAAGAAATATTTCCCAGACGTCTCAGGGGAAGTAGAATGAAAACAGCGACATTTTTGAGTGGTGATGCAACATTTCCCAAACACCAGTCATGTGCAGCTTGAAGAGTAACGGTTGATTTCCCGTAACCGGGGTCTCCTTCTAATAAGATTCGATTAGATGGAATTGTTTCAATGTCAAAAATGTCTCGGTAAGATTTCAGACTCACTAAACCTGATTCTTCAAATGATTGCGAGTCATTTTTGAAGAAAGAGGGTTGGTGCACAAGCTCTAAGCCAGACTCAACATATATATCATGAACGCAGTATATATTGCCTCGTACGTATGGGATTGGCTGAATCCTATTGTACCACCGTGCGTATGTGTGTTTTAAAGAGTTCTTGAAGATCTTTAGTTTACCTGTAGTGAGAAACGTGGTGAAAATAGCGTATTACAAGTGAGCAGATCTTCACACAAGCTAAGATAACAATTGTCTACAATTCATTGTGCAGTGCGGAAGTGTCATCTTCAGCCCGTCCCACACTGTACGACTATAACAACTGTACGCAACAATCATGAATAGTCAGGCACTGTGCGTGGACTTAAGATTGGTTCTGGACATGAATTTGCCGGTTGTAAGTCGGCTCCGGTCGGGATCCTAGACACAATAATCTAAACTATTTACTACAGTTATACCCGGAAGAAGAATACAAATTTCAGGCGCAACGAATCAAAACAAAAACCGAAACATTATCGGCCTCAAACACTTTAAAACACGCCCTCGTTCGAAGAAGTTAGCATATAATTATGAATTAAAAGATAAATAAAATTGTCATAAAGCCATTTTTAAATGGGATAAGTTAGAAGTATGCATTTAACTGGAATATGTTGTCTTCTCTGCGGTCAGTGATTCAAAAAGTACACACTTTCAGTCTCGTTCCATTCATTGAACAATAGCCAGAAACTTGTTTTTTACATAAAGTCACACAAAGTCACTGTGAATTTGTTTGTAAAATGAGGCAATGAGACATTGAAGTTTGTATGTGTAGCATTACTTAAGAATTATAGTAAAATATCATATTCAGATGTATTGTAAACGGCTTTGACCTTATCATCGAGAATACCAAATTTATATCACTGAAAATCTGTATTACTAAGACATTATACACCCTATCACCTTGCTTTATCATTACAAGCAAACTTTTTATCTTCAATTGTTAAACGAGCAATACAATTCTAGCTATATTTTTTTTTTCAAACTCCACTTTCTGTTGAAGTTGAGTGTGATACCTTAGAGCTTAATATATCCGAAAAACTTCTGAACAGCCTTCCGTGCATGGTGATTTGTAAATGATCTCACATATTTTTAATAAATAACCGACTCACCAATAAGATTGTATCAAATCCTAGTAAATCGCAGTAAATCGATATGAGTAATGCGCATTATATTCTGCCAGAGCTACATCAACATGCAAATAAAACGATATGCTTTAGGTTACAGTACCTTCTTCTTGAGCCTTAGACTGACCATCACTGGGAGTCTCCCTGTATGTTCCTCATACAGCTTTTTTACACGTTCCACGGTCTCATAATTACACATTTTCTTCAGCGCACTCAGAAGTTTCAGAATACTTGTTGGCTTTATTTGTTCTCTCTCTTCCATATAACGAATCATGAGAAGGCCCGCACTGACTGTAGGAAATTGTCCCAACTGACTGAGTAGCTTCATATCTAATATGTTTATTTATGAGCCGTTGCTTAAAATAGATTCATTCACAGCAATACGAAAACGCTGCGCCTGTATCACTGCCATATACAATGTACACACAGTATAGTGTTGTAGTACATATTGGTGTACTGGCTTGCTAACGAAGCCGGCAAAGTGATAGGCTAGTTATGTATGTCGTTATGGCATCGTGAAAATAATAGAAAGGGACGCAAAGAGCTGCTTTAGGCTAAATATCAAACAAAGAAAAAACACTAGTCTCTACCAATAGCATTGGGCATTTTACATAATTCCGTCATCTCACTCTATAGAGTGTGGAACTCTCAATGTAACTATATAGTTCATTTTTTAGTGAAAGAACGTGATCATCACCCTGTGGCAATACTTCCATGTCTTGCATGCTCTCATATGATGGTTAACCTGTCTGTCCACTGTTAAAACATGCAGACGTTGTACGTCACTTAGCCTGTGGGTACTCGATAGAATATTATAATGTGGAATTCTACGGACAGAAATTGTAATTTACTGTTTTTACTTGGTAACGACATTTCCCGTTACAATTCATTAGGATCGTCTCTATAACGCAATCACATTAAAAAATAAAACTGAATGGCAAGAATGCATTGTGGTTTCGATGATATAACGTGAGGCATGTAACATGAATCCCATGAGTCATTTAACATGACATAATGTATAGGGAAGGTGTACAGCATACTTGATCATATTAATACAGTGGAAACAGTGTAATGTATATAAATTCACAATGGCACTGGCTGTCCTATAAATGACTATTGACCTCAACAACAGGTGTCTTGCAGTAAATGAGATACATCGACATACTAAATATGTCAGCTGCCTTCATTGAAACTGGTGAACTCACGACTATTGAACTCCGCCGACAACTTCAGGCTTCAAGTACTCAATATGGTAAATTTACATACCAAATATGTGAGCTGTTCAAGCTTCTGTTGTAATTTTAGGTTTAGGAATGTGTTTTAGTGTAGAGTGACAGTTAAGAAGGGAGTAAAGGAAATGCGTTTCTGTGTTGTTGACCTCAAATGGCATTTGAACTCTACAAAAACCAAAAACCAATAGGCTTCTTTTACTCAATGTAGTACTTCTACACACTAAATATGAGGTCTTTCCAAGACTCCAATATTGAGATATCGTTTACAAGGGTTTCACAATTTGACATATGATGACCCCAAATGGCCTTTGAACTCTACTAAAAAATTAAGCTTATTGAACTTAATCTGGTACTTTTACACGTAAAATGTGAGGTCTGCCGAAACTTCCCTACGTGAGATATCATGTTTAAAAGGTTAATACAATTTGATATCTGGTGACCCTAAATGACTTTTGATCTCCCCCAAAACTATTGGCTTCTTGTATTCAATGTGTTTTTCTATATACATTTAAAAAAATGAGATGTACCTAAGTTAACCTTGACATATTGTTTACAAGGTTTTTACGATTTGATTCCTGGTAACCCTTATGAGCTTTTTGTATGTAATGTGGTACTGCAATAAACCAAACATATAGTTGGTAGAACCTTCTCTTCTGCAGATATCGTGTTAACAAGCTTGCCGCCACAAACGCGCACACCCACACACCTACTTTCCTTTGTTGACTCAGGAGGACATTGGCTGCTATCAGAAAATGCAGTTTTGAGCATTTTCATTCTGACTCGTACACTCCTAATATAATATATAAACAAGTGCAGTCCAGAGTAGTTTGAAATATGCTTGCTTTCTATGAAAACGCGCAACACAATGAATAAACAAGATCACTATCGACAATTATCATCTAACAATTATTATGGAGAGCATATAGGTAACGTTATTTCATTAATACACTTTGAATATTGCTGCAGACAAAGGGTTTACCTCTTATTTATTTATTGTCCCTCGGTTGAAGTTCATTTTATGTATTTACAAAAGCCGCATTTCTCTTCAAATCCCAGTCAATGATCTTTTTTTTTCTCAGAGAACAGAGTAAATACAAATATATATGTATGTATATATATATATATATATATATATATATATATATATATATATATATATATATATATATATATATATATATAGGGACTTATTATTTTCTAGTTAGCTCCCTGTTACATACTGGATAAGTTATTAAATTATTTTTATTATGATACTCCGAGACATCACACATTTTCTCCTTTATCTGGTTGTCTTGTTTTCAACCTAAAATCCTTCATTTTAGATATTCAAGTTATTCAAAGCCTATCGGGATCTATGAAAATGAGCGCTATTGTTATCAAAGCCACCAGTTAGGGCAACACTTGTTCATGATATAGCCCGATCTTCAGTACTTTGGTGACTTTTTGTCTCTTGTGTGAGTTACTTTAAGCATGACATGAATATTGTGAACAGATAATTACCTTCAAGAGGAAGACTCTGGCCTTTTGTTGCTTGGAAAGAATTTTGTATGCTCTCAGCGAGACCAGACAGATTCAATTGGTGTAACATGTTTACAAGATTTGTTATACTAGAAGGAGTAATATCTTGTCGACTCCACAAAAGATCCACCATGTCATGTCCAGGTGATTGGGATCTCGTGATGCGCTCAATCTTTCCAGGTTTTAATCCAAGGAAATTTGATATTTTCCTTATCACCTGATGGTCCAGATGATCAGCTAGATCGTTTTTGAAACGACCAAAACCTGCGACACAGAAACAAATGAAGGCGATGCAAAGAGGTTCTTTAAAACATTTGTTTGCTGTTGAATTTTAGATTGCATGATAAACAAGACATGCAGTCATAGTTGCGTGATGGAAACGATATGTACAATAATGAAAAACGCCCACACCTTCCTCCCCAACATAAACTTTAACACTAAAGAAAATAAAACATCAAGCTAAAGCGAACATAAGTATGAGAAGATATTCTCACGCAATTACAAGTAACGACACAAAGATTTTTTGCACGTCAAAAGGATACTTAACTTAACTTTACTACAGGTTATCGATAGTTGAACGTTATTGTTTGCTTTTCACTATTTTGCCACATGTGCTGAACTGTCATGCTGTCAGTCAAAAAAGTTAATTGGGTTTGTGTACTGTCGTAATGTATAAATATTACTACCATGACATAACTCAAACACGACATTTGCATCCATGCGTTACTTAACCCATGTAGTTAGTTACCTATATTGTTAGCAAATTTAGTACCAGTCTGTGATAATAGGCTGGTTTATGTATCTGTAAAATCGTTAGGTTTTCATCAGGGGCAAGGCGGAAATTTTAATTATTGCTCAAAGGCTTTTGACTCAAATTGACTTACACACATGTGTCTCAAATCAATCGTTTCTATCAATCTTTCCAGATTTGAAGGCAAGCAATTTGATAATTGTTGACTCACAAGAAGAGGCCAATGGTCAGGTAGGTCGACTTTGAAACCACCAAAACCTGCGACTTAGAAACAAGTCAGTGTTTAATTCTAGAATTTCCTAATCCTAATTGTTCCATCTGCACTATGCAGCTAAGAGTGGTTTGCATAGGATATGGTTAGCACACACAGTGAACCTCTTCTACCCTAGTCCAATATTTACTTCTCTGCCTCTACTCACTGAAGACACCCTTGCAAGTTGAATGTGTTTTTTTCTCAAATATATGACGTATAATGTGACCAGTTGTGGGCAAATTACTTTAAAAATACACGGCCTATGATGCTCTCTCTTGTGCAGCAAAAGACTAGAATATTTGAAAAAGTTTGGTGATGCTATTGACGGCTATGTTTTAAACGAGAAAGTCTAATCGGTCGTAAAAATGTTGTGTCCACTTAGTTATTCTAGAAAAGTTCAAGCAAATACTCCAGTACACAGGTACAAATTGTACTCGAGATTGAGGACAAGTAATGAATGGTATACTACAATTGTGTTATGGCTATTGCATTGTAAATGACTAGATTTACTGTACGTTCCGAGAGAAATCTTTACAATGCAGTCCACTGAGCATACACGTTTATGAACTGCTTACCTGAACATATGAATGTACACACAACCCTTGCCCGTCTTGCTGCATGCTCAGTTATGTCTTAAAATGTATGTCTGCTGAAAAAACACCCCAAAAAATGTAGCTATTGTCTTTAAGTAAAGAGTCTTTTTGATGCAAGGACAGAGAAAACAATAAATATGTAGGCCAATTTGTTTTTATTTTGACTGAATTTCTTTTACTTGCTGCAGGGTTTTTCTCTGTGTCGTTCCCGGTGCTTTGTGAGGGTTCCGCTTCTGCCATTATTGACCTGTAAAACAAAATGTAAAAAAGTTAACGTCAAGTTAACTTATTCACTTTACAAAAGATACCAGATTAATAAAACCACACTCGATTCACCAATTCAACGTCAGAATTATAATCAACTTCAACTTGCAGCGTTGACAAACCTTGTTTAATTTCCTGCAAACACATTTCAAACAACTGCCGATTTCTTGTCTATGTTCGCCTAGCAAACTTACAGAGCACAGATAGGCCTAGGGTGCGGGCATAATGGTTTGGGGTCCAGGGGCCCGCCTAAGGCCCCGGTGGACTCAAGGTGGGACCCCTTAGGGGGGTTCAGGGGCGAAGGCTCATGAAAAATGGTAGTTTAATTGCGTGATTAATGATACAGAAAATATGCAGTTGCGGGTCCAAAACACTGCATTCTGTTTCAATTTTCATTGAAACGAAACTAATAAACATTTTGATATGACAAGTAAGAGTAGCTAGAGTAGTAGTAGTAGTGGTAGTTAGTGTTATGATGTTGTAAAATGAAAGAGATTTAATTGGTCTTACAATCCTTCAAAAAAGTATAACTTAAGGAACTGTTTTGGTTCCAATCTCAAATTAATTAAGTTAGTGTCAGATTGGCAAATTTATGCGAACAATTAGTCGTAGAAGTTCAAGAAACGTAGGTCAAATATCCTTATAACGTTTTGGTGAGAAAAACACACCTCAAACTAACTGGCTCCTCCGCATGAGCAAAAAGAAAGAAGATAAAACTAGCACACAAAGCACTCCTTCATATGTGATAGAATGTTATAACAACTGATATGTTAGGGATATGAACGTAAACATTTTTTACTTATTGATCATAACGTAATGATCTTTTAATCCCTTCACTTTCAAAAGTTTGATTTCCATCAGATATCATGTTGTCAATATATGTTATGATATCCCCTTTAATTCGCCAATGTTACGTGATTTTGTCAAAGAAATGTAAAGATGGCTTCTCAAATAAAATTGCAAACGCCACAGTGTACCACGGATTGTGCATACAACAGCCTAGCAAAAATTAGACAACACACAATGCATGCAAATTGTTCAGCTTTCAAACTTACTGTTCACTGTCTTCTCCACATCTGGTTTGATGTCCACGGGATTAAACTTGGCATCTATATTAGGTCTGTAGTTTCTCATGTAAAATAAAAATGAAGGTGAATTACTTTAGGTGCAAATTCTTTGTAAAGTTCCACAGTCAAGACAATAAATGGATTACTCGAGATATCAATGGGTCTCCATACTGTTGATATTTTGAATGGTTAGTGTTTTAGCAGTTTGCTGTCACCCTCTTACGATCGATGGTGCAAACTGTATAATTGATATAAATGATTTGTACGAAGCTACCTTTTAGTGTACATAAAGCATGTAATGTTATAGTAATAATACGAAATTGAATTGTTGATTAGTCTGGCATATGAAAGAAAGAAACAAACTCAAAAGCAAGTTTATTATCATTATTTAAATACGACGTCACCGACAAAAAAAATTTGAAAGCATATACACAAATAACATGGATTTTGTACTGATAATAAACAAACATGGTTAGCACGTATTGTTTGAAAATTTAGATGTTGTATATAAACATCTCTGAATAATTACTTTTAACCTTTAATCATAAATTAATTTGACTATACACCCATGTAACTTATCAGAATGCTGATCAAAATCAAGTTCTTGCTTCGTAGTTATATCGGATGTAATTACTCTGACTGAACATGGTCTTTTTTGTTGTTGTAAATTTAAGGCTTTATGTTAAAAAAATGTTAGCAGCATTTCGTAGATATGATTTTCAATCACGCTCTGCATGTTTGTAGCAATCAACATTTTTGCCGCGATCACGTACACATACTCAGAGCACGGTAAATAAAATGTTCCTAAATTGTGTTCGTGCTTTGGCTACTTACAAATACTTCGATCTTAAAAGTTACAAAAGACTGGTGCAAACGGATCTGTGTCTACTTTAGTAAAATTAATTGATTAATTGAGAATTTTACTATGTAACATATAACATAGTCCATTAGTACTATGGACACCTCGCCAATTTGCCACGTATGCAGTACACAGACCTTATGTGATAATGTCATTCAAAATATGTTGATTTTTTCTAGAATAAAGTTTACCTTTGAAAGATATACTCTTAAACTCATTAAATATGTGCAAACTATGACGCGTTTTACTTTAATTTTAGACAGTAATAACCCTTAATTATAAGCCCATATACATCATTGAAATACTGTTGTATTCCTCTTTTCAAGGAAGACTGTAAAATGTGTCAAAACATTAAGAAACCTGTATTCAAACGAAGGTTGTGAAAACAAGGAATAGCATAACAGAATATTAGACAGTCACTTCATTTACATGATCAATGTGCATAATTAGCTAATTTGAATTCATAAAGAAACAATAATGTAACATATATGATTTATGAGTAAAGTATTGTGCTGCATTTCTTTAGGCAACTGATTGCACAGATTTTTTTTTTTTTAAGTCTACTAATAAAACGAAATAAAGAAACTTTAAGTTGTATTCTTTATTACAATTTATTTTATTTTATATATGCTCCGTCAATTTTTGAACACTTCTTATCAGATCAAATGAGAAAGCACTCTCAGTTAGTCGTCTTAAAATGTTGTATATGTGCTTAAAGGAGCTCAGCGAGTTACTTTTTCAGCTTAGGTGAATATGTGCAATGATGTTTAGGCTAGGTATATATTAAACAGTTTTAGCTTTTCTTGGAATAATGACATTATTATGCAAATTTATAGTCAAAGAACAATGGAATTTTGCATCTCTTTATAACGCAACATTATTTGTTTGGATTAGGCTGTATGGCGGAAGATTTGGCAACTATACAATTCATTGAGCTCCTCTAATATAAATCATTGTCAGCAAATGTGTAGAATCATTCGCTCCAACCCAACCCTCTTCCACCAATGTTTCCTAAATACACATTCGCAGTTACAACAACACCAGTTTGAACCCTCTTCCCCATGTTTTATGTTATTGTTCTCTATTTTCTTTTTATTGATCTAGTTTTCTCTTTGCTTAGAGGTAGGATATCTAGGCTAGCATGTCTCAGGAGATCTCTCTTTACAGTAAATCCTCTATCAGTTAGGTAATATATCCTAGATCTACTAAATATTTAAATAAAACAGAATATTTTGTGATAAGTACATCTAAGGCCTTCGTTCCCATGCTATAGAAATAAATGTTATCACAGCTCCCAATGAGCTTCACATAACTGTCAATGCCACTTATAAGGTTGGTAAGTTCTGTCGGAGCATACCATGGCAGCACAGATTCTCCCCATTTTCCATTACTGGAGGACTGGAATGAGAGAAAGAAGTTATGCCTCTTCCATATCTTCCAGGAACAAAATACATTGAGTACTATCTTATATAGTTAATGCAAAGACACATACGTTTTAGAAAAGGTAACAGTTGTACTACAGTTAGGCCTAGGTGTTCACTTGGAAACCAATGGCTTAAATACTAAGTCAATTTTTCGATAACCATTTACCATATTTAAATGTTTTCAGAAATATTGTTCACCATATAAATATTCCAACAACAAAAACTATTTGGCCAAACAATGTCGCATGAGTATGAATTCCTGGAAAATTATGCTTAACAACATGTAAGCAAACAGTTTGCTCCTAACTTTGCTTTGACTTGACTTATGCAGACAAGCTGCCAGGTTAGTGCACTATTAAGGAAAGGAGACTACATGTGTATAACAATAATAATAATAATAATAATAATACATTGGAGGACAAGTACTTTACAAATATACGCGACCACGAATGATCATTTATATATTGTTCAAATAAACACAGGCAAAGTGACTTGAGAACACAACTTATCTTATTTTCAGTTGAGCTCTTCAAAATAGAACAATGTGCTTTGTAAGTTCGTTGAAACGGACACAGCCATCCAAAACCAACCTGCATTAGGTTAGACATAATCGTAACACAGGCTATGCCCAGAGACCCTCTCTACGTTTCAGTTAAAGCCAAAGCAAAGAACATAAACCCTTTTTCTTTAGACATAGTGTGTTTATATTATAGGTTACGCCTATGCCTATATAACTTTGCATTATCATCATACCATAGAATGTATGATCATAGGTCCTATCTCAAGCCTTCATCTATTGTATACAATGTACTAGCCCTAGGCCTACTAACTTTAGTACAATTAGCCCAATAATTCCTAGGCTAGTAGTAGGAGTAGTATTGCGCGTTATATGCTTACCTTGTGCTCTTCGAATTTGGCTACCAAATTCAACATCCCAAGCGCCTACAGTAAGACTTAAACCGTACAGCATGCACATTATAATAAAGACACAGAGCTCACGCGAACGAGTGTACAGATTAATTGCTTTGTATAGTAGTTACGCGTCTGTCTAGTAAAAGGAGTACGAGTTATCTGATGTAAATATTGAATAGTCCTACCAGATGTAAACGGATCACATGAAGTCCTTACGTAGTATCAATCACCACACACTAACTTGTGGAGCAGAAGTCCATTTTGTGACGATAGATAGGCCACAAAAGGAAATTTCATTATGTGACAGTATGAACTGTCACACAATAACTTGTGAATTTAGTCTGTTTATGCGGTCAGAATGTAACAGTGTAATGACCGTGTGACAAATAATATGTTCTAGGATATTAGGTGGCAATGTTAATAGCGCCACATAAGGACTTGTTATTGTCATTATGTGGCAGCAATTTGTATTCACATAATGAATAAGATCCCCATCATTTGTGTCCCGCTTGGATCACATAATGACCTAGATTCACGTAATTTTTTGTCCCGGTTGGCGTTCCATACAGTCGGTGATATGATCTCCTTTGAAAGCATGAAGAGAGTTAAACACTCTTTTGATATTGTTTTCGTATTTTTCTGTATATTAAAAAACGTGATGTATTGCTTGCAACCCCCCCCCCCCTTAAAAAAAAAAAAAATCGTGTGGTCTCCGCTTTTATATCCTGTGCGCAGACATTAGAAGTGCCTGTCTTCAAAGCAACTTAGTTCAAAATTCGTATCGAAATATAAAGTTTGTCAGTTTGAGATATTTGATGAATTTGATAACACCATTCGCTTAATAATACTAAAATACAAAACTTGCGGAACAATAGGAACACTAAAGGTATATGTTAAAGTTATCCATACTTCATAAATATGTTAATTGTATATATCTCTCCAGTACAAATGTTCACTACGGCTAATTTGGGCCTAACTTGAACAATATATCTTATAGTGATATACTTCTATGCTAGGCCTTTACGTGTACTACGATATAGTCAGACAGTATAAACAACCATTTAGCGAATTACGCATTATCTGAGGTTTGCATACTTAGAGAAAGTATACACCGGTATGATACGAAGGTAAAATTGCAGTAGTCTTGCCACTGCTAAGACTACGAATAAGAAGTACCAGGCATGCCCCTAATTTTGTCTAGATAGAAATAAAATTATGTTAGGGGCCTAATAATGATCTGCTAGATGCTACTGCATGGTAATAGGATTTGAGGATTACTTTTAAGTTCGATAAATAACATGTTAGTCTAGGCCGAATGCTTGTACCCTCAAATATAGCCTAGTGAAAAAGGAAAATCTATCCCACTAGTACAGATAAAGCTTTTCGATCATATGCAAACTTGATTCAGCTAGCCATAGCTGTTGCCAAGTGCTAGATGAGGAAGAGTCTGTAACACTGTTTGATTCCTAGTATTATTTCATAGAGATTTTAATGGACAGAAATACTTCTCAGAAATTCCTTTTTGTAATGAGCACATTTTTTGAGGGAGGGGGGGGGGAGTGGAGTACTTGGAATTACGACTACATCATAGCTCCTGCATTTGGTGCTAGGGGCATACCTAACAAGTGCAAGTTCACGTTGATATAGCTAGCATAACTCCGGTTGCAATGATAACATGTGATATTAACATGGAAAAGAAACTTTTGCTACATTCTAAGTTAAAAATGCCATCGCAGTAACATCCCTAACTCTAGATATGGTTCTTTGAATGTAAAGTATTTTGGGCAGGAAATCAGTTCCCTTCTACATGAATTGCTAGATCACGTAAGGAGGGTTATCTGTGTAACCATCTCAGAATATTATCTACACATTTTTTCTCATTTACACTAAGATGTGACGATGCATTTTTAATGTTCTCATATGTTTTTTGGCATTTAGCACTTCATCAATATGCAATAGTTATGTGAATACATCATTGGGGACACATGATATGTACAGTTTTAAGGAAAGAAAAATTCTACTGCAACATTGATAATACTAATTTTTCTGTTTATATATGTCATCATAAAACATCATCAAATATTGAGAATGTGTATCTCAGCTAATCATAATGCTACGAGGATGTGGTTCTTAACCTAAAGATGTAAATAATCTACAGCAATTGTGTTTGACAATATACTTTAGCCTCCGGAATATAGGGTCCACATTATGGTTCTCCACCAAAGAAAAACTTCTCAGCTTTTTGTGAATATTTACAATTGACATCTGGAATTTTCAGGAGAACCAGTTTACTACCATGCCTAATTTAAAATTTCTGTTTAAGTTTTTACGGTTGTAAAACAGAATTTTATTTGCCACTAGTTGCTCTTTAATATTCGTAAATAACCGTTACACTGCAGTGTATGCATACATCCTTAGCGTATATACTACGATGGTACTTTCGAGATACACGTCATTATTCCGAAACGGTTTCTCTAATGCGCAATCACGGAACTCACGTAAACAGACAACACCCCAAAACAGAAATATAAGTACGGGTATGAAAATGTTGTGTTAAATCACATACATGTTTTGATACATAAGCATATGCTTTACGATATTGTACAAAGCTTATGCACTAAGGATTTGAGGCAAACACATGCATAATCATTTTGATAAGAACCAGTACAAACTGGACTTCAAATGTATTCTACCTTCATATTGTAATGGGCTTTACTTCCTCAGATTATGTTCTATTTAAGAATATATATAATTTATTTCCAAGGCAGTATTGAAGTGTCTATGACCACTATAAATACGACGTCGTATCTCCATTGTTTACCCCCTCTTAGCATTAAAATGACAAGATAGTCCCCTCTCTGTCGCTCTACTTAGAGAGGTCGAACTGAAGAGTGGCAAAATGAACCTGCTTGATGAACAGTTTAACATCGCCATAAAATAATATTAAATACAGAATTTTAACAAAATGACATCCATTCAAAATTGGGATCGGAAGTAGCTACTTTTTTGCTCTAAACAAGCCTAACAATTGACAAAGGCTTACTTATGCTAGTGACGAATTGTGAAAAAAAAATCTATGTGTCTGAGTGAATATACGAGAAGTAATGTTGACAACTCTATTGCTATGGTGTTACTCTAAGTTAAAACCAAATGAGTTGTAGCCTTGCTAGATTGGTCTGTAACGATAGAGAGGAAAATATAATACTACGTTAATTCGCTTAATATATGACCTAAATGTAGGCAAAACGTACAGTATTTACAGCGATGCGCTACTTGGATTGGTCTGATTTTTAATTACGACTGGGCCTATGTATGAAGTCAGAGGTAACTTAGTTTTTACGTACACGTCAATTCTACTGATCCAATCTTCTCATAAAACAAAGTAAAAAACGGCTCCGTGGTACATCTAAATCACTATGGCTTTCAGCACGAAGCTTTATAGTTGAAGTAGTTATAGAGTGTGTATGACATAATGCAGCATATAGTTTAGTGCAGAGCGCAAACCCGCAACAGATATTGCCTTACGACAGTCGTATAATAATCACACGATATATATATATATATATATATATATATATATATATATATATATAGATATAGATATATATATATAGATATAGATATATATATATATATATATATATATATATATATATATATATATATATATATATATATATATATATATATATATATATATATATATATATATATATATATATATATATATATATAACTATGGATCCTACCTTAGGTCGACAGTTACATTGACTTACACACTAAATTTAATCTAACCCTAACCCTTTTTTCTAACCCTAACCCTGCAGCCCGACCCTAACCAAAACTTTTAAATGAACGTTTTAGAGGACGGAGAACATTATAAAGCTATTTGCGACAGCAAAAAAAGTGTCTTAAAATGGTAGTGAAAACATTAGGTCGACACTGAAATGTCGACCTAAGGTACACTGTTGACCTAAGGTACACTTTTTTACCATAAACTGTCGACCTAAGGTACATATTATGCTTATATATATATATATATATATATATATTATTAGAGAAAACCAGAGAAATAAGATATGACTCATAATTGACAAATAAGGAGTAAGTTTTAGAAAATATATTGGAATTTTCGGTCCCCCTGGGACCTTCGTCAGCAATACTTGGCAGTCGAATGAGAAGTACAAAATGTGACACAATGAAAGTATGACGCTAGATAAGTGAAAGTTGCAATGATGGAATTAAAACCAAATAAACCATGACTATACAGGAAGCGGATTAAGGAGCAAAGAACGGATTACATATGCTTGTAGAACTGGTAGTTGTTAAGGGGTCCCAAGTCTATGTTGAGGCCGGTGATGTGAGACTTCATACGAAAGATCCAATCGATTTCTTTACGTTTACGTTCAGTAGTTGATTTGAAGTTCGAGGCAATTAAAATACATTTTAGGTTTTTTAGAGAATGACCATGAAGATTGAAATGTTCGGACACTGGGAATCCTGCAAAATTATCACGAATAGATTTTTTGTGATTATTAAAACGTAAGCGGAATCGGGAGCCTGTTTCACCTACATAATTGCCCTCTTTGCAAAGTACACAATTGAAAATGTAAATAACATTAATAGAATCACAAGAGAGGGAAGGGGGTCTAAGACTAAAGTCAACATTGGGAATCTTGACCACGGTGCCTGGGGTAATATGGGGGCATATTTGGCATCTAGGTTTACCGCAAGGAAAATTGCCTGCGGAGGTGGACACTAAGCCGGGGAATCTGGAGGAAGTGAGAAGAAATTTAAGGTTGGGGGGTTGGCGAAATGCTAGCATGGGGGGTACCTTAAACGATTCTCCTACAGACTGATCGTCTTGAAATACAGCAAATTCACGTACACTGGGAGAACAACCACTGTATTACGCTATATCGTTAGAATTTTCAAATTTGTTTTACAACATGTTGTAATATCCGAGAGAAATGCCGGTCCGTTGTGTTGTCGGGGCTGCACAAATGTCATAACCCGTGCAATTAGCCTTCATCGATGGCCGAAGGAAGAAAAAAACACGGCGATTATGACTAAGTTAGTGCACAACACCAGCGCCGATTTCACTGGGCCTAGCCAGTATGCAGCTCCGTATGAAGCGAACACTTCACGGAAGCATATTACGATCCCTCCTTTTTTATGAAATAAAACAAATGGACTTTAACGGTTCGACATAAAAGAGTCGTTCTTCTGTCAAGTAATCCACATTAAAACTACTCTAAAGACCAGATCGGGGAACAGGAAACCTCCAGTGGGCCAAGTGGCGATCCTTTGGAGGTAGCGCGGCCGAGCACTAGTAGTACTAGTATTAGCGTTACTACACTGAAGTCGCAATAGACGAAGAGATTTTGCTGTGTCATCTTAATTAACACCATCTTCATTGCTCTGTTGTGTACTAATAAGCTATGAGGTTAGCTTCAGAAGTGATGGGTTACATCTTCTTGTGAAAAATCTCAGTGCCCCAATTTATTTCTGGAATATGCTGGATCAGTTAGTTATAGCAATAATTTCTTATTCCTCTTCCAGGAAAAACATTTTTTTATGTTGGGGAGGGAGTGGTGGTAATGGGGATGGGTCAAAATAGGTAGGTAAAAAGATTTTATTCAAAAGGTTTAAATCTCAAAAGTGATTTATTTTAAAGTCACAGAAACAAAAATTCACACAACGTAGTTCAAGTCTTAAATCATTGAACAAAGTTTATTCAATATCAGTTCTAGACAGTCATTCTGGACAATCTGAACAAGCCTGTGACTAAACTAACATCAGTGGCGGCGGAACCGGGGGGCTTGGGGGGGCTCAGCCCCCCCAATAAAAAAGTTGAGGGGGCAAATGCTTGATTAGCCCCCCCAATATTTACCAAGGCTCCGAAACGTACATCTGCCCATTTTTCAATGCATACTTGTCGATCTGTCCAATGCACACGTATACTCTATAGGTGTAATAATTTTAGTAATTGCTGGGGGACCCTCGGACCGTCCCCTGGCTATAGACCACATTGTCATCCCAACCGCGTCTTCACGCCCCGTGAAAAGTGGAAACAGTGAGTGTGAGTACCGGTAAGCGTAACACAACTTCGTCTTAGGCCAATGACTTGCCTCATTTCAGCCAGTTCTCCAACATCCCCTTACTTAGTGGCGGATCGAGCGTCCATATATACAGTCAGGGGCGGATGCCCCCCCCCCCTGACGGACTCAAATGGACTGCTGGCGCCCTTTTCAGCTTTTCACTACTTTTTACTTATTCGCGATTTTTGACTATTTTATTGCGCTCTCATATACCTATTGACATTTGTCATATTCTGTCGGTGTATTTTCCGACAAAATGGCGACGACACCTATTTATTCTCCGTTTATCTGCAAATTAGCAAGGCCCCGGAAAGGGTCATTTCCTGCAATCTCGGGAGTATCTTTACTCAAAAATTTTCTGTACGCTCCGCGCCAACCTGTGGTGGCGCTCCGCTTAGATAGTGTCGAAAGCGCCCCTACAGACCATTCTTGCCCCCCCCCCCCGTCCAATACCCCTAGCCCCGCCACTGCCCTTACTACACTCAAAAACGTCTTTGCGAGTACACTACGAGTAATAGCTACTCTCTTAAAACACCATCGAATATACAAATTACAATGTTTTTACAGACTTTACGTGCAATCTGAGAAATTGCAGGCTTGAGACCCATATTTTAGGGCCAGGTATTCGCAGCATAAAACACTCGGGAAGTGCCGTTTCCGGCCATCTGGAGGTTTGAAAAAACCCAAAATTTTCTTGTACGCTCCGCGCCAACCGATGGTGGCGCTCCGCTTAGATAGTCTCCACACATTAGCCCCCCCAATAATTTTTCCGTTCCGCCGCGCCTGACTAACATTAACAACAATCATTGTATTATATGACATAAAAGTAAAAACGTACTTTCCATAGACATTATCATTCTTAAATTGCACTAATGTAATATGTGACATCAAAGGAGGTTTAAAGAAAAACAACTTACATGTTTTTTTTTGTTTTTTTTTGCTTTAAGCCTACAAAGCAGTTGCATATCCATCGCTATCAGTCGTTGTTGTGACAAATTAATTAGAATAATCCAGAAGCAAATATAATAAAGGGTATTTTAAATCAAGAAACACTGCACGACGCAACTCACATGCAAAAATGTTACCCACGCCTACAACGACACGTACAGCACTGACGGGCAACGTGAAACACAGCATAACACGCATTAACACAAACGATGACCATTAACAGGGTGTACTGCTGAGTTTCTGAAGAAAGATTTGAAAACAAACCAACTGCTGCTGAAGAAACAAAGTCTAAACATTTAAGAGTTCTGCTGCCTCCATTGGTCTTTATTATGACTTTTGTGTCAAATATCATTGGTGATATTGATATTTTAGCTTCCAGATAAAAGGTACGAAGCAAACATGTCTCGGAGGTAAATGCCTGTTCCCTTTTTACTACTTATTAAATGACATCACGGTCACGCTAATACTTGTGTCCAAATGCTTCAAAACATGCTCTTTCATTGTTGATGTTGGGTCTGGAAAATAACCATTTCATCCTGAATTAAAAGTCTTGAATTTCAATATATCAACACTGAGGGAACCCTGACGGATTGATAATCCAACACAATCGTAGAATATAAAAGGTGTTTCTGGAGGAATTTCTCAACCAAGGCTTCCTATACAATGAGTTTTCTCCTGGCAACTTGAATCCAGTGTAATGACCATTGGCTGGAAACTCACTTCTGATCCTTTGGACTGCACATAATTGTAGCACAACCATTGAACATGTTGACCGTAGGATATGTATCTGTATTGCCTGGGAAAAAAAAAATTATGAAAGTTCAAAATGTATTAATGTTGGCCCATGATGTCCACAATAACAAGCAGGTATACAATGTACAGTTATGGTTACATTTGTTGTGAATTTTACACCTTCCATGTATCATGAAACATTCTTTTGTTTCAGAAAATTGATTTGCAAAACTCCAGGCCAAAGTACTAGCCTAGTAATAATGAGTATGAAATAACACATATGCCTACCTAGCATGGTTGCATAATGCAACTTACATCCCCGAATCAAACTTTCAGTATGCAACCAACCCTACTACTTCTATAAAGTATATGTAATAGCCAACACACTGTACATATGGGTTGTAAGTTACCGTAACACAACGGGCAATACGGTTTAGGGGGTTCCGCGAATTCCAACAACACATGCACAAAATGGACTGGATTTTGTTTTTAAATGCTTCGTTTATAAATTCTTACCACGTTATATGTTCCTTGCAATCGTTTCGAACGGGTTTCTTATTCGATATGTTGTGGAGCTTCAATTTCGGCTCGTTTTACAGGCTCGAACTGATACGGTTCTAACACCTCAGGTCCACCCTCAACGTTCGGTTCAATATTGGCATGATCATCGACTTCACTCTCTGCTTCGAATATGAGAAAGGGCACTCTAATTATAGCCCAATTTCACTGCCTGGTGAAGAACCACTATCACTTTGAACTTCGGTTGCCGCAATTGGTTCTGGATACGCCATTTCACAGGAAATTTTGATTTGATATCGCACTTGTGATCGGTGTTTCGTTTAGTAACTACTAGTGGTATGTGTACTTGTCTAATGTGTACGTGAATGGTATGTTCGGAGGATCGTTAACAGCGACAACAAACGTGTTCATAACATGACGCCACATGACGTAATGCGAATCGGAAAATGTTCGAGTAAACAAAGTTTCAACCGCCGAAGAGGGTAAATTCATTCTCAATTTTCGTCTTGAAAAATCAAGTTTTACACTGGCAGATTGATTGATACATGTTACAGAGAACATTCTTTGATGGATCCCAAAAATATAGGACTTTGACATTTTCGTGTCATGGTCACTTTAATAATACCAAAATACAAAACTGGCGCAACAATAGGAACACTAAAGGTATAGGTTAAAGTTATTCATACTTTATTAATATGTTTACTGTTCATATCACTCTAAGTACAAGTGCTCACTACGGCAACTTTTGGGCCTAACTTGCAAATACATCTTATAGTGATATGTTACTACATTAGGACTTTACCTGTACCACGATATAGTCAGGCAGTATAGACAATCATTTAGCAAATTATTGCATTATCTGAGGTTTGCATTACTTAGAGAAAGTATACAACGGTATCATACGAAGGCAAAATTGCAAGATAGTTTTGCTTACTGCTAAAACTAAAACCCAAAGTACCAGGCATTCCCCTAATTTGTCTAGGTAGAACTAAGATTATGTTAGGGGCCTAATAATGATCTGCTAGATGCTACTGTATGGTAATAGGATTTGAGGATTACTTTTAAGTTCGATAAATAACATTGTAGTCTAGGCCGAATGCTTATACCCTCAAATATAGTCTAGTGAAAAAGGAACTTATATCCTACAGATAAAGCATTACGATAATATGCAAACTTGGATCGGCTAGCCATATCTGTTGCCAAGTGCTAGATGAGGAAGAGTCTGTAACACTTTTAGATACCTTGTATTATTTTATAGAGAATTTAATGCACACAAATACTTCTCAGAAATTCTTTTTTTTTCAGCACATTTTTTTTTTTTTTGGGGGGGGGGAAGGGTGAAGTACTTGGAATTACGACTACCTCATAGCTCCTGCCTTTGGTGCTAGGGGCATACCTAACAAGTGCAAGTTCACGTTGATATAGCTGGAATTACGCCGGTTGCAATTATAACATGCGATATTAACATGGAAAAGAAAAATATGTTAAATTATCAGTTGAAAAATATCATCGCAATAACATCCCTAACTCTAGATATGGTTCTCTAAATGTTCTCATATTTTGGGCAGGAAATCAGTTCCCTTCTCGAATATTGTTCGATTACATATAGTGGGTTAATGTGTTACCATCACAGCATATTATCTACACACCTCTGTTGATTTACACTTAAGATGTCACGATGTACAATACATTTGTAATGTTCTCATATTTTGTTTGCATTAGAACTTTATTAATATGCAAGAGTTTTGTAAATACATCTTTGGGGTCAAATAATATGTACAGTTTATAAAGAAAACACAAACATTTCTACTGCATTAATGATATGTACAGTTTATAGGAAAAAACCCTTTCTACTGCAAAAATGATATTACTCATTTAACTGTTTACATATGTCATCATAAAACCACCAAATATTGAGAATGTATATCTACACTAATCATAGCTGTTGCCGAGTGTTGCATGAGGAGGACGGGTTAATTCGCCTGGGAGTGAATCCCTATGGTCTGTAACAATTTTAGATACCTTTTATTTTTTCATAGAGAATTTAGTGGACAGAAATACTTCTCAGAAATTCATTTTTGTATTCAGCATTTTCATAACGTCTTCTGCCTTTGGTGCTAGGGGCATACCCAACAAGTGCAAGTTTTCGTTGATATAGATGAAATTATTCCGGTTGCAATTAAAAAACATGGACAAGCAAGATATTTTCACTCTAAAGTGGAGAAATACCATCGCAATAACATCCTAACCCTAGATATGGTTCTTTGAATGTAAAGTATTTTGGGCAGAAAATCAGTTCCCTTTTACAAAGATAGCTCGATCACGTGTAGAGGGCTAAATGTGTTACCATATCAGCATATTATCTACAAATGTCTGCTGATTTACACTTAAGATGTCACAATGTGTAATACATTTGTAATGTTCTCATATGTGTTTTGCATTTAGCACTTCATCAATATGCAATACTTTTGTAAATACATCATTGGGGACAAATGATATGTACAGTTTATAGGAAAAAAAACCTTTCTACTGCAACAATGATATTACTAATTGTGCTGTTTACATATGTCATCATAAAACATCACCAAATATTGAGAATGTGTATCTCCACTAATCATAATGCTATGAGGATGTGGTTTTTAACCAAAAGATGGAAACAATCTACAGCAATTGTGTTAATAATAATAATAATAATTGTGTTAATAAGTCAATAAACTTAAGCCTAGGGAATATAGGAATAGTACTACGTAAATGGTGCAAATCTCACCCAAGGGTCCACAATGCTTTTGTGGCTAAAGCAATACCACTTCATTTTTCTTGTGTGTGTTTGATTTGAGTATATTATTTAAGCAAAATGGCTGCCATTACCGTTAAGCTCAGGGAAGCAGTGCTTCCATCTCCATTAGCCATATAACCGCTCAATATGGTTCTCCACCAAAGATGATACTTCTCAAGTTACAAGTTACAAGTTTACAAGTGGCATCTGGAATTTTCAGCAGAACCAGTTTACTGTCATCCCTAATATCAAATTTCTGTTCAAGGTTTTACGGTTGTAAAACAAAATTTTATTGGCCACTAGTTGCTCTTTAATATTCGTAAATAATCGTTACGTTACATTGTATGCATACAGCCTTAGTCTATATGCTTCAATGGTACTTTCGAGATACACTTCATTATTCCACAACGGTTTCTGTAGTGCGCAATCGCGGAACTAACGTGAACAGACAACACCCGGAATCAGAAGTATAAGTACGGGTATGAAAATGTTGTGGTAAATCACATACATGTTTCATATACATAAACGATATGCTTCACGATATTGTACAAAGCTTATGCACTCATGATTTTAGGCAGACACATGCTAAATAGTATTGATAAGAACGAGTGCAAACTGGACTTCAAATGTATTCTACCTTTACTTCCTCAGAGTATATTCTATTTAAGAATATATATAATTTATTTATTTTCAAGGCAGTATTGAAGTGTCCATCACCACTATAAATACGACGTCGTATCTTCATTACTTGCTCCCTCCCAGCAGTAAAATTACAAGATAGTCCCCTCTCTGCCACTCTACTTGAAATAGGTCGAACTTAAGAGTGGCAAAAGGAACCTGATTGATAAACAGTCTTAAACATTACCATAAGATAACATTAAATAAGTAATTTAAGCTACTTTTTTGCCCCAAACAATCCTAACAATTTACATCGGCCTACTTATGCAAATGACGAAGTGTAAACCAATATATATGTCTAAGTGAATATACGAGGCGTAATGTTAACAACTCTATTTCACTTTATTACTTTAAAATTGAAGCAAATGAGTTGTAACCTGCTAAACTGGTCTTTAACACAAGAGAGGTAAATAAATTACTACTATAACTAGCTTAATTATATGACCTACATGTAGGCAAAACATACATTATACACAACTATGCGCTAATTGGATTGATCTGATGTTTAATTATGACTGGGCCTAAATATGAAGTCAGAGGTAACTTAGTTTGTATATATGTACACGTCAATTCTCCTGATCCAATCTTCTCATAACACAAAGTAAAAAATCGTTCTGTGGTATATTAAATCACCATGGCTTTCAGCATACAGCTTTATAGTTGAAGTAATTCTAGATTGTGTTTGTCATAATGCAGCATATAGTTTAGTGCAGAGTGCAAACCCGAAACAGATATTGCCTTACCACAGTCATAAAATAATCACGCGATATAGATATATATATATATATATATATATATATATATATATATATATATATATATATATATATATATATATATATATATATATATATATATATATATATATATATATATATATATATATATATATATATATATATATATATATATATATATATATATAAATATATTTAGGGGGGGGGGGTGGTTTGCAGGCAATACAATACGTGTGTCGATATGCATAGAATACGAAAACAATATCAAAACAGTGTTTAACCCTCTTAATGCTATCAAGGCATGATCATATCACCGACTGTATGGAACGCCAAACATATATATAAATATATATATATATATATATATATATGTATATATATATATATATATATATATATATATATATATATATATATATATATATATATATATATATATATATATATATATATATATATAAATATATTTAGGGGGGGGGGTGGTTTGCAGGCAATACAATACGTGTGTCGATATGCATAGAATACGAAAACAATATCAAAACAGTGTTTAACCCTCTTAATGCTATCAAGGCATGATCATATCACCGACTGTATGGAACGCCAAACATATATATAAATATATATATATATATATATATATATGTATATATATATATATATATATATATATATATATATATATAACGGACAAAATATCATCATAATGTGAGTTCAATACACTCTACCATGCACTGCCGGATGGGTTGGCGGAAGAATGCAAGAAATGTTAATCCAAAGTTTGTTTATAGATATGTATGAGATATATTCCTCGCACGGTCATTCCCTTTGCAAAAAATCCGAACAATTTATAAACTGATTGAATTCGGTTTCATTTTCTATTTCACACGCTGTACGTTACGCAATGTGTTTGTAAGGTGTTGAATGAATCACTTCAATTGAATTTACTATTAGAGTACTCTCCATGGAATCATAGCCATCCATCCTAAGTAAGAAATATTTCATGTTTTTAGCTGTTTAAATTACACTCAGAAACCATTCTATATTTATATGAAATACCATTACGAAAACATTCACATTAACATACTCCCTAGATTTGTGTATAATTGTGAGTTTTGCTCATGATGTACCCGTCCACTTTGCTCTGTTCCATTCCCGCATACCTTTATCGTTGATCCCTACATAGTTATACATGTTCCCAGAACTCCATGCAAATTAATAGTAAAAATGAGACCATGTTCCCTGTGTGGTATCTGGCAGGCTCTACTACAACATATGACTTGCCTTGTTTGATGAGAACAATAAGTTACATATATGGTAACTTAAGTTTTCCGTTGGAGACATTTAGACTTGTGAATTTAGTCTGTTTCTGCGGTCAGTTTGTGACAGTGCAATGAACGCGTGATAAATAACATGTTCTTGGTCATTATGTGACAATGCTAATAGCGCCACATTTGAACTTGTTATTGTCATTATGTGGCAGAAATTTTTATTCACATAATGACTTAGATTCACGTAAATTGCGTCCCGTTTGGCGTTCCATACAGTCGGTGATATGATCTACTTTGAAAGCATTAAGATGGTTAAACACTGTTTTTATATTGTTTTCGTATTTGATGTGTATTGACACACGTATTGTATTGCCTGCAAACCACAACCCCCCCCTTCCCCCCCCCCCAAAAAAAAATCGTGTTGCCTTCGCTTTTATATGCAAATAATGTGCGAAGATATGAAGAGCACCTGTTTTCAAAGCCACTTACTTCACAAATCGCATTGAAATATAAAGTTGATGAATTTGATAACACCATTCGCCTAATAAGACCGAAATACAAAACTAAGGAAAAAATTGGAAAAATAAAGGTATAGGTTAAAGATGTTCATACTTCATAAATAGGTTTACTGTTCATATCTCTCCAAGTACAAATGTTCTCTACGGCTTATTGTGGGACTAACTTGCACATACATCTTATAGTGATATCATACTATGCTAGGCCTACACCTGTACCACGATATATTCAGACAGTATAGAAAACCATTGATCAAATGATTGCTTTATCTGAGGTTTACACTAATTAGAGAAAGTATACACCGGTATCATACGAAGGTTAAGTTGCAAGATAGTATTGCCACTGCTAAACTACAACCCAAAGTACCAGGCATTCTCCTAATTTGTCTAGGTAGAACTAAGATTATGTTAGGGGCCTAATAATGATCTACCAGATGCTACTGCATGGTAAATATGATTTGAGGATTACTTTCAAATTCGATAAATTACATTGAAGTGTAAGATGGAGAGTCTGTTGCACTTTTAAATACCTGGTATTATTTCATAGCGATTTTAATGGACAGAAATACTTCTCAAAAAATCCTTTTTTGTTTTCAGCAGATTTTTTTTTTGGGGGGGGGTGGAGTATTTGGAATAGGTTTCAGCAGAAACAGTTTACTATCATAACATTTTTTTTTTTAAATGTAAAACAAATATTTCTTTGCCACTAGCTGCTCTTCGTAAATCTAAGAAACCGTTACGCTACATTGTATGTATATACAGCCTTAGCCTACATGATACAATAGTGCTTTCGAGATACACTTCATTATTCCACAACGGTTTCTCTAGTGCGCAATCACGGAAATCGGATGAACAGACAACACCCTAAAACAGAAGTTTAAGTACGGGAAAATGTTGTGTTAAATCACGTACATGTTTCATATACATATGCTATATGCTTCACGATATTGTACAAAGCTTATGCACTAAGGATTTCAGGCAAACACATGCATAATAAGTTTGATAAGAACCAGTACAAAATGGACTTCGAATGTATTCTACCTTCCTATTGTAATGGGCTTTACTTCCTCAGATTATGTTCTATTTAAGAATATGTATATAATTTATATATGTCTAAGGCAGTATTGAATTGTCCATGACCACTATAAATACGACGTCGTGTCCATTATTTACTCCCTCTCAGCAGTAAAATTACAAGATAGTCCCCTCTCTGTCGCTCTACTTGAAAGAGGCCGAACGTAATAGTGGCAAAAGGGAACCTGCTTGATAAACAGTTTTCAACATCGCCATAAAATAACATGAAATACAGCATTTTTAACAAAATGACATCCATTCAAAATTTGCATCGCAATTAGCTACTTTTTTGCCCTAAACAAGCCTAACAATTGGCATAGGTTTACTTATGCCGATGACGAATTGTGAAAAAAATCTATGTGTCTGAGTGAATATACGAGGAGTAATGTTGACAACTCTATTGCAATGGTATTACTCTGAGTTAAAAGCAAATGAGTTGTAGCCTGCTAGATTGGTGTGTAACGATAGAGAGGGAATAAAGTACTACTATAATTCGCTTAATTATATGACATAAATGTAAACAAAACATACAGTATTCACAACGATGCGTAAATTGGATTGATCTAATTTTTATACATGAGGTCAGAGGTAACTTAGTTTGTACGTACACGTCAATTCTCCTGATCCAATCTGCTCATAAAACAAACTTAAAAACGGTTCCGTGGTACATCTGAATTACTATGGCTTTCAGCACGAAGCTTTATAATTGAAGTAATTATAGATTGTGTATGTCATAATGCAGCATATAGTTTAGTGCAGAGGGCAAACCCGCAACAGATATTGCCTTACGACAGTCATATTATAATCACGCGATATATATATATATATATATAGATATATATATATATATATATATATATATATATATATATATATATATATATATAAAATGGACACAATATCATCATAATGTGAGAACAATACACTTTACCATGCACTGTCGGATTGGTTGGCGGAAGAATGCAATATATGTTAATCCAAAGTTTGTTCATAGATATTTATTAGATATACTCATCGCACGGTCATTCTCTTTACGGAAAAAATCTTAAAAATTTATAAACGGATTTAATTCGGTTTCATTTTCTATTTCACACGCTGTACGTTGAGCAATGTGTTTGTAAAGTGTTGGAAGAATCAGCCCAATTGTATTGACTATTAGAGTACTCTGTATGGAATCATAGCCATCCATCCTAAGTATGAAATATAACATGTATTTAGCTGTTGAAATTACACTAAGAAACCCTTCTATATGTATATGAAATACCTATGCGAAAACATTCACATTTAAAATCTCCCTAGATTTGTGTATAAATGTGAGTTTTGCTCATGATGTATCCATCCCCTTGTATCCATCCCCTTGTATCCATCCCGTTGTTCCATTCCCGCATACCTTTATCGTTGATCCCTACATAGTTAAATATGTTCCCAGAACTCAATGGAAATTAACAATTAAGATGAGACCATGTTCCCTGTGTGGTATCTGGCAGGCTCTACTACAATACATTACTTGCCTTATTTGATGAGACCAATAAGTAACATACAAGGTAACTTAAGTATTCCGTGGGAGACAGGTATTAATTGACAACTACCGCTGCGCCCCCCCCCCCCCCCATTCCGTTGGGGTTCAATTACAAGGAATCCAGTATTAATTAACCAGTCTGTGTTCGACATCCCAAGCGCCTACAGTAAGACCAAACCGTACAGCATTCACAATATAAATAAGACAAAGACCTTACGCGAACGAGTGTACATAATACTTACAGTGTATAATTGTTACGCGTCTGTTTAGTAAAAGGAGTACATATAATCTGGTGTAAATATTGAATAGTCATACCGGATGGAAACGGATCACATGAAGTCCCTACGTGGTATCAATCACCGCATAGGAACGTGTTGAGCAGGAGTACTTATGTGCTAATCGATAGGCCACATAAGGAAATGTCTTTTTGTGACAGTATGAACTGCCACACAATAACTTGTGAATTTAGTCTGTTTTGGCGGTCATTGTGTGACAGTGAAACGACTATTTGATAATTAATACGTTCTTGGTCATTGTGTGGCTATGCTAATATCGCCACATGACGACTTGTTATTGTCATTAATTGGCAGCAATTTGTATTTACATAATGACTTAGATTCACATAATTTTTGTCCCGTTTATTTTAAGTATATCGACACACGTGTTGTATTTCCTGCAAACCACCCCTACCCCAACGAAAAAAAAGAAAGAAAGAAAAAATCGTGTTGTCTTCGCTTTTATATACATATACTGTGCGTGGACATTAAGAGCGCCTGTTTTCAAGCCTGTTTTCAAAGCCACTAAGTTCACAAATCGTATGGAAATATAAAGTTTGTCAGTTTTAGAGATTTGATGAATTTTTATTACACAATTCGATTAATAATGCCAAAATACAAAACTGGCGCAACAATAGGTACACTAAAGGTATAGGTTAAAGTTATCCATACTTCATAAATATGTATACTGTTCATATCACTCCAAGCACAAATGTTCACTACGGCTAAATTTGAACCTAACTTGCACATACATCTTATATTGATATAATACTATGTTAGGCCTATACCTGTACCACGATATAGTCAGACAGTTTTGACAACCATTTATCGAATCATTGCTTTATCTGAGGTTTACATTACTTAGAGAAAGTATACACCGGTATGATACGAAGGTAAAGTTGCAAGATAGTCTTGCTACTGCTAAAACTAAAACCAAGAAGTACCTGGTGTTATTTCATATAGATTCTAATGGACAGAAAAGCTTCGCAGAATTTACTTTTTGTATTCATTTATTTTTATTTGGGGGGGGGGTGGTGGAGTATTTGAAATTGCGTCTACCTCATAGCTCATGCTTTTGGTGCTATGGGCCATACCTAACAAGTGCAAGTTCACGTTGATATAGCTGGAATTATTCCGGTGCAATGATAACATACGATAAGAACATGGAAAAGTAAAATATGTTAAATTATCAGTTGAAAAATATCATCGCAATAACATCCCTAACTCTAGATATGGTTCTCTAAATGTTCTCATATTTTGGGCAGGAAATCAGTTCCCTTCTCGAATATTGTTCGATTACATATAGTGGGTTAATGTGTTACCATCAGAGCATATTATCTACAAACCTCTGTTGATTTACACTTAAGATGTCACGATGTACAATACATTTGTAATGTTCTCATATTTTGTTTGCATTAGAACTTTATTAATATGCAAGAGTTTTGTAAATACACCATTGGGGTCAAATAATATGTACATTTTATAAAGAAAACACATACAAAAAAACACATTCTACTGCATTAATGATATAACTAAGTTTGCTTTTGATATATGTCAGCATAAAACATCACTAAATATTGAGAATGTGTATCTACAATAATCAAAATGCTATGAGGATCTGCTTTTTTACCTAAAGATGCAAACAATATACAGTAATTGTGTTTGACAATATACTTTAGCCTCCGGAATATAGGAAAAGTTATACGTTAGTGGTGTAGATCTCTCCCAAGGGTCCACAATGCCAAGCCTTTGTTGCAAAAGCAATACCATTTCATGTTTCCGTATTTTATATGCGTATATTATTTGAGCAAAAATGGCTACCATTACCTTTAAGCTCAGGAAAGCAGTGCTTCCATCTCCATTAGCCACACAACCACTCAGTATTGTTCTCAACCAAAGATAAAACTTCTCAAGTTGGTGTGCATATTAACAAGTGACATCTGGAATTTTCAGCAGAACCAGTTAACTATCATCCCTAATTTCAAGTTTGTACGGTTGTAAAACAGGCTACGTAAAACAAATTTTGATTTACCACTAGTTCCTTTTTAATATTCCTGAATAACCGTTACGTTACATTGCATGCATACAGCCTTAGTCTATATGCTACAATGGTAATTGCGAGATACACTTCCTTATTCCACGACGGCTTCTCTAGTGCGCAATCACGGAACTCGGGTGAACGGACAACACCCTAACGCCAAAGGGTAAGTACGGTAATGTTGTGTTAAATCACGTACACATTATAGATACATAAGCTATATGCTTCATGATATTGTACAAAGCTTATGTACTAAGGATTTTAAGCAAACACAGGCATGGTGATTTTGATAAGAACCAGTACTAAGTGGACTCCAGATCCATTCTACCTTCTCATTGTAATGGGCTTTACTTCCTCGGATTGTGTTCTATTTAAGAATATATAAATTTATTTATTTTCAAGGTAGTACTGAACTGTCCACGACTACTATAAATACGAAAATACGACGTAGTATCTTCATTATATATTCCCTCTCAACAGTATATATATATATATATATATATAACATAGACTGGTCATACGAATCAAACCTACTTGTTACGTTACCGGTAGAAACTAACGTCATCTGGCTCTGTAGTCTGATACTGGCAATTATTGTGTTTATTAAACTGTATGGCAATATTTTTATTTATTTTTCCTTGATGATCAATTTTATCTTACTTCTACCCAATTTTCTCCCCTTAAACTATTTCGTTTACTTTCCAGACTCTCAAATTTAACATTACAAAATGGCGGAACGGTTCCCTATACTTATCCCCGTTACGATGTGATACAATGTAATCCACGTACACACATTATGGAATGAAACAACGTCTTAATTACTTCCTGTAGTTTCCTGTAGTTTCCTGTTTTGAGAAGTGTCGTATTTAAATATGTATAACATGTAAAGTATGAACAGTCCTATTTTTAGAACATTGGCAATGAATCAATACATAGACTGATCCTCTGATTTGATTCGCTCACAAACAAGTTATATCAGACGATCATGCCGTCAGAGAGTGTACCGTGATATTATTGATGTATATGTGTAAGCTTATTTAGTGTTGTTATCGAAACAATCTGTTTACGGCTACAAATGTAACTGTATATCGATTGACCTTAACTTTCCTCCGTTTGTTTTAAATTGCGCTCAGACAGCACTTATAGCTAAAATACTTCCTTCTCTAAAGATTCTCAACACTGTGATAAGGCAATAAGGAAAGCTTTCACCTGGATGGATGGACCTCATAACGAAAGTGGCTATTCAATACATTTCCATTACGTTTTTCAAATAACATCACGTGTTACACACGCATGCAATTATATGCAGTATAGGGACACCTAGGCATTACTCATAGCTGCCATTTCTAATGGACACACATTCAAATAGAGGCACTACAGGGGCACCTCTAAGCATTTATCACACCTGTCAGATCTAATGAACACACATACAAACAGAGGCACTACAGGGCAAGAAGACAATTAAAGGAACTATTAAATACACCTCCATTACGTTTTTCAAATAACATCACGGGTTACACAAACAAATGCTCACAGGCATTCATAGCGAAAAGATGTTACTTTAAGATTTTGAATTTGGATAATTTACCTGAATATCATTTAATCTGTTGAAGTGTTGATTGTTTAACGAATATGATTTTTATTATAATTTTGTAATTATCAAGAAAGCTAGATATTTTTGTTATAGAAAATGACCGTCTGCGTTAAAATATAAACCCAGCGACGTCCTTAGTTGCAGGAAAACATAAATCCTGAACTGTTAAACATTGTTTATCACACTGCGAATATGAGACGTAAAGACAAACAAAAAGTCAGTACGTTTAGAAACTTTGTCAGAACAAAATTGCAAGACTGGGTTATAATTTTTAATATATTTGTTTTGTATTTCCCAGCCTACAGAAATAAAACCGTTACACTAACATCAACGGCCACGCAAACTTGATCGGGAGTTAAGCATTAGTTTTGAACAAGTTGGAGAATTAGATTGAGCAAGTAGGCGCGAATAAATGGATAATCCAGAGAAAATGTTTTGCCACTAAAAAACATACATATTGTAAACATCGTATTAAAGTTAACAAGCAATTTCTACACAGCTACATAGCTACATTGGGATTTTGACACGTTTACTGTCATTAGGTGAATCATATGCTAACAGGCGAATAGGATTGACTTGACCTTTATTTTCTATGGTTTCAGTTTTACCTAATGGGATTTTACAGTTAACAATATGTAAATGACATAGGTGTCTTTATATTGCGATGTATGAAATGTTAATGTAATATGTAAGTTAGAGCATACCATTAATGTGTCAGTAGGCTTCTATGACATCATTCATGTGTGTGTCAGATTGACATTGGATGAAAAGGGGGAAACAAACCAAATGTTGTTACAATAAATATGAATTCGAATTTATATTTCTTACAATGGTTGGAATAATTACGTTCGTCTGTATTCCATCTGGAATGTCACTTCAACTTTTGACTGTGTGATTGTCAAGTGCATTAAATTGTCGTTTGTTGTGTTTTAGCGGCAGTGGTCGAATATTTATAGATTTATTTTTGTAACGGCACGTCTCCTATTCCCAGCTAATTTCAGCTTGTAATATAGTATGTTATTTTGGACATGTTTTATTGTTTTGCCATGCTGATACCTATTTTCGTTGTTTTATGAAATATATCCCTTCTAAGAGTGCACTTGTTTTCATAAAGTAGCGCGTCTTGAATTTCAATAGCATGCGTACTACTAACCTTTCCAAATAGCTCTTGACTTATGACTTCATTTTGAGCATTTCACTGGTTTATACCTCAAGTTCCATATCATGATACCTTGTTGAAACAGTTGTCATGCGACATATATAGTTGAAAAATATATATGCCGTTAGTGCGCTTACATGCACATTTAACATGTAATGGCTGTGTCTGGCTGGTAACGATCAACTGCCATTAAGATCATAACACAGAATTAAATATGAACACACGCGCATGTGAGGTCCTTGTACCCGGTAGGTATTGTCACATATTGTACAAGCACAGCGCCATCCAAATGTTTGATTATGTTAATCTGTTAATAAGATATCTCCGATACCCAGATGCAATACACGGGCAGTTATCTTAAGAACGTCTTGGTGTCTTGAGTACCTACATGATAGGTATGTCTGAGGCTTGTACATGACCCCGTAAGGATGTATGTGCAAAAGCTTAGGATCACAAACAAATTAGATTTGTGTATTTTAATAGCTCCGCCCTGCAATAATTATAAAGAAGTTTCACCCCTATGAAACCTGCGCGGGAGAGGTCCTGCGGAGGATAATAGATCTGTTGTCAAAGAAAATACAGCTTTGTTTTTGTTGAGGATCAGTTGTCTATGTTGAGACACGGAATGGCTCTGATAAGTGAAGTTAGTTGAATATTCACAGTTTTTAAATCACCTGCTGTCTATTGTACATGGGACTCTGCGCACGGTAGACAGTTTGCAATGATGTTAGATGGTTTTAGCCCACGGTGTAAATTATTTGTTTAAGGAGTAATTGCTTCCTTCATGCAGACAAATAAATGAGCACTAAGTTACACGTGTGACCCACTCTCCTTGAAAACTGCATTAGATCTTTTTTAGCTTAAAATGTTTGAATAAAGAGAACGTACAGTGTCTTCTCTCTATTTGTACTTTACTATCAACAAAACACTAAACATAATCGAACAACTACGAGAAGACGCTGGCCCGAATCAACCAGGGTAGCATATACATGACTAAGCTTCAGCTGAACATAGTACTTACTCGTTTTATTATCCAAAAGTAAAACACAGAAAAAGTATCCTGTCAATAAACCAAATTTAGCAGTGAATTTCCAAATCCACGTTTCTCGTTCAATCCTGGGCGAAATACTACCCTGACTCGGTGTTATTCCATAGAGTTAGGTCTAGTTGAAAAACACGCCTTGACCAGTAACATCCCACAATCACAAGACAGTCTCTAACGAAATAGATCGTCCGATCGCTATATAGTACCGTTTTATTCCACTCCTTGGACCAGACAGATGCCGGAACAAACATAACGGAACATATAACTCATGTATCACGAACTACGATACTGGAATACAGCAAATGAAATGGATACATGCGATGAAATCCTACTTAAGCTATCTACACATGCTGCAAGCCATCCCTGGCGGTAGTTGTCACTCATTACATGTACTAACAATGCTACTCTAGGCAGGTTATATACACGGTCTACATTCAGCCATCTCAAACAGTAAATAGTATACTGTCAATTGCGTGATACAATGTTACATATAAGGACGTCCAGGGTGTTTACGAGGAGACTTGAAACGGTCAATTTCACATTAGCTATGTCCGCCACAGCTGTCGAAAGTAGTGAGACATTTGCGGCATACACAGAGGCAGGGTCATGCTCATGGGCATGAGATACTCCAGATGCTGAAAAATCTTTTCGCGTGGATCTCACAAAATTGATCAAAACTCTATGGCGTTTTACGTCGGTTCTTCTACTCGAAAGATACAACAAGCTGATGCTTGTGTTGGCTGATGTATAACTGCAAACTCCGACAACACAGAATTATGGCACTTCGGGGAAAAAGGAGTAATATCGTTGAAGCTTTTGGCAGCTCAGGTATACAACTTTACACTCACTCAGAGTATTGTTGTGAGTGCGGTATACCAAGATGACGTGGGATTTTATGTTCATCGAAAAGTCTCCATAGTTGACGTTTAAATCTTTTTGGATATGAATTTGTGACATAATTGCATTTACTTATAGTTAAACGCTTTAATTGTATATGTAAACCAATTGCTTTACTAAAAACTTTCAATGTCACGTCTTCTTGTTTCCTTTGTTCATATATAGACGTATGGTGTTTCTTTGTTGTTGTTTTCTTAGCCCATTTCTATCTTTCTATCACTAACTTAATTTCATCATAACCCATGGAATTGAACTGAGTTTGCCTCAAAACGATGATATAGCCTTTTATTTTTCTGAAACCGAGAACAAATTAAGCTTACCGTTCTGCAACGAATGCTATACACAAATTAAAACAGCTACATGTATTTCTCAGGAAATTAAAAATGGATTGAGGAAACGTGCTTTTCGATAGCGTATATCTCCGTTGATATGTATTTTGATAGAGCTGAAAATGTTGCTGTTTCATCGTTCATTTCATAGGTTTGAAAAAATACATACATGTATGTATGCGTGTATGTATGTTTGTATGTATGGGTGTATGTATGTATGTATATTAGACCCTCTTGCAAGCAGAAACTGTGACACATTTTAATAATACTCACACCAGATAGGCAGCGTTTCGTTAGGTTCATTGTGCAATATTCATAATTCGATTCTTATGTTTGATTATTTCATTCTTAATACACTAGGCTTTGTGCAATGTTTTAGGGTCACCTTTTTAGGGTACTAGACTATAGTCTCTTTTCTCTTATGCATATTATCATTATTTTTTATTTGTTTAGGAGCAGCATATTGCTTTATAGGTGCCTTTTACAGTTTAATTGTTTTCAAAATTGAATTTTGATCCTTTCGTTTTTGATCCGTCAGACTGTCGTATAGGTTTTTCAGTTTTTTAGTTTTAGGTTTAAATTCCTATTAGTTTCGATTCTTATAGTTCGACCATTTTCGAGAGTTTTGATTCTTATTCCTTCAGTCAGTTGCAATTCTTATTTTTCTTAATAGTTTGAATTCTTATTATCCTATTAAATTAATATGTGCAATTCATAGTTTGGTTTCCTTTTAGTGTATTTTCATGTATACTATTTGTATTTTCTTATTCCATCTTATCATTGTATTGTCTTATTGCGAGCATTTAATTGCCCATTTTTGGTGCTTAATAAAGTTTATTTGAATTTGAATTTGAATTTGAATTAGAAACTCGCGAAGAAGCCTAATTGGTTTATCAAAGCCGCAAGCTGACCGAAGTCAGTCTCTCACATTCATATTTAACGTCCATGATTATGAATTGTTAATTGTCAACAACTCTGTAACTGAACGACATACATTAATCCGGGAGTGACTCGAACCGGGGACCTTATGATTTAAAGGCACCGGTGTTAACCACTGAGCTAACACTCCAAGCATAATGCAGACACTGAAACTGAACACTGACACAGACACAGACACAGACACTGATACTGTAGAAGGACTTGGGTGAACTGAAGTTATATATTGATTACTAAAATAGCGATCACTTAAGGTAGTCAAAAATATGATTGGAAAGAGAAATAGTTTGGAAAATGTATACAACAAAACTTGTGATTACGATATGCGATCAGGTAAAGTGTGGAGTTCTGTAAGTGTAATCCTGTAAGTAAAAATTGTTCATGAAAGAAAGACATATAACAAAACAAAATTACTAAGCATGATCATAGTTGGAATAATGTACTTAATGTTCTTACCACTCTTTATTGTCCTCTCATATCATGCTTCAAAGCACTCATACTGACAGTATTAACAGGTACTGAACATTTTATCTAATGTTCATTCATACTTAGTAAAGATTCCTAAATCCTATTGGTCCATTCAGGTCAGCTGACCGTGGTTAATCCTGTGAGTAACGCACGGTAAAATTACGGGGCATCACTTTAATAAATCTTTGGTTATATGTAACCAAAAATGTTTTGTTTTATGATTTTTCCCACACAAAAATGGTAGTTTATGAATGAACGGGGTTAATCAACAGTCTAGCGTGCGTTACTCACATGATTAATGCACTCCGGGTGTTAATGATATCGCTGGATGCACTCGGGCTCCGCCCTCGTGCATCGCTAGCATTATCCCCCGATCGTGCATTAATCCTGTCAGTAACGCACGCTAGACCGTTGATTAACCCCTTAATCATGCTAAATACCACTCCATACTATCCTCCCACATCATGTTTCATAATACACGTACTGACAGTATACACAGTTCCTAACTTTTATCTCCATATTATTAGTTATAATGTGTATACAGCTGACTTGCAGCACGACATACGCGCACCATATGTTAACAAGTCCCACATTGGTCCCAACTCGGCGATGTTAAATGAAAACAATAATAACACTGTGCATTTAAGCAATGTGATTGTCACATATTTCGATTAAATTTTCAATCATCGATACAAACAAAAAATATTTGTAAGATCAAATTAATTAAAATAATCAACTCGTTGCTAATTCGAAATTATATCAATTCTTTATGTTTATTATGTGTAAACTTCGCTCAATTGAAATGCTATCGACATGTTGACGAAAACACAACATTTAAGTAATTGTTTGTGTAATCTTCTTAGACTTGCTGTCTTTGAACAAACTATAAAATGACGGTTAAAAATGTTAATCCCGTTTTGTTTAACAAGAATTACAACTTCCTCTTGAAAAGGGTTCTTCCTTTTCGAAAAATGGCTGTTAAAATGTTGAGAGGTTGTAGTCGCCGAAGCCTTCGGATCAGTATATACATCATTTCACCTAAAGACAAAAACAAGAAGAAAACTATGATGTTTATGTACAATATTTAAGATATAGGCAGAAAAGTATTGATAGAATTATTTCAAATACACTTCTCAAACAGGATCATATTGCTGGTTGATCATGTGTTTGCAGGATCATGTGTTGGTTGATTTTATTATTATAAGCAAAAGTAACCTCATAGTCTATTACACTCATTGAACAAATTCCATTGGATTGTTGGTTGCTTTTCATGTTAACAGGTAGCACATGTGATTGAGACTGTTTTTATTATCTAAAAAACTTAATTGAAATGCGGCATTAAACCAGCAAGTTAATATGCATTTCGGAAATCTACATTAACATATTATTGAACGAATCACAATCAGGAATAGGTTTTGAATTAACGGAGCTATTCAAGTCATTTATGGTAAGGATGTACCATTTGCGTTGTTGTTAATGTACCGATGCAATATTATATAAAAAAAAAATATTATACATAGTTTCATTAGCATAAACATTCGAAAGCGAATAACAAATATTGTTTACATTACCTGCAATAATAGCGAGAACCAATACATTCAAAATGATTAGGAAAACGTTGATGGCTCCCTCGTATCCTTCTGGCACATGCAGTGCTGCTACAACAACGTTGATAAAAATCGCTGTTAGTGAAAACATCTGGAAATTAAAAAAAAAAAATGTTAAGTAATATGGTATAGTAGACAATGAAGCAATCGGACTGTATTTAGAAACTATTTAAACTGTTGATACATGGTTACTGAATATAATAATACATTATTTACGAAAATCTTTTCTGATTAATGTAATCAATATTCATTACCTGTAGACGCTGATCAAAGGCATCTTTCATTGGCCAGAATCGTGCATGGAAGGTCAGGAACATCACAGATATACCAATCGTCAGTAACATAGTAAGCTTATCTTCCCAACCAAGTAAAGTTATAAGTACCGTCTGTGTAACCTTTCTCGTTAGCTCTAGAATCTCCCAAAACCAATACTGTGGCTTATAATTCTCACAGAGAAAGTTTAGCCAGATCGGAATAGCTGGCTGCACAGATTGGTCGTTCAATAGCGGAGTGTTCTCGTCTACGTTCTGCAGTAATGGTTCTTGGATGAACATTCCACGAGAAGATTTTTGGGAGTTGATCGAACAGTGCTTTCGGAGAAGATAAAACAGAACACAGGGGAAGGATACAACGTAAACGCCTGTGGCAATATATGCTGCATATTGATAAAATGACAAGCTCTCACACTGTATTTCATAATCCGATCGAAGCAGATGAAAGCAGTGCATATTTTGGTGATCCAGACAAAATTCTTTGCAGGCTCGAGGTAAAAGCTGAAAAATAACAGTACAGATTGATGGGTACATAACAAACAGTAAGACCATAACTAGTGTGGTTAGTTTGGTCCTTAACTTCGAGAGATTATCTTGCATGATATGTTGACAGTGAACTGCTCTTGACTTGTAAGAGCTCCATCCTTTGTAAACAAAATAACACAAACATGCTACAACGACAATGAACACTGGAAGAGCTAATCCGATGATGAATTCTACCTTTGGGTTAAAATTGAGGTTCTGGTCATAACATTGCGGACGCACCAGAACTTTCATGACATTCAGCTCGATGTATGAGATAAACTCCCCGATGACTTGAAGTCCACCAGCCCAACTAACATCATGAAGTGATTCAAAAAATTCTCCAACAACTTGATAACATCCCAGGATGATCTTGACTCTAGAAACAATCGTGTCTAAAATGGTTCGCTGGTTCGCATTAAGTCTCTGTTCGCGTTTTTATTGCCATAAAGCAAACAGGTAGAAAAGTAAGCACAAGATTAATACCAAAAAGACTTCTGCGATGAGCCACATTTTCTCGGGACAAACGACGCATGTGTTAAGAACCATGAAAAATCCTTCCTTGCATTTGCTTCAAAGCCAGCCAGTGTAACCATATCCACATGATCCAGATATTCCCTTTGATGTATAACTCATATGGTTGACGCAGCTAGCTGATCGCGGGCATTTGTAAATTTTTGGAATTTCTTTAGAATAGTTAATAAACTGGTTTTCATAGAATCTCGATTCATCTTCCAAATTCTTCGCAAAGCTTTGGTACTCGTCAAGATTTGCAGTAGGAAACGACCAATTCCAGTAGTAGCCAGGTAGTAACGCCTTATACTCGTGAAAAGTACAATTGAGACCTTCCTCTTGACAGAGTTCGCAAGATTTAAACCGATTATTTCTTGTGTAACCGTGTTTACAAACACAAGCTCTGAAACCAGCCGCCATAGTTTGGTTTGTTCCTTCCGGACAGACTTGACACTGTTCTGTTGATTGTCCGCTTCCATTCCTCACAAAAGTACCAATATTACAATCTTTACAGTTCAGGCCTCCTTCAAAAGATGACATTTGTCCAATTTCGTCCTGGTAAAATCCCCCTACGTTAGTTCAAAATGAATCAAACAAAGAAGGTAACAAAAACTATTCGTTTTGTAGTTGGACCATGTTGTATACACCAATCAGTGAAGATTAATCGCACACTAGACAATATTCTTGCGACTTGCTTTATGAACGGATACCAGTTGTGTTAGTTAAAAGAATGAAACCTCGAGCATTTACCAACATGAACAACATGCACTGACGATATTGAGAGTGTTGGGAGATTTAATCATTGCTCCCTATGCTATATATGCATCATATTATTCTGAACTTGATAATGCCACCAGGTTTTCACACTTAGAGCTGATAGACTGAGACGTATGATCCCTGGAGCTGTAAGTCATTCCTTGTAGATCAGTTCTTGTAAATTATGCAATTTAATCGTATGGTTTCACTAATTAAATCCGCATGATAGGTTACTTAAATCCATACTTTAACTCTCCGAGATTTAGTTGCTTGTCACTTAAGGGCATTCAGTATAAATATTTGCTGGTCGAGAAGATGTTTAGTAGTTTTCTCTTTCGTCTCTTTTTTGGTTCTTGTAAAGCTCATTGAGATCGTCGGATCAATGCTCTATATAAATAAGTATTAGCATTACTATTAAAAGACATTTTAATGTTTTCACCTGGTGGACACGCCGTACATCCATTACGTCCGTCACCAAACGTTCCGGGGGGGGGGGGGGGACATGGATGGCACTCACTTATACCTCTCTTGGTGTGGTTACACGTAAAACGTTGATATCGCAGGGCAATTGGTATTGATTCTTGTGTAAATGATATCGTAGGGACAAACAAGGGAGATGCGCATTTTCTGTTGATTTAAGGTAAATCATTCAATTACATGATAGCGAGATAAATTGGTAGGTAATATTTTGTTAACTTTCAGTGATGATTGAAGAACATTTTGTTTACATTTTTTTTAAATACATTCAACAGTCCTTTAATATCAAGATGTAAAATCATTTAAGCCTGTTATTTGAATTAACATGTCTAATTTGAAGAAAAAAAATGACTTACTATCAGATATGTTTTTGGGGGATAAATTTAACGATAGTTAAAAAGATATTCAGGTGGTTAGAATCATTGTCGATAAAATGCCTGATATTATCTGCATCTTTGATCACAACTGCATCCTCATAGCATTTGGTAAGCTGAATATATGATTTTGTTTGCGAATGTTGGTGGTATTTTGGAATGCATCTGGCTAGAGAGTAAAACTCACTCATCCACAGTGCAAACTGATGTCTATAGCATTGTTATCAAATTTGATGAAATCTTCATTTTGATGAATTCTAAATACAGAGAAACTTGGCAACTAAGCACACCTTCTAAATTCATCAGGAATTAATAATAAAGCAACAAGAAGATTACAATAGAAAAACAAGCTTCCAATACCAATTTGCTGGTATGACATCACAGCACACTTTCTGTGATGACAGCCTGGAAGAATAGAGTGTTTAGTGAGTAAAATCTAAGTTCCAGCCAATCAACCATATATTGAGTAATGGCCAAACATTTTGAGATGTTGTGTTTAACTAACAGTGTGGAATATATAAACAAAATAAAAATCTCTTTTACAGAAAAATCGTATGCCATTGACATACCCTTTTAAGCTTACTTATATCGAAACAAGTTTCGCATATGCGAATTCCATGAAAACCAACAGAGGATCTATAGTTACATCGGCCATTGGTATAAAAGTCCAAAAAAAGACAGTACATGCCTTATACAGTACATTTGCAGTATTATAAAGTTATGAAAATATTCAAGATTTACAGGATGACCTGCTTAACACTTACACTGTCACGTGGTTGAATGCCCAAGGTGCATCTGATAAATACTGACAGCTTAGGTATCTGATAAAAAAGGAGAACAACATAGGGCGTTGTGGTCAAGTGGTTAAGGCAGTGGACTTGTGATCTAAGGATTACAGGTTCGAGCCCTGGCCAGATCATTGCGTTGTGTCCTTGGGCAAGGCGCTTTATCTCCATTGCCTCTCTTCACCCAGGTGTATAAATGGGGACCTGCGAGGTAACTTGTAAATATAGTTGTTTGCGCCGGTTTGTGGCTGCACCCTATGGGAAGTCCCCCGGGGGACACGTGGTTGTGGTGCACTGTGGTGCCCCAGGAGAGATTGATTGAATTGTGCACACTTTGGTGTGTGGGTGTGACAAGTTACCAATGACCAGGGGTTAATAATAATCAGCGCACTGAGACTTAAGTGTGTACTTGCGCTTTATAAGAACTGTGTATTATTATTATTATACATGTAAATAATCTTACCTACATCATTACCAAATAATGAAAAATATGACATTAACTTTCAATAATTTAAAACAAAGTACCAAACAGTTGAGAAGAAGGCATTTGCATGAGACTTCAATGTTATTACATGTTGCTAGTTTGACATGCTAAATTAAAAATTCCTGGTTCAGCTGTTGAGGGTACACCAATCGCTTGAAGGGAGAGAAATGGACAATTTAAGGTACTATTGAAGAGAACAAGTGCCGAAAACTTGGGTAGAAGACGTAACTTACAAAGTAACTGTTGTGCTGTTTCTCAATCCCATCATAACCGATGAAGATACATGTTGAATCTCGTTACTGTAGAGGTGGCTAAACGAGAAAATCAAACGTGATTTGTCATTACAATTAGTATAAAAATCCGAATATTTTTCAAGGAAATGTCAAACTTTTCTTTAGCTCAATCGATGACATTACTAACGCATGATTTAGGATATAAAAAATACGAATGTGTGGAAATTACGACATCTAATACGTGCCATCATGATAAGAATATGTTACCCTAAAAAGTTGACGTTTTTCTTAAATTATTGAAATGACGAGACGTTATGAGGTCCGTGTTTTTTTCTCCTTCAGTGTAATTGTTGGGATGTACACTTACAAAGTCAACACTTGTATGCATTAACAAATAATATAACTATTATTTGGGTCTGGATTGGTAAAGAAGACGCCACTTAGGGAAGGAAATGAGGCAAGTTTGTCAACCGTATTTTGCGAAGCTCCTTTACGTTATCACTAGCAGTTAAAAACGTAAACTCCAAGAGAAAGTGATGGAAAAGATTCGTTGCTTCAACTACAATGTGTTCATCAGAAGGGACTTAATATGTTCTATAATCCATGGTATATAAAAACAAGTTTAGAGGAAATATGTTTATCCGCCCAGTTATCAACAAATTTACATTTTACCAAGTCGCGTTCGAACGTGCAAAGATTCATTCCAATCGATCTACTAAAAATTCAAATAAGTCTCCCAAATATATGGGAATTGTTTGTCCTCATACTCACATTTCCGATATATTTTCATTTGAAAATGGATTTCCTTCAAGAGATGATAATTTATTACTGAACAAAAATCTATGGAAAAAAAAAAGTAACAATGGATTCGTAAGAGAAATTGCACTGTTTGCTAAACCGATACCAATATTTTAAATAAGCGAATAATTCTGCCTAACGACTTACCGTATGACGTGACTACAGCTACCGTTTTAAGAAACATGAAGTGGTTTGATTAAAGCCTCGTTGTTCGATAAGCGCAATCACGTGATATATTCATGTAATGTAGTCAAACGTTAGCAGTACGTATACATGTTACTCTTTGCCACATTATGTACGAACATTATGTTGATTAAACGATCCTTGCAGAACGTAACCATCAAATCGATGCATTGTGTTAATGACGAGATAGTGTAAGGATTAGGAATCATCGAAAAAGAAGATGGCAAAAACTCAGAAAGCTCATTTATGTTCAAAACATTTGTAAGCATTTACTGCTACCTTTAAAATATTCTAGCCCTGTAGAATTATGCTTGCGTTTCATGCTTTGTTTTTATTTTGATGCATCTGAGCGTATAAGTACGAGTTTCAAACCCTCAGAAAACATTCAATGTAATCAATTTAAGCGTGTACAAAATGCAAATCAATGCTGCCTGAGGTATTTTATAGTAGCTTATTTGATAAATTTTCAACATTATAGATGCTATCTTCAATCACGAATTCCCTAATCTTAAATCTCTAATGAAAAGATATCCAGAAATTGTAATTTACACTACGTTCTTATCTATATTGAATGTTTAACCTCATCTTGGCAAGAAACACAGAAAAGTAATGTACTAATTGTTTTTCAAATAGATTGATTCATATGGCATGGTTAATAATAAAACATTTATGAAATTAAAGTCAACTTAGAACCAGCTTGACTTTTATTCTATCGAGTGTACTAGCATAATTAAATCAAACGGTTCAATATAACTAAAATGTAAAGGGAATTGGGTTCACACTCACATTGCCGCTACACTGGTTCTTTGAAACGCACCATCAGCTAAGGATTGGATTTTGTTGTCACAGAGGAATCTACATGAATATTCATAAACGATTAGCAGGAGAGCATTGCAATATGTAAAACAAAAGAAAAACAATTCATTTCATTCAAAACCAACCAAACGATCGCTGGTGATCATGTGCCTTTACTTCAATAGTAAATACCCCCTACCCCCCCCCCCCCCAAAAAAAAATGTACTTTTGGAAGTATTGCTCAGTAAACTTGTTTATGCACATATTTCTGGCTCAGCTGAGAGTTGACCGTACGGTTTATTTTATTTAGTGATATTATTTAATATTGAGGGACGCATACTTTACTGTAACTTCCATCTATCTCGACACATAAAATATTTCAATTGTTATAACAGAAACCCGACGTCAGTTGACACACCATAAATGTCTTCAAACTTTCATATCCTATACAAATATCGTTTTATTATGAACGCTTCTGTCACCCAGACATTATAGTTATGGCGATATATTGAATTTTAATTGCATTGTAATATAAAACATGACATTAATGATATATCAATTGTTTCAAAATTCATCTTGCATTATTTCATTGTTTAGTTAATTAATTAAATTCATTCATTCATTCATTCATTCATTCATTCATTCATTCATTCATTTATTCATTCCTTCATTCATTCATTCATTCATTTATTAATTCATTAACTCATTAATTTATTAATTCATCAATACATTAATTAATTAATTCATTCATCCATTCATGTATTCATTCATTCATTCATATTAGATGATAATAAGTACAATATCATCCTATATGTCGTTAAATGTAATCACATAATCATGTAATCACATAATCACAGCAGTAATGTAAACGTCTATGAAATCATTGCAAGCTAACTCTAAACGTGATCCTGATTGCATTACATCATATATCATCTTAGGTGGTACTTACATATATTGGATTACATAAAGTCCATCAAATGCATTTCTGGGTATAAACTCTATCCTATTCTTTTGTAAAAACAGTATGGTGAGGTTGTACGTTCTATTGCGGTTACTGAAGAGACCAACGGGTATTGCCGAGATGACATTATGGGATAAATCACTGCAACGAGAAAGATTTCTACAAAGTAAACAAACACACACATTTACATTGTTAAGAATAGACGGACTCATTATAATATCATGTGTTCTATTTTAGCACCTTGTGCGTAGAGGTATTTTATGTTATGTAGTGTAAAGTAAAAACAAACGTTTTTTTAATAGTTCAACTGCTAAACTGCTATACACTCGAGGAGTAAGCATACTCGATCTACGTGCTAATCTACTTTGTATTTGTTAATGAACCCGCATTTTTATTTTTCTGTTCACCCTGCTCAATAACCTATCTGCTTTTTGAGCTTGTATTTTGTCCATTTTGTTTCTGTTAGTCAGCCTTTAAAGAAGATCCTGCAGGCCCTTCTTAATGTTACACATTATTTGAGTAGGCATACTGTCATACATCTCAATTGGAGCTATTTTCATGTGAGGGCTATTTGATATCGAATGTTCTGAGCTATCGCTTGCTACACCGCACATACCAGCAACACATTGTCAGAAGAACAATTGAATAATTAAAGTTTGATAGAAACAACTTATTAACATTAAGCAGTAGAAATTACACATGACTGGGCATTTGTAGATTGTATATTTGGTCGTAAATGTATATTCAGTGCATATATAGGGAGATATACTGATAAAACATATTAATATCAAGATGATATATATATATATATATATATATATATATATATATATATATGTATATATATATATATATATATATGTATATATATATATATATATATATATATATATATATATATATATATATATATATATATATTATTAGGAAATCAACATAAGAATTTTCTGCTAACTATTGATAGAAATCATAATGAACAACTCACAGTGTCCTCGTCAAATTGATTTCGATGAACATATCGGATGGTATGTGTGATATGTTATTTCTTCCAAAGTTCCTTTAAAATAAGAGAAATCATGAACGGATGTGAATATCGAATAACGCTTATATGATTAATGATATATGCATTGAATGTGTGACTATTGTGTAACACACATACTGTATTATGTATAGGCCTATGTGTGACAAATCCTCACATGCGTTAGAGGATTGATGTAACTATGATACTTTACACTATATCGATGCGATGATATACACATGTGACCTTCTCACAGGTGCATTTACAGCAACGAGCCATATAATTACCCAATCACATACATTCGAGTATAATGATAAATATATGTGACTATTCTGTCACGCACATTATGCTTAGCGCGATTTTCTGTGAACCGCCTAGTTTTTTTATTTTTTTATTCACCTATAATCAAGGAGAGACATACTTATTGTATTTATGAAGCTATTCCATTAAATTTGATCGTTGTGTTTGAATTTGGAATTGATTTGGTGACTCTTTTCATGTTAATAGCCTCCTAATTTACTAGTGTAAAATATATAAACTACACTTGAAGTGGTCGGAGTAAATTCAAATAGCACACAGTGGTGACATTTGGATTTCACCGTTAAGTTTACAAGCAAAAGAATCCAACGTTGCTTAGAAAACAAAACTTACAATTATGATAGAGTTATCCCTTCCGATAGCAATACTCGCGAACTACTTTCAAATCTGACAACTGCCGCACATAATCACTTAAACACAGGTAGCTAGTAAATAACTAAAAAGACGTGAACACGTCTTCATATACTTAAGTGCGTTATTGGTTTATCTTTTTCTTTTTCTTCTGCTGTCATTGTAAGGAAACCAAAAATATATATATATACTCAACAGAGATCGACCTACAAGGTGGTCAGTTCATCGAGGCCGTGAATAGTCTCTTTGGAAATATTAACAAGTCTGTTTGAGTAAGTACTCCTGAAATGAGTAAATAAATTTTATTAAAAAAACTTATTAATGAAGTATTTCACCAACAAAATGAAGTCATTACTAAGTATTATAAATGAGCATTTTAAATAATTTCAAGTACAAATAGTTGCAAATAATACGCTCACACTACATATTTATATTGACTCAGTTAGTAACACGGCCAAACGATTATTGGTTAATTTCCCCCAGCGAAAAGTTCATGAAAGAAACATTACATACCACTTCAAAGAGAATTTCATAGAACCCGCTCTTGACTTTTCAATGTAGAGTAGTATTAAACTATTATAGAAGCATAGCTAATATTGACATCATACATGAAAATTGATTGTATAATACACCACTGTATGCTTTGCAATCGACAATTATTTTGTCCGGTCATGACACATTTTCATTCCTGTCATTTATAACCATTTTTCAGATTACTCACAGGTAATATATCTCTGGTGTATTGTTGAAAATGTTATCAGGTATTTCTGTGAGGTTGTTTTCCTGAAGTCGTCTGAGAAATAAAAATCACAGTTATCGTAGAAAGGAACAGCAGAACAGGAGTGTTAGCTCAGTGGCCTGCTCAGGCACGCCGGTGCCTTTCAATCATAAGGTCCCGGTTCGAGTCACTCCCAGATTAATGTATGTCGTCCAGTTACAGAGTTGTTGACAATTGACAGTTCACAATCATGGACGTTAAATATGATTGTAAGAGACTGACTTCGCCAATGAGGCGCCAATGACTTCGCCAATAAGCCAATGAGGCTTCTTCGCGAGTTCCTGCTTGCAAGAGGATCTAAAATATTTACATACATACATTCAGTTAAGCTATGGAGGAGACGAAATATTTTAAGGTGAGAATATATCTGAACGGTCACAATCTAACGATGAACTTTTGTTGAAGAAATGTTAACTTTACAACTATATATATGCAAGTATATATATATGCAAGTATATATATATATATATATACATATATTACCTGGGTTATGTGGACGTTGGCATATGACAGGGTTACGGGGACTACTAGATGTACACAAGCTAGGCCCGTAAAAATTAAGTGGTTTCTGCTGTTATGGTGAGTGGAGCTATCTATACCTTCAGAAATGCAATTTTATTTATTGAGAGAAAAGTCGGTATACATGATAGTGTGGACATTATTATGTGGACAGTCCCCATAATCCCCCTGTATACTAACTTTATATACATTATACATAGCAGGCAATGTAAAAACGATTGTATATGCAAGGTGCACAATATGCGTACATTTTAATACTAAAAGAAAATCCAGACCAAAAGTCTAAACAAGTGGCGAATCCGTGGAATTGCATATCTAATCGCCACACACCAAATACAGACATAAAGTACTGACAATACCCATGCAATCTACCCAATGTAAGGGAAATGTTAATGATATGGGTATAAGCCTTTTGACCCTTTATAATGTACTCACTTATTGCCATAATAGTGTATATGTATGACACAAAAAACAATTACCAAAGTTAAAATGAAGTATATTCGTTTTATCGAAATATGTGGTTAGCATGGTTATGGTCAGTGTGAATTAGATTAGCTGATCATTTCTGAATAAATTCAAGAGGAGCTTTGCTTTAGAGTCAATATGTCATACCACATCATGTGTATAAGATTATGTGGACGGTCCACATAATCCGCTCATACACTTACGATTATATAATCCAATTGAGATTACGTGTGTTACAGAAAAAAAAAGACGTTAATACTTCTATATGAATATATTCAATACATTCAATACAAATGATTTAAACAGATCTTCGAGTTCGGTAAATACAGGATATAAAACAGACCCATATTTGGCGGGTTGATTCCTTATTGAATCTGTCAATATTTGGTGCGGGGTCCTTCCTTTGAACACAGTTATTTTGAAATAATGTAGTTGATAAATTTGTAACCCTAATTTTGGTTTATAATCAATAAACAATACAATGAAATGTGTATAAGATTATGTGGACGGTCCACATAATCCGCTCGTACACTTACGATTATATATTCCAATTGAGATTACGTGTGTTACAGAAATAAAGTCGTTAATACTACTATATGAATCAATTCAATACATTCAATACACATGATTTAAACAGATCTACGAGTTCGGTAAATACAGGATATAAAACAGACCCATATTTGGCGGGTTGATTCCTTAATGAATCTGTCAATATTTGGTGCGGGGTCCTTCCTTTGAACACAGTTATTTTGAAATAATGTAGTTGATAAATTTGTAACCCTAATTTTGGTTTATAATCAATAAACAATACAATGAAATGTGTATAAGATTATGTGGACGGTCCACATAATCCGCTCGTACACTTACGATTATATATTCCAATTGAGATTACGTGTGTTACAGAAAAAAAAGTCGTTAATACTACTATATGAATCAATTCAATACATTCAATACACATGATTCAAACAGATCTACGAGTTCGGTAAATACAGGATATAAAACAGACCCATATTTGACGGGTTGATTCACTACTGAATCTGTCGATATTTGGTGCTGGGTCTTTCATAAGAACACAGTTATTTTGAATTAATGTAGTTGATAAATTTGTAACCCTAATTTTGGTTTATAATCAATAGACAATACAATGAAATGTGTATAAGATTATGTGGACGGTCCACATAATCCGCTCGCACACTTACGATTATATATTCCAATTGAGATTACGTGTGTTACAGAAAGAAAAATACGTTAATACTACTATATGAATATGTTCAATTCATTCAGCACACATGATTAAACAGATCTACGAGTTCGGTAAATACAGGATATAAAACAGACCCATATTTGACGGGTTGATTCCTTACTGAATCTGTCGATATTTGGTGCGGGGTCTTTCATAAGAACACAGTTATTTTGAATTATTGTAGTTGATAAATTTGTAACCCTAATTTTGGTTTATAATCAATAAACAATACAATGAAATGTGTATAAGATTATGTGGACGGTCCACATAATCCGCTCGCACACTTACGATTATATATTCCAATTGAGATTACGTGTGTTACAGAAAAAAAGACGTTAATACTACTATATGAATATATTCAATACATTCAATACACATGATTCAAACAGATCTACGAGTTCAGGTAAATACTGGTTTTGAAACAGACCCATATTTGACGGGTTGATTCCTTACTGAATCTGTCGATATTTGGTGCTGGGTCTTTCATAAGAACACAGTTATTTTGAATTAATGTAGTTGATAAATTTGTAACCCTAATTTTGGTTTATAATCAAGAGACAATACAATGAAATGTGTATAAGATTATGTGGACGGTCCACATAATCCGCTCGTACACTTACGATTATATATTCCAATTGAGATTACGTGTGTTACAGAAAGAAAAAAGACGTTAATACTACTATATGAATATATTCAATACCTTCAGTACACATGATTTAATTAGATCTACGAGTTCGGTAAATACAGGATATAAAACAGACCCATATTTGACGGGTTGATTCTTTACTGAATCTGTCGATATTTGGTGCTGGGTCTTTCATAAGAACACAGTTATTTTGAATTAACAGAGTTGATACATTTTTATGCCCTTATTTTGGTTTATAATCAATAAACAATACAATGAAATGTGTATAAGATTATGTGGACGGTCCACATAATCCGCTCGTACACTTACGATTATATATTCCAATTGAGATTACGTGTGTTACAGAAAAAAAGACGTTAATACTGCTATATGAATATATTCAATACACATGATTCAAACAGATCTACGAGTTCGGTAAATAAAGGTTATAAAACAGACCCATATTTGACGGGTTGATTCTTTACTGAATCTGTCGATATTTGGTGCGGGGTCCTTCCTTTCAACACAGTTATTTTGAATTATTGTTGTTGATAAATTTTAAACCCTAATTTTGGTTTATAATCAATAAACAATACAATGAAATGTGTATAAGATTATGTGGACGGTCCACATAATCCGCTCGTACACTTACGATTATATATTCCAATTGAGATTACGTGTGTTACAGAAAGAAAAAAGACGTTAATACTACTATATGAATATATTCAATACCTTCAGAACACATGATTTAATTAGATCTACGAGTTCGGTAAATACAGGATATAAAACAGACCCATATTTGACGGGTTGATTCTTTACTGAATCTGTCGATATTTGGTGCTGGGTCTTTCATAAGAACACAGTTATTTTGAATTAATGTAGTTGATAAATTTGTAACCCTAATTTTGGTTTAGAATCAATAGACAATACAATGAAATGTGTATAAGATTATGTGGACGGTCCACATAATCCGCTCGCACACTTACGATTATATATTCCAATTGAGATTACGTGTGTTACAGAAAAAAAGACGTTAATACTACTATATGATTATATTCAATACATTCAATACACATGATTCAAACAGATCTACGAGTTCAGGTAAATACTGGTTTTGAAACAGACCCATATTTGACGGGTTGATTCCTTACTGAATCTGTCGATATTTGGTGCTGGGTCTTTCATAAGAACACAGTTATTTTGAATTAATGTAGTTGATAAATTTGTAACCCTAATTTTGGTTTATAATCAATAGACAATACAATGAAATGTGTATAAGATTATGTGGACGGTCCACATAATCCGCTCGTACACTTACGATTATATATTCCAATTGAGATTACGTGTGTTACAGAAAGAAAAAAGACGTTAATACTACTATATGAATATATTCAATACCTTCAGTACACATGATTTAATTAGATCTACGAGTTCGGTAAATACAGGATATAAAACAGACCCATATTTGACGGGTTGATTCTTTACTGAATCTGTCGATATTTGGTGCTGGGTCTTTCATAAGAACACAGTTATTTTGAATTAATGTAGTTGATAAATTTTAAACCCTAATTTTGGTTTATAATCAATAGACAATACAATGAAATGTGTATAAGATTATGTGGACGGTCCACATAATCCGCTCGTACACTTACGATTATATATTCCAATTGAGATTACGTGTGTTACAGAAAAAAAGACGTTAATACTACTATATGAATATATTCAATACATTCAGTACACATGATTCAAACAGATCTACGAGTTCGGTAAATAAAGGTTATAAAACAGACCCATATTTGACGGGTTGATTCTTTACTGAATCTGTCGATATTTGGTGCGGGGTCCTTCCTTTGAACACAGTTATTTTGAGTTATTGTTGTTGATAAATTTTTATTGCCTAATTTTGGTTTATAATCAATAAACAATACAATGAAATGTGTATAAGATTATGTGGACGGTCCACATAATCCGCTCGTACACTTACGATTATATATTCCAATTGAGATTACGTGTGCTACAGAAAAAAGACGTTAATACTTCTATATGAATATATTCAATACATTCAATACACATGATTCAAACAGATCTACGAGTTCTGGTAAATACTGGTTTTAAAACAGACCCATATTTGACGGGTTGATTCTTTACTGAATCTATCGATATTTAGTGCGGGGTGTTTCCTAAGAACGGTTATTTTGAATTAACAGAGTTGATACATTTTTATGCCCTTATTTTGGTTTATAATCAATAAACAATACAATGAAATGTGTATAAGATTATGTGGACGGTCCACATAATCCGCTGGTACACTTACGATTATATATTCCAATTGAGATTACGTGTGTTACAGAAAAAAAGACGTTAATACTGCTATATGAATATATTCAATACACATGATTCAAACAGATCTACGAGTTCGGTAAATAAAGGTTATAAAACAGACCCATATTTGACGGGTTGATTCTTTACTGAATCTGTCGATATTTGGTGCGGGGTCCTTCCTTTCAACACAGTTATTTTGAATTATTGTTGTTGATAAATTTTAAACCCTAATTTTGGTTTATAATCAATAAACAATACAATGAAATGTGTATAAGATTATGTGGACGGTCCACATAATCCGCTCGTACACTTACGATTATATATTCCAATTGAGATTACGTGTGTTACAGAAAAAAAAAGACGTTAATACTACTATATGAATATATTCAATTCATTCAATACACATGATTCAAACAGATCTACGAGTTCGGTAAATAAAGGATATAAAACAGACCCATATTTGACGGGTTGATTCTTTACTGAATCTGTCGATATGTGGTGCGGGGTGGTTCCTAAGAACGGTTATTTTGAATTTACAGAGTTGATAAATTTTTATTGCCTAATTTTGGTTTATAATCAATAGACAATACAATGAAATGTGTACAAGATTATGTGGACGGTCCACATAATCCGCTCGTACACTTACGATTATATATTCCAATTGAGATTACGTGTGTTACAGAAAAAAATACGTTAATACTACTATATGAATATATTCAATACATTCAATACACATGATTCAAACAGATCTACGAGTTCGGTAAATACAGGATATAAAACAGACCCATATTTGACGGGTTGATTCTTTACTGAATCTATCGATATTTGGTGCGGGGTCCTTCCTTTCAACACAGTTATTTTGAATTAATGTAGTTGATAAATTTTAAGCCCTAATTTTGGTTTATAATCAATAAACAATACAATGAAATGTGTATAAGATTATGTGGACGGTCCACATTATCCGCTCGTACACTTACGATTATATATTCCAATTGAGATTACGTGTGTTACAGAAAAAAAGACATTAATACTACTATATGAATATATTCAATACATTCAGTACACATGATTTAATCAGATCTACGAGTTCGGTAAATACAGGATATAAAACAGACCCATATTTGACGGGTTGATTCCTTACTGAATCTGTAGATATTTGGTGCTGGGTCCTTCCTTTCAACACAGTTGTTTTGAATTAATGTAGTTGATAAATTTTTATTGCCTAATTTTGGTTTATAATCAATAAACAATACAATGAAATGTGTATAAGATTATGTGGACGGTCCACATAATCCGCTCGTACCCTTACGATTATATATTCCAATTGAGATTACGTGTGCTACAGAAAAAAGACGTTAATACTTCTATATGAATATATTCAATACATTCAATACACATGATTCAAACAGATCTACGAGTTCGGGTAAATACTGGATATAAAACAGACCCATATTTGACGGGGTGATTCCTACCTGAAACACATCAAGATATGAGGGTGTGTAGCCCTTATTCAGAAGACCGTTATTGTGAATTAATGTACTTGATTAATTTTTAATATTTTCAATTACGCATTTAGTTATAATCAATTAACAATACGACATCATACGTATAATATACTGTGGACGATCCACATAAACCGATTATACAATTACGATTATATATTTCAATTAGGATGACGTGGAATATTAAACAAAAACCTCAACACTACTATTGCATTCCGGGGGCTCTTTAGCACAGCAGAGAATACTGTCAGATGTTCCTTTACGGAAATGTCGTGGTTAGATTCTGTTTTTACCTGCATGGTTAACCGTTGTAACTAGAGACCAGGCCATATTACAGTAACAAGAAAATAAAAAATCTCTGGGTACAAATATTTAGTAAATGTGAATACAACTTATATAATAGATTAATTTCAGAAATTGATGCGGTGGTGACACTCTGGTACATATAATAAGCAATAAAACAATACAACATGTGACGTAAAACTCTTTAACTATTTCATTAACAACAACAACATTATCCCCACAAACATATGCAGATATGTTGTAGACATTTAACTCACTGATAATACCGTTTTACTAAACCCATAACTCTCTTAATTAGACTATAAAACACATCAATAAGCATTTAACCCTCCTAAATGACATCGAACTTGACTATAAATATTCATGACATGGCTGGCTATGTAGCTAAGTGCACCGCTTACTACGGATGAGTATAAAAACCATTCACGTTACACTACTATCCTAATACACACTATTTTCTTAACAGCTTCGTTTTGAACAATTAATATTTGAATGGTTATGAGTATTATCTTACAGGATAAGGGTAGTAGTAAGTTTTATTTTCACAGGCTTTTTAAGTCGGGGGGTAAGGGTGCGGGGGGGGGGGCAGCAATACCATCCATAACTTTGCACCGGTAGTCATTGAGGTCAGTTTACAGGAGTGGTTCACTTCCAATGTTCCCAATTAAAGTTGAGATCAAGTTTCATTACAATGTAGGTAAACCGACTTCCATGCACAAATTTAATATTATATGGCTATCTATTTTTAATATCAATATTTCTATGCTCAATGACACATGATATAGACAGATCTATAACTTCGGAAAATAAAGGATATAAACAGACCCTTGTTTGACGTAGTGATGATTAACTGAAATATTTCGAGATTTGAGGGTTTGGCCCTTGTTCAGAAGGCTGTCAGTGGGTATAAGATTAGCTGATCATTTCTGAATATATTCAAGATGAGCTTTGCTTAAGAATCAATATGTTATACAATATCGTGTGTCTCAGATGATGTGGACGGTCCACATAATCCGCTCATATACTTACGATTATATATTCCGATTGGGATTACGTGTGTTACTAAAAAAAAAACGTTAATACTACTATCCAAATACATTCTATTAACCAAAAGAAAATATTTTGGTTGTGATCTTTCTTAACAAGCTGCTTTTAAGACAGTCATGTGAACGGTCAACAGTATTATCATACTAATATTAAGGCTTAAGGATTAGGGTTATTCTTGCGGGTTTTCCTATAATAATCCTAACCCATGTAACCAGGGTTGTTGATGTTGCTTACACTTTTTTCTTACCAATGTTCCCAAATAAAGTTTTGTTAAGAATATATTAACCTAAAGGTAAACCGTATGACATGCAAAAATATATTTTTGTTTTTGATAAAGTTATCTGTTTTTAATATAAATCTTTATATACATGATTTAAACAGATCTACGAGTTCAGTAATTAAAGGTTATAAAACAGACCCATATTTGACGGGTTGATTCCTTCCTGAATCTGTCGATATTTGGTGCGGGGTCTTTCATAAGAACGGTTATTTTGAATTAATAGAGTTGATCAATTTTCAACCCTAATTTTGGTTTATAATCAATAAACAATACAATGAAATGTGTATAAGATTATGTGGACGGTCCACATAATCCGCTCGTACACTTATGACTATATATTCCAATTGAGATTACGTGTGTTACAGGAAAAAAAAGACGTTAATACTACTATATGAATATATTCAATTCATTCAATACACATGATTCACACAGATCTACGAGTTCGGTAAATACAAGAAATAAAACAGACCCATATTTGACGGGTTGATTCCTTACTGAATCTGTAGATATTTGGGGCTGGGTCCTTCCTTTCAACACAGTTATTTTGAATTAATGTAGTTGATAAATTTTCAACCCTAATTTTGGTTTATAATCAATAAACAATACAATAAAATGTGTATAAGATTATGTGGACGGTCCACATAATCCGCTCGTACACTTACGATTATATATTCCAATTGAGATTACGTGTGTAACAGAAAGAAAAAAGACGTTAATACTACTATATGAATATATTCAATACCTTCAGTACACATGATTTAATTAGATCTACGAGTTCGGTAAATACAGGATATAAAACAGACCCATATTTGACGGGTTGATTCCTTACTGAATCTGTAGATATTTGGTGATGGGTCCTTCCTCTCAACACAGTTGTTTTGAATTAATGTAGTTGATAAATTTCAAACCTAATTTTGGTTTATAATCAATAAACAATACAATAAAATGTGTATAAGATTATGTGGACGGTCCACATAATCCGCTCGTACACTTACGATTATATATTCCAATTGAGATTACGTGTGTAACAGAAAGAAAAAAGACGTTAATACTACTATATGAATATATTCAATACCTTCAGTGCACATGATTTAATTAGATCTACGAGTTCGGTAAATACAGGATATAAAACAGACCCATATTTGACGGGTTGATTCCTTACTGAATCTGTAGATATTTGGTGATGGGTCCTTCCTCTCAACACAGTTGTTTTGAATTAATGTAGTTGATAAATTTCAAACCTAATTTTGGTTTATAATCAATAAACAATACAATAAAATGTGTATAAGATTATGTGGACGGTCCACATAATCCGCTCGTACACTTACGATTATATATTCCAATTGAGATTACGTGTGTTACAGAAAGAAAAAAAAAGACGTTAATACTACTATATGAATATATTCAATACCTTCAGTACACATGATTTTATTAGATCTACGAGTTCGGTAAATACAGGATATAAAACAGACCCATATTTGACGGGTTGATTCCTTACTGAATATGTAGATATTTGGTGCTGGGTCCTTCCTTTCAGCACAGTTGTTTTGAATTAATGTAGTTGATAAATTTCAAACCCTAATTTTGGTTTATAATCAATAAACAATACAATGAAATGTGTATAAGATTATGTGGACGGTCCACATAATCCGCTCGTACACTTACGATTATATATTCCAATTGAGATTACGTGTGTTACAGAAAAAAAGACGTCAATACTTCTATATGAATATATTAAATACATTCAATACACATGATTTAAACAGATCTACGAGTTCTGTAAATACAGGATATAAAACAGACCCATATTTGACGGGTTGATTCCTACCTGAAACACATCAAGATATGAGGGTGTGTAGCCCTTATTCAGAAGGCCGTTATTGTGAATTAATGTACTTGATTAATTTTTAATATTTTCAATTATACGGTTTTGGTTTATAATCAATAAACAATACAACATCATACGTATAATATAATGTGGACGATCCACATAAACCGATTATACAATTACGATTATATATTTCAATTGAGATGACGTGGGTTATTAAACAAAAACGTCAATACTACTGTTTCATTCCGGGGGCCCATTAGCACAGCAGAGAATACTGTCAAAAGTTCCTTTATGGAAATGTCGTGGTTAGCTTGTGTATCAGTTAATCGTAGTAAATAGAGACCAGACCATATTACAATTACAAGAAAATAAAAAATCTCTGCGTACAAGAATTTAAATTATGTGAATGCAAGTTAACAATGTAGATTAATTTTCAAAATCTTGTAAGTGATGACACTCTGGTATATATATAATAAGCAATAAAACAATACAACATGTGACGTAAAATCTCTTTAACTATTTCATTAACAACAAGAACATTATCCCCCTAAACATATGCAGATATGTTGTAGACATTTAACTCACTGATAATACCGATTTATTTAACCCATAACTCTCTTAATTAGACTATAAAACACATCAATAAGCATTTAACCCTCCTAAATTACATACCACTTGACTATAAATATTCATGACATTGCTGGCTATGTAGCTCAATGCACAGCTTACTACGGATGAGTATAAAAACCATTCACGTTACACTACTATCCTAATACACACTATTTTCTTAACAGCTTCGTTTTAAACAATTAATATTTGAATGGTTATGAGTGTTATCCTACAGGATAAGGGAAATAGTAAGTTTTATTTTCACTTTTCTTTTTAAGTCGGGGGGTAAGGGTGCGGGGGGGGGGCACCAATGCCAACCATAACCCGTGCACCGGTGGTCACTGAGGTCAGTTGACAGGAGTGGTTCATTTCCAATGTTCCCAATTAAAGTTGAGATCCAGTTTCATTACAATGTATAGGTAAGCCGACTTTCATTTAATATGATATGGCTATCTATTTTTAATTTCTATTTTTCTATGCTCAATGACACATGATATAGACAGACCTACAACTTCGGAAAATAAAGGATACAAACAGACCCTTGTTTGACGGAGTGATGATTAACTGAAATATTTCGAGATTTGAGGGTTTGGCCCTTGTTCAGAAGGCTGTCAGTGTTAATTAGATTAGCTGATCATTTCTGAATATATTCAAGAGGAGTTTTGCTTAAGAATCAATATGTTATACAATATCATGTGTCTCAGATTATGTGGACGGTCCACATAATACGCTCATATACTTACGATTATATATTCCAATTGAGATTACGTGTGTTACTAAAAAAAAAACGTTAATACTACTATCCAAATACATTCTATAGACCAAAAGAAAATATTTAGGTTGTGATCTTTCTTAACAAGCTGCTTTTAAGACAATTATTATGTGAACGGTCAACAGTATTATCATACTAATATTAAGGGTTAAAGATTAGGGTTATTCTTTCGGGTTTCCTATAATAATCCTAACCCATGTAACGAGGATTGTTGATGCTTGCTTACACTTTTTTCTTCCCAATGTTCCCAAATAAAGTTCTGTTAAGACTATGTTAGCCTAAAGTTAAACCGTATGACATGCAAAAATATATGTTTATTTGATAAAGTTATCTGTTTTTAATATAAATCTTTATATGCTCAATGATACGTGATTTCAACAGATCTATGAGTTCAGTAATTAAAGGAAATAAAACAAACCCATATTTGACGGGTTGATTCCTTCCTGAATCTGTCGATATTTGGTGCGGGGTCTTTCCTAAGAACATAGTTATTTTGAATTAATAGAGTTGATCAATTTTCAACCCTAATTTTGGTTTATAATCAATAAACAATACAATGAAATGTGTATAAGATTATGTGGACGGTCCACATAATCCGCTCGTACACTTACGATTATATATTCCAATTGAGATTACGTGTGTTACAGAAAAAAAGATGTAAATACTTCTATATGAATATATTCAATACATTCAATACACATGATTGAAACAGATCTACGAGTTCGGTAAATACAGGATATAAAACAGACCCATATTTGACGGGTTGATTCCTTACTGAATCTGTCGATATTTGGTGCGGGGTCCTTCTTTAGAACACAGTTATTTTGAATTAATATAGCTGATAAATTTCAAACCCTAATTTTTGTTTATAATCAATAAAAAAATATAATGAAATGTGTATAAGATTATGTGGACGGTCCACATAATCCGCTCGTACACTTACGATTATATATTCCAATTGAGATTACGTGTGTTACAGAAAAAAGACGTTTATACTTCTATAGGAAAATATTAAATACATTCAATACACATGATTTAAACAGATCTACGAGTTCTGTAAATACAGGATATAAAACAGACCCATATTTGACGGGGTGATTCCTACCTGACACACATCAAGATATGAGGGTGTGTAGCCCTTATTCAGAAGACCGTTATTGTGAATTAATGCACTTGATTAATTTTTTAATATTTTCAATTATACGGTTTTGGTTTAGAATCAATAAACAATACAACATCATACGTATAATATAATGTGGACGATCCACATAAACCGATTATACAATTACGATTATATATTTCAATTGAGATGACGTGGGTTATTAAACAAAAACGTCAATACTACTGTTGCATTCCGGGGGCCCATTAGCACAGCAGAGAATACTGTCAAAAGTTCCTTTATGGAAATGTCGTGGTTAGCTTGTGTATCAGTTAATCGTAGTAAATAGAGACCAGGCCATATTACAATTACAAGAAAATAAAAAATCTCTGCGTACAAGAATTTAAATTATGTGAATGCAAGTTAACAATGTAGATTAATTTTCAAAATCTTGTAAGTGATGACACTCTGGTATATATATAATGAGCAATCAAACAATACAACATGTGACGTAAAATCTCTTTAACTATTTCATTAACAACAAGAACATTATCCCCCTAAACATATGCAGATATGTTGTAGACATTTAACTCACTGATAATACCGATTTATTTAACCCATAACTCTCTTAATTAGACTATAAAACACATCAATAAGCATTTAACCCTCCTAAATTACATACCACTTGACTATAAATATTCATGACATGGCTGGCTATGTAGCTCAATGCACAGCTTACTACGGATTAGTATAAAAACCATTCACGTTACACTACTATCCTAATACACACTATTTTCTTAACAGCTTCGTTTTAAACAATTAATATTTGAATGGTTATGAGTATTATCCTACAGGATAAGGGAAATAGTAAGTTTTATTTTCACTTTTCTTTTTAAGTCGGGGGGTAAGGGTGCGGGGGGGGGGGCACCAATGCCAACCATAACCCGTGCACCGGTGGTCACTGAGGTCAGTTGACAGGAGTGGTTCATTTCCAATGTTCCCAATTAAAGTTGAGATCAAGTTTCATTACAATGTATAGGTAAGCCGACTTTCATTTAATATGATATGGCTATCTATTTTTAATTTCTATTTTTCTATGCTCAATGACACATGATATAGACAGACCTACAACTTCGGAAAATAAAGGATACAAACAGACCCTTGTTTGACGGAGTGATGATTAACTGAAATATTTCGAGATTTGAGGGTTTGGCCCTTGTTCAGAAGGCTGTCAGTGTTAATTAGATTAGCTGATCATTTCTGAATATATTCAAGAGGAGCTTTGCTTAAGAATCAATATGTTATCATGTGTCTCAGATTATGTGGACGGTCCACATAATACGCTCATATACTTACGATTATATATTCCAATTGAGATTACGTGTGTTACTAAAAAAAAAACGTTAATACTACTATCCAAATACATTCTATAGACCAAAAGAAAATATTTAGGTTGTGATCTTTCTTAACAAGCTGCTTTTAAGACAATTATTATGTGAACGGTCAACAGTATTATCATACTAATATTAAGGGTTAAAGATTAGGGTTATTCTTTCGGGTTTCCTATAATAATCCTAACCCATGTAACGAGGATTGTTGATGCTTGCTTACACTTTTTTCTTCCCAATGTTCCCAAATAAAGTTCTGTTAAGACTATGTTAGCCTAAAGTTAAACCGTATGACATGCAAAAATATATGTTTATTTGATAAAGTTATCTGTTTTTAATATAAATCTTTATATGCTCAATGATACGTGATTTCAACAGATCTATGAGTTCAGTAATTAAAGGAAATAAAACAAACCCATATTTGACGGGTTGATTCCTTCCTGAATCTGTCGATATTTGGTGCGGGGTCTTTCCTAAGAACATAGTTATTTTGAATTAATAGAGTTGATCAATTTTCAACCCTAATTTTGGTTTATAATCAATAAACAATACAATGAAATGTGTATAAGATTATGTGGACGGTCCACATAATCCGCTCGTACACTTACGATTATATATTCCAATTGAGATTACGTGTGTTACAGAAAAAAAGATGTAAATACTTCTATATGAATATATTCAATACATTCAATACACATGATTGAAACAGATCTACGAGTTCGGTAAATACAGGATATAAAACAGACCCATATTTGACGGGTTGATTCCTTACTGAATCTGTCGATATTTGGTGCGGGGTCCTTCTTTAGAACACAGTTATTTTGAATTAATATAGCTGATAAATTTCAAACCCTAATTTTTGTTTATAATCAATAAAAAAATATAATGAAATGTGTATAAGATTATGTGGACGGTCCACATAATCCGCTCGTACACTTACGATTATATATTCCAATTGAGATTACGTGTGTTACAGAAAAAAGACGTTTATACTTCTATATGAAAATATTAAATACATTCAATACACATGATTTAAACAGATCTACGAGTTCTGTAAATACAGGATATAAAACAGACCCATATTTGACGGGGTGATTCCTACCTGACACACATCAAGATATGAGGGTGTGTAGCCCTTATTCAGAAGACCGTTATTGTGAATTAATGCACTTGATTAATTTTTTAATATTTTCAATTATACGGTTTTGGTTTAGAATCAATAAACAATACAACATCATACGTATAATATAATGTGGACGATCCACATAAACCGATTATACAATTACGATTATATATTTCAATTGAGATGACGTGGGTTATTAAACAAAAACGTCAATACTACTGTTGCATTCCGGGGGCCCATTAGCACAGCAGAGAATACTGTCAAAAGTTCCTTTATGGAAATGTCGTGGTTAGCTTGTGTATCAGTTAATCGTAGTAAATAGAGACCAGGCCATATTACAATTACAAGAAAATAAAAAAATCTCTGCGTACAAGAATTTAAATTATGTGAATGCGAGTTTACAATGTAGATTAATTTTCAAAATCTAGTAAGTGGTGACACTCTGGTATATATATAATGAGCAATCAAACAATACAACATGTTACGTAAAATCTCTTTAACTATTTCATTAACAACAAGAACATTATCCCCCTAAACATATGCAGATATGTTGTAGACATTTAACTCACTGATAATACCGATTTATTTAACCCATAACTCTCTTAATTAGACTATAAAACACATCAATAAGCATTTAACCCTCCTAAATTACATACCACTTGACTATAAATATTCATGACATTGCTGGCTATGTAGCTCAATGCACAGCTTACTACGGATGAGTATAAAAACCATTCACGTTACACTACTATCCTAATACACACTATTTTCTTAACAGCTTCGTTTTAAACAATTAATATTTGAATGGTTATGAGTATTATCTTACAGGATAAGGGTAATAGTAAGTTTTATTTTCACAGGCTTTTTAAGTCGGGGGGTAAGGGTGCGGGGGGGAGGGCACCAATGCCAACCATAACCCGTGCACCGGTGGTCACTGAGGTCAGTTGACAGGAGTGGTTCATTTCCAATGTTCCCAATTAAAGTTGAGATCAAGTTTCATTACAATGTAGGTAAGCCGACTTTCATTTAATATGATATGGCTATCTATTTTTAATTTCTATTTTTCTATGCTCAATGACACATGATATAGACAGACCTACAACTTCGGAAAATAAAGGATACAAACAGACCCTTGTTTGACGGAGTGATGATTAACTGAAATATTTCGAGATTTGAGGGTTTGGCCCTTGTTCAGAAGGCTGTGAGTGTTAATTAGATTAGCTGATCATTTCTGAATATATTCAAGAGGAGCTTTGCTTAAGAATCAATATGTTATACAATATCATGTGTCTCAGATTATGTGGACGGTCCACATAATACGCTCATATACTTACGATTATATATTCCAATTGAGATTACGTGTGTTACTAAAAAAAAAAACGTTAATACTACTATCCAAATACATTCTATAGACCAAAAGAAAATATTTAGGTTGTGATCTTTCTTAACAAGCTGCTTTTAAGACAATTATTATGTGAACGGTCAACAGTATTATCATACTAATATTAAGGGTTAAAGATTAGGGTTATTCTTTCGGGTTTCCTATAATAATCCTAACCCATGTAACGAGGATTGTTGATGCTTGCTTACACTTTTTTCTTCCCAATGTTCCCAAATAAAGTTCTGTTAAGACTATATTAGCCTAAAGGTAAACCGTATGACATGCAAAAATATATGTTTATTTGATAAAGTTATCTGTTTTTAATATAAATCTTTACATGCTCAATGATACGTGATTTCAACAGATCTATGAGTTCAGTAATTAAAGGAAATAAAACAGACCCATATTTGACGGGTTGATTCCTTCCTGAATCTGTCGATATTTGGTGCGGGGTCTTTCCTAAGAACATAGTTATTTTGAATTAATAGAGTTGATCAATTTTCAACCCTAATTTTGGTTTATAATCAATAAACAATACAATGAAATGTGTATAAGATTGTGTGGACGGTCCACATAATCCGCTCGTACACTTACGATTATATATTCCAATTGAGATTACGTGTGTTACAGAAAAAAAAATGTAAATACTTCTATATGAATATATCAAATACGTTCAATACACATGATTGAAACAGATCTACGAGTTCGGTAAATACAGGATATAAAACAGACCCATATTTGACGGGTTGATTCCTTACTGAATCTGTCGATATTTGGTGCGGGGTCCTTCCTTAGAACACAGTTATTTTGAATTAATATAGCTGATAAATTTTTATTGCTAATTTTGGTTTATAATCAATAAAAAAATATAATGAAATGTGTATAAGATTATGTGGACGGTCCACATAATCAGCTCGTACACTTACGATTATATATTCCAATTGAGATTACGTGTGTTACAGAAAAAAGACGTTTATACTTCTATACGAATATATTAAATACATTCAATACACATGATTTAAACAGATCTACGAGTTCTGTAAATACAGGATATGAAACAGACCCATATTTGACGGGTTGATTCCTACCTGAAACACATCAAGATATGAGGGTGTGTAGCCCTTATTCAGAAGACCGTTATTGTGAATTAATGTAATTGATTAATTTTTAATATTTTCAATTATACGGTTTTGGTTTATAATCAATAAACAATACAACATCATACGTATAATATAATGTGGACGATCCACATAAACCGATTATACAATTACGATTATATATTTCAATTGAGATGACGTGGGTTATTAAACAAAAACGTCAATACTACTGTTGCATTCCGGGGGCCCATTAGCACAGCAGAGAATACTGTCAAAAGTTCCTTTATGGAAATGTCGTGGTTAGCTTGTGTATCAGTTAATCGTAGTAAATAGAGACCAGGCCATATTACAATTACAAGAAAATAAAAAAAATCTCTGCGTACAAGAATTTAAATTATGTGATACTTTTTAAGAAAAAGTCACCCAGGAAAGAACCTGGGCACGAAAACCAAACTACCAAACGACTGATCCGCTCTCAGCCCCAGTCCCCTTGCATCGGGACTGTGACTGTGTGATCATTTAAATTATGTGAATGCGAGTTTACAATGTAGATTAATTTTCAAAATCTAGTAAGTGGTGACACTCTGGTATATATATAATGAGCAATCAAACAATACAACATGTGACGTAAAATCTCTTTAACTATTTCATTAACAACAAGAACATTATCCCCCTAAACATATGCAGATATGTTGTAGACATTTAACTCACTGATAATACCGATTTATTTAACCCATAACTCTCTTAATTAGACTATAAAACACATCAATAAGCATTTAACCCTCCTAAATTACATACCACTTGACTATAAATATTCATGACATGGCTGGCTATGTAGCTCAATGCACAGCTTACTACGGATGAGTATAAAAACCATTCACGTTACACTACTATCCTAATACACACTATTTTCTTAACAGCTTCGTTTTAAACAATTAATATTTGAATGGTTATGAGTATTATCTTACAGGATAAGGGTAATAGTAAGTTTTATTTTCACAGGCTTTTTAAGTCGGGGGGTAAGGGTGCGGGGGGGGGGGGGCACCAATGCCAACCATAACCCGTGCACCGGTGGTCACTGAGGTCAGTTGACAGGAGTGGTTCATTTCCAATGTTCCCAATTAAAGTTGAGATCAAGTTTCAATACAATGTAGGTAAGCCGACTTTCATTTAATATGATATGGCTATCTATTTTTAATTTCAATTTTTCTATGCTCAATGACACATGATATAGACAGACCTACAACTTCGGAAAATAAAGGATACAAACAGACCCTTGTTTGACGGAGTGATGATTAACTGAAATATTTCGAGATTTGAGGGTTTGGCCCTTGTTCAGAAGGCTGTGAGTGTTAATTAGATTAGCTGATCATTTCTGAATATATTCAAGAGGAGCTTTGCTTAAGAATCAATATGTTATGCAATATCATGTGTCTCAGACTATGTAGACGGTCCACATAATACGCTCATATACTTACGATTATATATTCCAATTGAGATTACGTGTGTTACTAAATAAAAAACGTTAATACTACTATCCAAATACATTCTATAGACCAAAAGAAAATATTTAGGTTGTGATCTTTCTTAACAAGCTGCTTTTAAGACAATTATTATGTGAACGGTCAACAGTATTATCATACTAATATTAAGGGTTAAAAATTAGGGTTATTCTTTCGGGTTTCCTATAATAATCCTAACCCATGTAACGAGGATTGTTGATGCTTGCTTACATTTTTTCTTCCCAATGTTCCTAAATAAAGTTTTGTTAAGAATATATTAACCTAAAGGTAAACCGTATGACATGCCAAAAAATATATATTTGATAAAGTTATCTGTTTTTAAAATTAATCTTTATATGCTCAATGATACATGATTTCAACAGATCTACGAATAAGTAATCAGTAATTAAAGGATATAAAACAGACCTATATTTGACGGGTTGATTCCTTCCTGAATCTGCATATATTTGGTGCGGGGTCCTTCCTTAGAACACAGTTATTTTGAATTAATAGAGTTGATCAATTTTCAACCCTAATTTTGGTTTATCATCAATAAATAATACAATGAAATGTGTATAAGATTATGTGGACGGTCCACAGAATCCGCTCATACACTTACGATTATATATTCCAATTGAATTTACTGTGTTACAACAACAAAAAAGACGTTAATACGATGTGATTACTTTCAATGCATTCAATACACAGATCTACAACTTCGGAAAATAAAGGATATAAACAGACGCTGACCCTTGTTAACGGAGTGATGATTAAGTGAAACATTTATATATCTATATTGAATTTGAGTTTTTCTACGCTCAATGACACATGATATAGACAGATCTACAACTTCGGAAAATAAACGATATAAACAGACCCATGTTTGACGGAGTGATGATTCCATGAAATCAGGGACGTAGCTAAGGCCTGATCATTGGGGGGGGGGGGGGGGGGGGGTAGTGGCTGAAATTCCAACTGGATAGGTTTTGGAGCCATAAAATTCCGGCTGTTGTTTGTTCTCCCACCCCCCCCCCCTCCTCTACTCGCCAACATTCACATATTGAATACCACTGGCCATCACTTCACAAACTTCTATAAACACTCTGGTTAAGCAAAGCAGGTAAGCAACTAAGTAAAGTTATCTGTTTGAAGGCTTTATAGACTACTGACTACAAAAGCTATGTTAATGTAAGAAAGGGGAAAACCTTTTTATTTTCAACAAATTATATTCGACGACAAAGTGAGTTACCAAAAATACAGAGCTTTTATTGGCACGCTTAATATTTTTTCTTTGGGGGGGGGTGGGTGGGGGATATTTATTACTCATATGAAATGTTTTAATTGTTCACTTCATTCCAACTGATCATTCGGAATGAAGTGAACAATTAAAAATTTTGCAGAAAAATGTTGAGTTGACGAGTTACGATAAGTTAGCAATTAAACACATTGAACATTTTGCAGAAAATGTTTCAATTGCTCAGATGGAATGAAGTGAACGTTCGGAAATTTTGCAGAAAAATGTCAAACTGACAAGATAATGATAAGTTATCAATTAAACATTTTTCAGAAAATTGTTCAATTGATCAGTTAAAGCAACTGAGCAATCCAACATTTTCTGATTTTTGATAACATTTTATCTTGTTACTGAAAAATGTCAAATTATGGGCCAAAGTTTTTGTTATGTAGATGGCACTTTTAAGCTTCCGTAGATTAGCATTCAGCGTTTTTTGTATACATAGAGACAATGTATATCTTGAACTTACTTGAAGCTAGCGAACTGGGAGTATTCAAAATCATACGAAGTTTTGTATGGTGGAGTTTAAGATCGCGTGATAGAATTTCTCAATGTGACAAGGAAAACGTGGTAAAAATCACTGATTGAAGGTCAATTTTGACCGAAAATTTTAGTTCACTCACAAATTACAAGAATATGTGAAAATGAGAGTGCGACAGTCGGAAAAATGAGAGTGCGACAGTCGGAAATTCAGACTGTCGCACTCAAATTTTCCAAGTATCGTCAGTTTGACCAAGATTTGGGGGGGGGGGGGTTATCTATTTTTAATTTGAATCTATTTATGCTCAATGATATATGAATTAAACAGATCTACCAGTTCGGTTAATAAAGGATATTAACAGTCCCATATTTGACCGGTTTAAGTCTTCCTGTAGAATATCGAGATGTTATGGGTGGGCGTCCCTCCCAGATTCTTCTTGTTGTGAATTATAGTAGTTGATAAATGTGTAATATTTTCAATTACGTGTTTGGTTATCTGGAAATGGTATTTATAGTAAGCAGTATACTTTTCTGTATCCTACATTATATTGCGATGGGTATTTGTCGACTTTTAACGTGCGATTCATCGCTATACGTGCATGATATAGCCTGGGCCATTAGTATACTTTCTTCGAATATCACTTGACGGCTTATTCAAAGAAATCGGCAGTGCAAAAAACGGACTGTTTAAATCTATCTCTGACTAATCTTTGAAAAAGGAAATGGACAATGGGAATCGTAAGAGAGAACATTTGAAGCGGGGGGGGGGGGGGGGGTTGTAGGTGGTTGGAAAAGGTTTTGCCCAAATTTAAGCAGTAAATATACTGAAAAGGTATCAATCCCCTCCCCCAGAAAGTGTTACTTCATTCTTTATTTTCGATGCGAACAATGAAGATTGAGTGTGCCTGTTATATAACTATATGAAGTTACAAACATAAGATTTTAGAAAAAACACCAAGTAAACATCGATTTTCATGTTGACAACATCATTTGAATTTCAAGACATCTTTTATATCTACTCGAAATTCGAAGTATTGTTAATTGTTTGTTTATTTATATAGGCCTTTATGTTTAGATGGGGCAAGAAAAAAAAAAGAAGGTTAAAGGTATGCTTTACTTAGAATGTCTGAAAACAATTTGGAGAGTCCAGACCTCCAGGAATTAGTACTTTTTTGAAATCTTTACGAAACTTCCCTAACGATAGCGTGCTTTAAGGGGCCAATGCAGCAGACCTGCCACGAACACGTTAATGCACATGCATATTTGGTTGGTTGCAAACTTTCAGGCACATTTTGAACCAATAAATACTAAAAAAGGTGTAACGAAAAAATATACAAACAATGATCACTGTATTTATCATCAACATTTAGGAAAACATTGCATGCATTCCATTTCTGTCATTTTGCAAGCTTATTATTGATCAAAGACTGTCAAAAAATATAAAAAATTGTACATCATAAATTTCAAGATTGAACATTTGCAGTACTGTATATACTTATATGCGGCTGTGCAATGTCGTTTGTGTTGGTCGTTACTCGTTAGCGATACTGCTGTCATGGTGGTTGAATAATTATCCTCTTCGACATTGTCACGTGTTATGTTTGCTACCTTTTTAAATATAGGAATAAGTTATGTTGTAACTCTCTGACAGCGTAGAGCAGGAAGCAGAGAACAATGTGAAATTTACAGAACCTTTATAAAAGACATTTTACATGGAATTTTTTTTTTCGTGTCGAAAGCAGCGCCATTTTGACTTCCTCCCTCGCATGATAAATTTCTGACACCTTCAAATAGTTTTGGTTAGGCTTATTTAATAATTCAAGATCACGTGTATAAGATTTGTGGACTGTCCACACAATGCTCTCGTATACTCACGATAATATATATTCGAAGCGAATTGCTTAGCAAAGATGTTAATATAAAAGGAGTTGTATCGAAGGTTTACGACACATAAACCATGTTTGTGCCTTCAAATTCTTCTTGAGCAAAGCAAAAGAAAAACCAAGAAAAAGATCATACACAACAAATATCATCAGGTTGCTTTAAGTTGGTTTATCTCTTCCAAATAGTTTACAAAGGTTAAATAGAATGAAAGAAGTACAGTGTTACACATGAACACAGGACATTGGTCTTGTTTTAATTAACATTGAATAAAAAAGGACTACCATTTCAAAATATCAAAATCTAAACTGATATGAACATCAAAACATTTAATGGAAAAAAGCACTACATCTCAAAATATAAACTGATATGAACATTAAAACATTTAATAAAAAAAGCACTACATCTCAAATATAAACTGATATTGAACATTAAAACATTTAATAAAATAAAGTACTACATCTCAAAATATAAACTGATATGAACAACAACAAAGAATGGGCAAGACTACACCAATGGTGTTGTCATCTACAGCAAAATATATAGTGAAAACCTGCACTCAATTTAATCCCCTGCCTGTCCCCAAAGCCCCTCCCTGCTCACCTCAATACCCAATATTTACTAGTCTTACTAACACAGTTATAGCAATCAAACTTTCAGCTTTGCATTCATTCAAATGTATGATGTTGACTAAGCTCTGCCCACTAGTTTAATAATATGCATAATCCTACTGACATATAATTTGTTCAAAAGTTCCTTTGCACCACATAATACATGCTGTAGGAAAAGGACCATATACATTAGGCAAAAATATAACTATGTCATATGACGATCTTTCAATATGTTATCATCGGACATTAATCACTCATTAATATGAATGACATATATATATGCAAAAATGACAGGGGATAAAGGTTATGGTCCAATTGAAATATTTGCACCACAATGAGAGACATATGTCTATATAAAAAATATCAATTTTAAATTTTGGCACAAAACAACTTCATTTGCACCATCTTCCATAGTTTACTAATACCTCAGTTTATTAGTATATATATTGAGAAATAGTAAGCAGTTTTCCCCAATCCCTTCACCTTTAATTCATTAATTTATTCAGTCCTGAGAGACCTACAATAGGTTATCGATATGCCACCATCTCCATCTCCACTCTTCCAACATGAAGAGTCTCTTCCAATATCATCTGCATCAGTTTGTACAATAATGGGTCAAATATCTTTTCCAACAGATACATTGTCCTGATTCCCAATTAATGAATTGGGGGATTTTTTTTGGTTAGGACGGGATGAGCTATGAGTTTATATTGGACGGGGTAGATCTAATATGTGTGAGGTGAACTTAGTTTCCAAGAGTAAATTTATCCTTGATGAAGAAAATTTCGAAGAGTAATTTTGGAGAGTAATTTTGAAGAGTAAAGTAAGTTTTGATGTGATTTAGTAAATTTATATTTGATGGAGTAAATTTATTTTTGATATCCAAGTAATTCTTTTTATGAAGAAATTTTCTTTTCTATGGAGAAAATTTCTGTAATGTGTAATGTAATGTAATGAATTTACTTTTTGTTCCTGTTTTTGTGGTAATGGCCGTCCATAGCCACTCTCATCCAGCTCAAATAAATGACATTGTAACTGTTCCAAGTAGTTATTTTTGCCCATATTTGGTGGCTAAGTCATATGGATGATTTTCAGCTACACATGCCTACAATGCCTCATGCTTCTTTTAACCAGTCAAACAGCTTCCATGGAGCAAAATAAATTTCCATCTTTTTGGGAATGGCTTCCACCAGGGAGCTGCTTCCATTATTGAGCTCCAAGCAACAGATGACCAGCTCAATGTATTCAGTTGGAAGGTCTTTATTGCTGTTCAGTTCATTGTGTCCTGCACCTAGATGGAGGATCAAAAGAAACAAAAGCAATGTATTTACACAACAAGTTTGGTATAGTAGATATAGTTATTACCTAAATTAATGCTCCTGAAACAGCAATCAAGTTTTATGATGAATGAATTAGCAGTTCAGAACAGTTTTTATCAAAATAGAAATAAAAATTATCATTGGGAGAGAAGGCTATTGGTTTGAACCCCAATTGTCATTGCGTCTTCACATTTCAGTAAAGAAATAATCCAGATATGGAGCATATTGTTTGATATTAAGTCATGTGCAGGTACTTAAAAGTAAGGAATTTAAGCCAAGTCAGTATTAAGTGATATACTCCTATCAAAAGCAGATCTTACCTTTTGTCTGATAAGACTATTTACTGGGACACTATAGTGGCCATAGTAGCTATAGTGGCCAGCATGTGTGTTATGCAGATCTTACTGTTTGTCTGGTGAGACTATTTACTGGGACACTATAGTGGCCATAGTAGCTATAGTGGCCAGCATGTGCTTGCAACAAGCAAAAAGAGGGACACTGTAATGGTTAACATTGAAAATTGGGGTGTCTACAAACAAAGACCTAAGACCTGCAAAAAAGGTGACATCCCTATTTTCCGACGTCTCTATGTTCCGAAGTCTCTATGTTCCGAGGAATACATTCCGATAATTTTTTTGGACTAATTTTTTTTTTACCAACATTTCTGCGTACCCAATTTTTCGGACTCAATTTTTTGGGGGGACTTAATTTTTTGGGACTCAATTTTTTGGGGGGACTCAATGTTTTTTGGACCAACATTTTTTCTGACGTGACTTGTTAGGACCCACCAATTGTTTTTTCACGAAAAAAAAGGGGCCCAAAGTTTGTGATGACCCAAAAAGTGCTTGTCCGAAAAAAATTTGGTCATGAAAAATTTTAGAGTAAAAAAAATGTTGGATCACAAAAATATTTTGGTCCAAAAACATTTTGGTCCGAAAAAACTTGGTCCGAAAACATGTTGGTCAAGACTTTTGGTCAAAAAAAATTGTCGGAACATAGAGATGTTGCAACATAGAGATGTCAGAACATAGAGATGTAACCCCTGCAAAGCTAAGACCCTATCAACTGCAAAACTATGACCCTATTACAAACTAAGACCCCACCTACTGCAATGGTTAGGACTATATTGCTACAAGTCCTCCTCATCTCAAAGTGCAACGAATGTGTCATAATGATCAGCCCAATGCAAGCTGTGTGGCAGTTTGACCAATACAGTTATTAACCCTGAAATTAATATTTTTATAGTGGTCTATGTATGGGGATGGCGAGACACTTTACCTCACAAGAAATTAAGCTGTTTTGTCAATGGCTAGGCTAAAATTTAAATAAGATTTAAGATAAACAGGTCAGTACAATTTGGTATAGATTTCAGAAGTGATGACAAAAATGATGCAATGTCCTTGTGATGATACATAATGGGATCATAGGGTTCACTGAGGGGAAGCAATGGAAACTAATAACTCTCAGATAATTCTTACATGAAATGAAGGGAGACTTGATCACAAGCTTGTGTGGCAATAAATAACTAAGTGGTGTTAGAGGTTGGAATATTTAACAGTGAAATACTGATGGTGTAAATTAAAAAAAAATATCCCTGAAATGCAGGCTACGGAAGGTCTTTGTTATGGGAATTAAGTAACAAAGAGTATGCAACACATGCAAAGACTGGACCATACAGCGAAAGGTAGTTTTCATGTCGATTGAACTGACAGACAGTTTTCCAATCTTGAACTCAAAGCTTTTTCGTTCTTGATTGAACCATATTTAAAGTCAGATAGCAGTGCATAGTGTGTGAATGGGGAGGGGAGAGGGGGAGGAGGAGGGGCGTTGTCCTTGACTTAATGGTTATTAATTACATATCATGTATGTATTAAGTAAAGCTATTATCGTTCATCTGAGCTGGGCAATGATTACAAATGATTTATTACAAAAACTAATAAGGATTTTCAGTAATGTAAACCACATTCACCAGTGTGCTGCATGGTGGGCATGTGCACGTATAGAAGCCCACTTTGATTTGAGGAGAGGTGGGATTGAAGATTTGCCCGAAAATTTAACCAATAGAAAGAGCGAACTGGTGATGTTGCAAATTTTTATGCAATCGGACCTCTGCTGCATGAAATAACCATTGACTTTCGTGAAAATATAAAGAGATCAGTTACTCACCAACAGCAGCCTACTGTATGTACCGAGTGTGCTGTTCTAGCTATTCTGTGGGATGCCCTTCCAACCCAACAAGTGGGATGGTTCTCCCACCACACCTGCCTGATCAGCTCCTGTTCCTGTTTACATGTTTTTTTTTCCCCTAATTTTCTGATCAGTTACAACATAACCTACTTAGAAACATTGTAACTTAGATTTCCATTAACTATCCATTTGATTACTCTTCAAATTTTGGAATGGGTTTAACTTTCAGATTATTAGAGAAAATTCTGGCAAAGTTTACCTTCAGATAGTAGAATGGATTTTTGTTGTAAATAAAGTAACATTAAAGCAATAATTAAGGTCAGAGACTTCAAAACTACCCTTCTTCCATTAACAGGATATTTCGTATAGTTTGTGGCCCATTATAGTAGTTACGATTTAAAACCCTCCACGAATCTTTCACACCATCAATTGCCAAACTTTTTTGCAGATTTGGTATGATAAAGCTTTCTGCTTTGCCAAAGCAAAATCGTTCATTACACTTTTCATCTTTTCAAAGAACATGGATAGGCGATGTTTTGTTTATTATTAAAATGTCCACCTTTGTGACATAACAAATGTATTATGATGTGGTTAAATGCAACAAATTCTTAAAAATTAAACCCTATTAGAAAGATCTGCTGTATGAGCACCATGCCATAGCTACAAGTTTCATACAATCTAGCTGCTGGCATTGTAAACTGTAGTCTGACTGACAAGAAGCCTGCACTGCTGAAAGCTTTTCTCCTTGTTATGTGTAAACCAAATTCAGTAGCATGTGTCCTTACTGTGAGCCCGCACTCTAAACTGTAGATTGTGTATACTTTTTGAAAAAGGATAAAATTTGTTCAGTATGTGACAGATACAAGCAGGTCCTTCTCAGTGTTAGTTAGTTTAGTGTAGGCATGCTAACTTTAAGTGCAAAACAGTTTGCTCTAAAAATTGATGAGTAAGATGTATTGTTTTGGTTCCAATGTTCAAGTGTGTGGAGTGGAATTCTCTTAAAGAGAATCTAACAAAAATAACTTTTATGTAAATGGAAAGTGTCGTTTTATGCGAAAAATGTTGTTTTTTTTTTACCCCCAAAATTTGCTTAATTCGGGGGGTAAAAAAAAACAATGCCGGGGTAAAAAAAAACAATGCTAGAAAACAGCTATTTTCTTCATGAATGTATCTTAAAATCATGTTTGCATATAATTACATCTAAGTATGAGCTACTACCTTTACATGAAAAAGGAAAAAAATTGTGAAATTGTCTTAATTCGTAATTATGGATGGCTCGTGTCATATGTCATGCTCAGCCATATTCATACTGTACAGTGTGTATATGATGCTACACAAATGTGGTATAATATAGTAGAAACATTGGAGTTGAGCCAATTTCAGTTACTTCTGCCCAATAATTTAACATTTTTGACACTTGACAGACATGAAAACTATTTGCCTAACCTCTAAAATCAACATTATGGAAAAATGTATCCATTCAGGCAAAATAGGGAGTACATTGGAGCCGGAAAGTACTTTTTTTTTTTTACCCCATTTGCATCATTTTTTGGGGGTAAAAAAAAACAAGGCCCCCCCATGAAGCGTGAATGAAGTTGGAGTAATTCTACCATGGGGGAGTGTAATATCACTAACTGCTATGCTGTAACTGCTGGAATAATCTCCACATCATATAAGCTGGGTATGCAGGAGAAAGTTTCGGATATGTGGTACAAACTTCAAATTTTGCTAGTTTAGCATTCGCTTGATTCGACGAAGCGGTGATTGGCAGCGAAGTGACATAGAGTTCCAGAAATTATATAATAATAAACTAGACATATAGGACTATCACCCAAAATAAATTGGAACTTTGGCTAAATATTCCCCTTCTATAAAAAGGGGTTGTTTTTTTTTACCCCAACTACCCCCTTGTTTTTTTTTACCCCAACTGACTATATTTCAATTTGACACAATTTCTTTTAGCATTGATTTTGTAACATGCCTGAAATTGACTCTTGTGCAATTTGCTTTAACCAATTGAGAGTTTTCATAAAGTATGTACATTAAATTCAACATATAGTGACCAATAGAGTAATTGATAGGGAACGCTCATATTTTCCCTCCAATTTATATGAATTATGCCTGACACACCTAGGGAATGTACATACCACATCGAATACTGCACCAGTCCTTGGATACAAGAAGGGGGGGGGGTGGTTGTATTTACTTGACTTTCACACTTTATCCAAGTCAACTTACAATACAAACAAAGTTGCAATTGAGTCTAAGCTCTATGATCATATTTGAATAGCGCTATATCAAGCATTGTATTTATTTATAATTATATAAATTGAATGACTGGAGTCTGCAAGACAGGACACTGACAAAGTATATATATCCTAGACTAGTGTGAAACAAATTTGACCAATGAACCTAACTGTTTCAAACAAAACTTATCCAAAATCAAAGTTGGTATATAATGAAAACCGCGAGATAAAACAAATTCTAATTTTGTGCCTGTTCAACACTTTTGAGGTAAACAGTATTGCAAGACCATTCAAAACTTTTTCGGCAAAGGAGCAACCTTTCCTCTGCTATTTTATTTCCATGTGTACTGTGTGTGACTGTGAAACAAGCCAGAAGCCTCCAAAATGTTAGCAGCTTCCAGTTCATTGACCAATAAACAAGAAACAGACATAACAGTAGGCACACTGTCCTTTTTGTTACACCTATGACCTTGATGGGGGCTCTTATCAGGGAGTTGTTAATGGAACAACTCACTGGTATTATCAAGCTGTGCAATGCATACCTGAGAGATATCAATGGCATCTTACTGCATGTATACTCCACTGTTGAATCAGGGAGTTGTTGTTCCATAACAACTCCCTGGTTGAATGTACATGTGCTACATTTGTACACAGGTATTGTATGTACAGTACAGGTACCTGTAGTGTAGGGATGAACTACTGTATAAACAGTTGCAAGTCTGGGCTATTTCTTATATACACAAACAATAGCAATTGTTACCTTGTTGCTAGCATAGTGGTCAAGAACAGAACACAATGTACAGAAATATATAATTACTAGACAATAAGTATTTTGAATAGGAATATTAAAAAAACCCAATGAAGTATGATTTACTTTAGTTCAATACATTTGTCTATTTGGTTCCTGGGAAACGCCTTCCCAAAAGTGTGATAGAATTATTGGAACAGGACATCTACATGCTACCAAATAACAGTTACAGGCCACAAGACCGAAGGTCCGCGAGACCGAAGGTCTGCGAGACTGAAGGTTTGCGAGACTGATATTAAAAGAGGTCCGCAAGACCGAAACCATCACTAGGCCCTAATATTACTACTGGTAATATTACGTTGATTAAGCGCGTAGTTAAAAAGAATTTACAGCCATTTCTTTTCATAGTGGATACCAGTGACTTGCGCAAGGGGGCTTGGGCGGTTGAAGGGGGGGAAGGACCCCCGCTCTCAAAAGTCTCGCCCCCTTTGCTTTCCCAAATGAAATTTTAGAATACAATATAACTAAAGCAATACCCTATTTTAAACAATATTGCCCCCCTTGTGAATCTCTTTGACCCCCTCTAATGAAAAAAGTCTACTTACGCCACTGCTCACCCCCCCCCCCCCCTTTCGTTGCCTATGGTTGTAAAGGTTTAGGTTTTCTAATTACCTTCTTCTCTTTTATCAAAAAGACAAATTTTGAAAATTTTCAGTTGAGTGAGAAACTAAATGCAATTTTTCTGAAAAATATTTTGTTCGAACAGTTGCTTCTTTTTTTTTTTGCTTTCTTTTTGTTGTTCTAGTATGTGCATGGAATCATGAAATGGTGTCATTTCAGGTTTTTGTCACTTGGCTCGGACCTTCAGTCTGGCCGGGCTATCAATGGACCATGATGTAGACCATCGATCTCAGGGACCTTCTGTCTCATGGAATTCCCCCAAAAAAACAAACTATATATACTTAAAAATTTAGAGTGCGATATCTGGCAGGTATAGCACATAGAAATTAAATTGCTGATTTTGGGCCTCCGTAATTTATACAATAGAATTTGCAAAACATTGCAATGAGACTTTCAACAACACTCAGTTCACTGGTGATGATTTTGTGGTTGCAGTGTAACTGCTCTGTATGAAGCTACGTGTTATTTTCATGTCTGCATATATACAGTATAACTGTTATTGTGGCTTAATTAGGACACAATGATTGACAAATGAATTATAAATTACAATAATGTTACAATAATGGTTTCAGCATGAGATTGTATTTGGTTCACTAGCAGCAAGCAAGCAAAATCTTTATGTTATACACAATGATAAATGTCTATTATAAAACTTATATAATTGTTCTCAAAATGCAAATCTTGGGCCCTTTGTCTATTTTCACATTTATACCAAATCCTGTGTTGGCCATTGGGCCTTTCCTGAGGTTGCTTCTGCAGCCCTGTTACATGAAAAAAAATTGTTGGTATTTTTGGACACACCAATGTCCAATTGGACCAACACCCTAAAATAGTTATCCTGCTCTGTTCACATAATCAAATTATGTGTTGACCATGGGCCCATAATGACTGTTCCATGGGAACCAGGAAAAAGTTGTAATGAATGCAAAAACTGTTCAACTACAAGATTGATTCTGGTTTCTTTTCATGACAAATCAAGTCTGGGCCAAGGGCCCTTGGATGTTTTTTTGGGGCTCTGGTACAGGATACATTTTTTTCATGGTTTTTTTTGAATACCCAATAACCATAAGGTCTAGCATCGCTAAAAGAACCACCCTGCTCTCTTTTACATGATTAAATAATCTGTGGCCCACAGCACATTTCTGTGGTTGCTGCCTGGGTCTATTAAAAATAGTATACAGTTGCTGTAATTGGTGGTCCAAAGGGTCCTGTACCAATAAAAGAGAACTGCTATCTTTGTGAGTCATGTGAGGGCCACATGAACTTTTTTGGCTGCTGCCTGTATAGGCCCTGGTACAAAAGTTCCTGTGATTGATATTTACGTACCACAATGTCTTATGGATGTACTGCAAAAAAGGATTCTCCTTGTACATTTGGGCCCCAATTTGATGACCCCTAGATGACATACACAGGGCATGACATAGCGGGAACATATGATCTGAAATCCTGGTCATACAGGGATATATACTCTGCCAATCAAACTCCTTGACTCTTTTCACATGATTAAATATTCCTGGTTCCTGGTCCAGTTGACATCACATTAATGCAGACTGGGTTGAAACAGGGAGTTTCTACAGAGCAACTCCCTGGTTTAAAGAACAGGCAGGCCAAGTGCAGTGCAATAAAGCTACACCCACTAAAAGAAGTCAATCATCAGTCATATTTAACAGCACTCATTTGTTGGCTTTGTAAACAGGAAATCATTAAGACCATTTAAAAAGGAAAATCTCATCTTTTCTTGAATGCTGAAATGTTATTGGCATCCAAGTGTATTTTCAGTGGACAAGATATCCATGTGAATCATTAGCTTTTATCTCCCTAAGGCCTGAACAAGCTGTAAATGGGACTAATTTCCATTAAAACTGTAGAAAATGCAAGAAATAGGCAAACATTTGTCGATTCTTACGAAGTTATTTTCAGCTGTTTAGTCATCAGTGAAAATCCATCACCAAGGTCAGGCTCCAGCTGTACCTAGGCCTAAATACAACCCTGCCTAGGAGTAACTTGGCCAGCTGTACATCAGAACAAAAACAATTGATTAACTTCCAGTGTTTATACAGTAGTAAACACAGGTTCAAATATTGTGGAATTTTTGCTATTTGCTAAGTGGCTCATTTGAAAAGTTCATGAATTTATTTACAAGCAAATAACAAGGATACCAGTTGGATTTCTATCCTTGCTTCAGTCTGTGTTTATTTGTCATCACATTGATTGCACTTGCATATCAGTTACTAGGGATATGGCATGTATTTATCATATAGGCCTATTTATTTTCAAGATATCAAGAAACACAACACAAGAGAGTAGACTGATGTAAATTTTCTAATTTCTTGCATAGAAGGACTGTGTTAGGTCATTAATATACCCTGAAGGTCTTTTAAAAAGAAGCCTGTCACTGTATCTTCACTTTTCCCCATGCATAAATAATTCAAAGAAAGGAAAAGGTTTCTATTTCAAGATAGTAGGTTTTCTGGGCAGAGAGAGATGAAAGAAGAAAACTTGAACAACTGCATTTGTAAACAAACACTTGTCATTGTAGTGCCTGATGAATGTCAAGAGTTGATGATTTTCAATGGAGGGGTCTTTGTTACTGAAAACCCTTTTAAAGTTATTTCGGTCATGAAGAAGCAAGTTCATCGTTTGGGCCTTTAACATAGACCAAAGCTAAGCTATATTGTGTAATGTTTACATACTGTACTCTAGGAATAATGATTACTAAAACCATCAGAACCAAGCTGTAAATCACGAGTCAAGCCTTTTTCGGACGTGACAGAGAATACACAGGGTCCTGGACACTGATTGGTCAAAAGAAACAACATGTTAACATTACCTCACCTAGTTAGCAAAATTTGACAAACATATATGGAACATTCAAAGGCCTAATGGAGGATTAATCTATTAGGTCTAGTCTATCAATTGAATTGCAACACCCTCCGGTCTATTAAAAACTGCTTTGTCAATGTCTTGGCCCTGGTTTATTATGATTCAAAACACGTAATATATGCCATACGCTGCTATAGTATATAATGCCATGCTACAATACTAACGTTACAAGTGCCTATGTTGCAAGAGCTGAAGTAGTACAGATAACACTGAGTCGTTGCAGATAAACATGATTAACATTTGTTGCTTGCAACTTTTTGGCAAGATGATTTTAACTCAAATGCATTCAATGTTACCTGTCTTGTTCAAGTCGAGAATAAAAGTTGAGAATTTAACGTATTGTTTAGAAGAAACTTGCTACTCAAGGAGATCTATTTTCTTAATGTGTGCAGAATTCACTGTTCCCAGCCACAATTCTTTGCAAATCTATGCCTGGATTATTTCCTGCGTAGCCAACCTGTAAATTTGAGATTGCTGTGAAGATTGTATGTTCAGCTGGCATTCACTAGCCAGCCATGTACAGTATATGATGGAGCGAGCTGGGGTAGTCCCAATATTGTAGCACGCACTACAATTACTATAAGAGTCCTCCTTGCTTCCCTATTGCAATGATTCTAAGTATATTTCCTCTCACATTCAAAATGAGAAAACTGAGTGGTTTTGCCATGCACTTAGTCATGGGATAACCTCTATACTTCCATTTGTCATGTCATTAATTCCTTTGCAGTGGGAGGCTTCTGGACCACAGGCTTACTTGCAAGTAAACAGAAGGGTCACTGTGAAGTGATGTGTTATCGCCAGTATCCATTTAATGTGATGAGAATATACCTTGCCACGAATCATGATATTGTCACATGTGATTTGTATCAGTGGTAAAGCAGGGAGTTGGATAAAGAGTATACTGGTACTCTACCATTACATATCAGGTCTAAAGACCTGAACTAATCAATTTTAGGAACTGATTTTTGGTTTTATTAGATTATTTTCTTGTTAGATTATATTCACCTTTGTTGTCCTTACATTGCCAACAAGGAAGTATCTTTTTGCATTGACCTTGTTGACCTGCCCCCACCCAAAGAGAACAAACAAAGAAACAAGAAAATCAAAGCAGATGTTGAATTTGTTGTTGAAGTGCCCAATGCTATCTGCTGTGCAGTCACATTTGTTGTCATGCAGACTACATTTAGTGTGTTCATATTGAAGCTATGTACAGTAATCTTGCTACGAAAGCATGCAACTAACCTTAATTTGATCTTACCAATATGACATGTACACTAAGGTAATCTAGTGTATACATTGCAAAAGTACTACAGGTAGGGAGTAAGGTTGGGGGGGGGGGTGTCAAAAGGTCTGAGCAAAATAAAATATGACAGAGAAAGAAATTCAGCCATTGTACTATGCTCAAACAAACGGTCAGGAACGGGGCAGGAATCTTTCCCCAATTAAATGGCTGAATCCTACAATATACATAGTCTATCAACAAGCACATGAGGAGGTTACTTGTACATAAAACAACCATTGTCAACACAATCTACATGTACACTTCATGAGAATTTTGTTGACACAATCAAAGGTTTGTGAATCTACAAAATTAATCACATACTGTATGGCTGTAATTTTATCAGAACTTTGTCCATGCAAATGACACAAATCAGACATGTGAATATAATTGAAATCAGGAAAATTTAACACTGTATCTTGAGTGAAAATAGAGTGACTTGCTTCATTAGTTTTCTTTCTTCTTTACTGATTGACTAAGTTATAAAGTAGCATTAACAGTGAGAATTGTTGAGTCAATGTTTCATGTACATTTCATGTACTATTTTATCCTTTATTAAAAAAACCTTTATTACATTACCAGTAAGTGTGCACCTAACATTTGCCACACAAATCCAAACCCATGTACAATATTGTATGTGTAGTGAGAACAGTATTGTGGAGTTCATATGGTTTGATTTTACTTGTAATTTACATTTGATTGCAAAAGTTTTTGATAATAATTGACTGCAGGGACTGGATGAAGGAACTTTTAAGTCTTGGCTACCCTTGAGAAACAATTTCCAGATTTGCAGTACTTATCTAACAGTATACAACACATAAATGACATCCTAATAGGATTATGATCTAAACTTATACGGCAGATGTTTAGCCAGAAGTTTGGCAAACCTGAAAAGAAACAAACATTGGAGGGATGTGATACAGGCCTAGGTTTTATAGCCTAGTTCTCATCTCCTCAACCAAATCAATCTCTCAATGGGCCAAGACAAAAATAAGTGCACTTCGCTACCAAATGAATCTTTAGACATGAGCAAAAACATTTTACAAGATTGTAGTGTGTAGATTCACGATTGCAGGACTTCGCTAGTTGCACCTTAACTGAAACGCGTTGACTTTTCTCCTGGGGAGGATGTACGCTCAAAGATCGGCATAATTTGAAAGTTCAGATCGTATTTAAACTTCTCAGACCGACCTATTTTGATGAAAATTGCACCAAATAGGAAAATTCAACCACTAAATACAGTAAGGTATAAGTAATCCAGCGAAGACTCTTACAATATTAAACAATCATCAAAGGTAAAACTCATTTGCGTACATGGCTAAGGTGAATCACACTACTTGAAAAGGAAATATTTATGTACAGTAATTAATATAAAAGCCAAGGGCATGGGGGCTGGGGGGGCGCCAGCCCCCCAGTGAAAAATGCGGAGGGGCAGAAGTATCATTGGCCCCCCCCCCCCGTTCGCAAGTCAGAAAACCCCTTTTTCATTTCCAAATGAGAAAAAAATCTCATTTGGAGCACCAAATTGTATCTAAGGCCAGGTGAAAATGCAAAATTATATACAAAATGGAGTGGGTGGGTTGAAGTGTGCTATATATTGCACCAAATTGCATCTGAGGCCACCTGGAAATGCAAAAAAAATTCCAAAGCGGAGGGGGACACCCCCTACCCTTAGACCCCTCCCCCAGGCCGGCCATCAGTCTTCAGCCCCCCCCCACTAAAAAGTACCTTCCTACGCCACTGATACAAGCTAATGTTCAAAGCTAATAACCTTGAAAGGTGCAGAGACGGCCAGTGACCAAAAGTGAACATCAGTGTTACTAGAGGGCCGATTTTCACATGTGGGCCGAGCCCACAAAATTTGGAGACCCATAACTTTAAAAGTAAAGGTCCAATATTGATGGAAAAAGTGTCACTTTAAAGCTAATGCAATGGGAATTAACAATCCACTGTCAGATATAAGGTAGACTACATTAATCAATAATTGAACATTTGACCTTTACTTTGACCTTGGAAATTACCTTGTGAAACCATTTCGTATTCTTCAAAATTCTGAATTTTTTGATAACCTACCTATAATTTCAAAGAAAAGTTTGGTTGCATTTTTTTAAGTTTTGAAATTTTGTATCTCTGTAACAGGAACCTGAAAATAGTCATCTCAGCAATTCTATACAGTTATCATGCAATTTACACTGAGTAACACAATTAAGATGCAGGAAAAGTGACACACCAAAATATTTGCATAATTTGTAATACAAGACAGCATTCAACTGTGACATCTCTCTCTAAGCATTACAATGTGTAAATTATAACTGTAAATACTGTGCTACTTCAGGCAAGAATAATAATTCAGAATCCATTGTTCTATTGACATATATGGATGCTATATGATATCATACGGGCCTATAAATTTACAAGCAAATCTTTCGTTGGCGCCAAAATCAAGTTGATCAGCTTTTACGTTGTTTCTTCGTATATATAATTAAGATATATGTCGTAGAATTTACCTACAACATTTATTTTGTGATAAATTATCTATTTTAATGATAGTGTAAATTTATTCCCTGACAGGTGTGACAACTGCATTCAGTGTAAATATACCTTGAATTTCAGGATAAACTAGAACACAACAGGCCAAATGTCATACATGTCTAGTAGATATCCGTAAATCTCAAATAATTTTGGCCCTTATCTTGTTATTTCTAAGCCAAATCCCTTCAAAGATGTATGTGTGAGAGTCAACTAATGTTTGTGTCACCTACAGTGTTAGATTGACTAGAACAAAATTGAAAGTGCATGCTTATGTATAGAGCTATGTCCAGAACATAAAATCTGGTGAGTTTTTTGGTCTATACTTAGGATACTGTACATGCAACAAGAGCCCATCAAAATTATATTTTGGATGAGAAACAAAATGTGCATTGATGACATTACTTGAAGTAACCATTTCACTCTACAAATAAGATATTATAACAAGGTCTTTGATATATTTATAACGATCAATATGTATACCTGAGGTGTGCTAGTTTTTTTCTATCAAATTTCAGGTTACAGTTTGAAAATTGTTGTTTAAACACTTATTTTCAATAGGAGACACATATTCCTGCTCATATATAGCAAGTAACTGTTTGCCACATCAAATTTCCACATACCAGGGCTCCAACATAAAAGAAGTACCCCAACACACTGTACTATATTATCACATAGATTCAGGCCACTCTTTTATTCTCCTGTTCATCTTCATTGACATAAACTATCGACACAATAGGGTATGTACAGGTTCCTGTTTATCTGGTCTTGGGGTAGTGTTCAGGTTCAGCTGAAGAGAATCACTACTCTAGCTTTTTCACACTGGTGCTTCTTTTGTTGGCTGTTTTGAGTGATCAGGGAATTATCTTAAGCTTTGTTTGCTGGAGAATATTAATTGATGTAGAGAGGCTTTCTAGACAGAGTAGTCAATTTGCTGACAAGATGACAATGGTGAATGAAGCAGTCATTAAATTTCTTAACTGTTAATTACACAATTAACTTCAAGTTCTTAATCACTAACATGGCCTTAGTAAACTTACCAGAAGGTACAGTAAGAAATGTGGAGTTACTATGCCAAATTTGACTGCACTAGAAAATCTATTATATTAAGGAAGATGCACAAGTTCTATATTCTACACAATCCAAACATGTGTGTACTTTAGCAACAGTTGCAGTGGGTATTGTTGAGACAAAAACATAAGATTAATTGTGCTTTAAGCTATATCATGATCTACAGTTCCTGGCAATAGCTGAATGTAACAACTGGATTAATTTCTAAAAGTACAAGATAAAGTGCACAGTAAGCATTGTCCACAATCTGAAACTGTATAAGAGTACAATGTTAGGAGCGCAAGTAAATACTAACATGGTTTGATTGTGCTTGAACCTAAGTTCAATTGATTCATTTGGACAAATATTGTCTGCAAAGACTGAAAGAGGAGTCACAGTGTTTAAATATTTTGGTTCATACCTATTTTGATAAGGCCAGTTACAAGGTAAAATACACATTAAGCATAGTCCACACAATCTGAAACTGTACAAGAGTACAATGTTAGGAGTACAAGTGACTACAAACATGGCTTGATTGTGCTTGAACGTAATTTCAATTGATTCACTAACCAAACTATTGTCCCCAGAGACTGGAAAAGGAGATATTGATGTTTAAGGTTAAGGCTGTTTCAGATCGGGTAACTTACACAATGACAGGTGACCGGACAACTCCCCCCTGGACAATTACCCCCCGGACAATTACCCCCCAGACAACTCCCCCTGGACAATTACACCCCGGACAATTCCCACCCAGACAATTCCCACCCCGGACTGTTCCCACCCCAGACAATTCCCCCGGACAATTCCCATCCCGGACGACTTCCCCCGGACAATTACCCCCCGGTCAGTAACCCTCCCGGACAATTTCCCCTCGGACTATTCCCCCCCCCCCCTCGGGCAATTGCCCACAGAAAACTGTCAATCGGGAGCACCCAATTGGGACGATTTTAGAGGCTTTTGCTCCCAAATGTGGTCCCCCTACTCACGAAGCAGAGGCGTATCCAGGATTTTCTAACCCGGGGGGCGCGAATTACTATCTAAGCGGAGCATCACCATCGGTTGGCGTGCAGCGTAGAAGACAATTTTGGGTTGTGATACCCCCCAGATCACCGGAAATGGCACTTCTCGGGCTTGAAATGACCAACCAGATGTACACTTTTGCCTGAGAACCAAGAATTTCCCCATAGTTTTTTTTTTGTTTCATCCATAACCGTTTTGAAGATTTCAACACAGTCACACATCATGTTCGACCTCATCACATCTCCTGTGGATCATTGCTTTTGTAGGTGATTCAACGCTGCGACCCACAATACCCGTAAGCACCATTTTCGAGGTTTTAAGCCCATTATTTGTTCAGAATTTTGAAATTCACAATTATCGTAAATAAATTCACTTCAAAACATACCCATAATGTTGCACATTTCATCTATGGACAACCAATATAGAAAAACCTTCTTCAAACCCTAACAGACCGGTCAAAATTGCACGAGTAGAGGGAAGAATGATGAAGAATGGTGGTCAGGGAATTTTTGAAAATTCAGACACAATTAATTTATTGGTGTACAAATATTAAACCTCTTATAACGGCTACTATAAAACTTCGTTGAAGGAAATGAAAAAAATGAAAAAGATTCCCGAAACCGAACACTTCGCACATCTGCAGTTTGGATGCTGTTCATCACAGAACGCCATTATAGGTGTAACACACTACTTGATACTATCTAAGTGGAGCGCCACCATCGGTTGGCGCGGAGCGTACAACGATTTTTTGGCCAAAAAATACCCCTAGATCGTCGGAAAAGACACTTCCTGTTAAAGTTGCATTTACACATCGGTTATTTTGGGAAATTGCAAAGTCGGGAGTGGTCACACTCCATGTAGGTCAGTGCACGACCTCTAGACGTCACTAATACACAACACGATCACTTGTTATCGATAAAGTGGTGCCTTGCCAGATTTTGTCAAGGTCTTGGTATTTCGGGCGAAGGTCATTACTTAAGTTTCGTAACTCATCGAGAAGCGATTAGAGGGGTGGGGCGTAGGGTTGTGAGCGCGCGTTTTCATGCAGATGGGAACAAGGAAGTGGTGGGTGCGTCCTTTTCTCCTTTTTCTCTACTTTTTTCTTTTTCTTTTCCCTTCCTTCCTCCTCTTTTCCCTTTTTTCTTCTCTTAGTTTTCTCTCTTCTTGGGTTCTTCTACCCAATGTGTTACTCATATACACCAATATTAGATTGGTCAAAGCTTCCCTTCTTGAGATATCGTATTTACAAGCGAGGCTTTACACCCCCCCCCCCCGCCGAAACACACACGCATACACACGCACACACTCTCCGCCCGCATGAATGCATAGGTTACGATTGTCATCGAAACCAAAAATGAAATCTCTTGTTGCACACCCCCATTTTTCAATGGAATAATAGCCTTAAAGGAATTGTCTGGTGGAAGATTTTGATACATTGTCTTTGTAGTTATTATTTTTCTCTTTCTAACCATGTAAAAATTGTCCCCATTCAACGTTTCATTCTTGTAGAAATCTGGTTTTCAAATTCACCAGTTTCTCACCAAAAGTACCGTTTGTTCGAACGCTTCAATATGGTGATTGACGTAGTGGTTGCAGATAGGCAAAACAGGCGACTTGAAGTTAGCACTCCCAATTCCGCAGCAAACAAACTCACGTGTAAGCACATTGGATTGCCTCATATATATAACGTACATACTCGCGAACGTATATACTACGATGCTCAGTTGGTGTACTTGTATAGCGTTACACATAGTACACTCACACTCAAACCACAGTTCATTAACTGTTCTTCGAAATCGCTGAAATAAAATTCACGGATCAAATTAACAGTAAAAGGAAACTTGTAAAGTATTCGTTAAACCGAAAGATGAAACTTGGCGCCGAATCGATGTCATCGCAGAACTGTCCGATTGTAAACGTTAGGGTAGCCTATACACGCGAACATTATTCGCGCTGGAGCTGGATACCGCGATGTGTAAACAACGAAGAGCCTGCTGTTAAAACTTATCTTGTGTTTCACAAAGACCACGAAACCACCGATCTACTACATATATTGCGGCTTAAGGAGTTTTTTAAATCATATCTAATTTATAAGAAATTTCACCGGAAATTATTGAAGAAATTGATCGAATCGTTGTCAGAGCAGAATGTAGCAATGAGAAGCTTAGGCTTCGCAGAACTGTCCGATTGTCAACGTTTGAGTATAGCCTACATGCGAACATTTTTCGCGTTGGAGCTGGATAGCGCGATGTATAGCGTGAACAACTCGGAGTCTGCTGTTAAAATTTACCTTATGTTACACAAAGACCACGGAACCACCGATCAAGTACATGGCGGCTTAAGGAGTTTTTGAAAACATATCTAATTTTAAAGAAATTTCACCGGAAATTAAGGAAGAAATTTATCTGTATACAAACGCTGTTTTTGTTGTGATTACCGTATAGGTACTGTGCGGAGGGTGGGTTATGACGCAATCTGCTATGGCAGAGCTGACGTCACGTATTGTACTGTTCAAATCATATTTGAAATGTCTATCCATAACGATTAAAAAATCGTTTCTCTGTCAAACGCAACATTAGTGTTCTCATACTTTGACAACATGTTTGGAAAATTATTTACTATTTTTTAAGCTAACTTCTTTGGGCCACCAGACAATCCTTTTAACCCCGCCTACATCGGCTGTCAATCAATCGTCGAAATTTCCGAGGAAGGGGATTGTCCGAGGAAGGGGATTGTCCAAGGGGGAATTGTCCGGGGGGCAATTGTCATGGATGGTAATTGTCCGGAGCGGGAATTGTCCGGGGGGCAAATGTTAGGGTTGGCAATTGTCCAGGTGGGAATTGTCGGGGGGGCAATTGTCAGGGTTGGGAATTGTCCGGGTGGGAATTGTCTGATGGGGAATCGTCCGGGAGGTAATCGTCGGGGGGGAAATCGTCCAGGGGGGAGTTGTCCAGGAACCCAATGCGATCGTAACTGAAGCAGTCATTTATCTTCTAATCTGTTTATTACACAATTTAACTTCAAGACATTGCCCTCAGTTAACCTACCAGTGATATTAACGTCCATCTTTAGGAAAGGAAATGGTTGGAACACTTCAAGAGCCCTTTTCATTGCCTGTTGAAAAAGCATACAAAGCCATTAACTACATTGCCTTGATACAGCTGGTGAATGGAAAATAGAATCACATGCTTTATTATATTATAATATTTAATTGATATTCATCTGCAATATAGAATGAATAGGTTATATTGTCCACAATTTCCAAAACCGGTGTACAATGAAGAAGGTACAGTAAGAAATGTGGAGTTACATTGCCATATTTGACTGCACTAGAAAATCTATAATATTTAGGAAAATGTACAGGTTCTATATTCTACACAATCCAAACATGGGTGCACTTTAGCAAAAGTGGCAGTGGGTATTGTTGGGAAAAACACCTAAGATTAATTGTGCTTTAACCTATATCATGATCTGCAGTTCCTGGCAATAGCTGAATGTAAGAACTAGATTAATTTCTAAAAGTACAAGATAGAGTGCACAGTAAGCATTGTCCACACAATCTGAAATTGTATAAAGGTACAATGTTAGGAGCGCAATACTAACATGGCTTGATTGTGCTTGAACCTAAGTTCAATTGATTCATTTGGAGAAATATTGCCTGCAAAGACTGAAAGAGGAGTCACAGTATTTTAATTTTTTGGTTGATGCCTATTTTAATTAGGCCAGTTACAAGGTAAAATACACATTAAGCGTTGTCCACACAATCTGAAACTGTACAAGAGTACAGTGCTAGGAGTACAAGTGACTGCAAACATGGCTTGAGTGTGCTTGAAACTAAGTACAATTGATTCACTAACAAAACTATCTTCACAGACTTGAAAAGGAGATATGAATGTTGAAGGTTAAGGTTGTTTCAGATCGGGGAAGCTTACACAATGACAATCGTAACTGAAGCAGTCATTAATCTTCTAATCTGTTTATTACACAATTAACTTTAAGTCATTGCCCTCAGTTAACCTACCAGTGATATAAACGTCCATCTTTAGGAACAGAAATGGTTGGAACACTTCAAGAGCCCTTTCCATTGCCTGTTGAAAAAGCATATATAAAATCATTAACTACATTGCCTTGATACAGCTGGTTAATGGAAAACAGAATCACATGCTTTATTATATTATAATATTAAATAATTGATATTAATCTGCAATATAGAATGAATAGGTAATATTGTCCACAATATCCAAACCTGGGTACAATGAAGAAGGTACAGTAAGAAATTTGGAGTTACTATGCCAGATTTGAATGCACTAGAAAATCTATAATATTTAGGAAAATGTACAGGTTTCATATTCTACACAATCCAAACATGCACTTTAGCAACAGTTGCAGTGGCTATTGTTGAGATAAAACCCTAAGATTAATTGTGCTTTAACCTATATCATGATCTGCAGTTCCTGGCAATAGCTTAATGAAAGAACTGGATTAATTTCTACAAGTACACTATAGCGTGCACAGTAAGCATTGTCCACACAATCTGAAATTGTATAAGAGTACAATGTTAGGAGCGCAAGTTAATACTAACATGGCTTGATTGTGCTTGAACCTAAGTTCTATAGATCCATTTGGAGAAATATTGCCTGCAAAGACTGAAAGAGGAGTCACAGTATTGAAATTGTTTCGTTCATGCCTATTTTGATTAGGCCAGTTACTAGGTAAAATACACATTAAGCTTTGTCCACACAATCTGAAACTGTACAAGAGTACAATGTTAGGAGTACAAGTGACTACAAACATGGCTTGAGTGTGCTTGAACCTAAGTTCAATTGATTCGATTACAAAACTATCTTCAGAGACTGGAAAAGGAGATATGAATGTTGAAGGTTAAGGCTCTTTCAGATCTGGTAACTTACACAACGACAATCGTAACTGAAGCAGTCATTAATCTAATCTGTTTATTACACAATTAACTTCAAGTCATTGCCCTCAGTTAACCTACCAGTGATGTTAACGTCCATCTTCAGGAAAAGGAATGGTTGGAACACTTCAAGAGCCCTTTCCATTGCCTGTTGAAAAAGCATATATAAAGTCATTAACTACATTGCCTTGATACAGCTGGTAAATAGAAAATAGAATCACATGCTTTATTATATTATAATATTTAATAATTGATATTAATCTGCAGTATAGAATGAATGGGTTATATTGTACACAATATCCAAATCTGTGTACAATGAAGAAGGTACATTACGAAATGTGGAATTACTATGCCAGATTTGAAAGCACTAGAAAATTTATAATATTTATGAAAATGTACAGGCTCTATATTCTACACAATCCAAACATCGGTGCACTTTAACAACAATTGCAGTGGGAATTGTTGAGAAAAAACTCTAAGATTAATTGCGCTTTCACCTATACAGTATCATATTCTGCAGTTCAAGCAATAACTGAATGTAAGAACTGGATTAATTTCTAAAAGTACAAATTAGAGTGCACAGTAAGCATTGTCCACACAGTCTGAAACTGTATAAGAGTACAATGTTAGGAGCTCAAGTAAATACTAACATGGTTTGATTGTGCTTGAACTTAAGTTCAATTGATTCATTTGGACAAATATTGTCTGCAAAGACTGAAAGAGGAGTCACAGTATTTAAATGTTTTTGTTCATGCCTATTTTGTTTTTAGGCCAGTTACAAGGTAAAGTACACATTAAGCATTGTCCACACAATCTGAAACTGTACAAGAGTACAATGTTAGGAGTACAAGTGACTACAAACATGGCTTGATTATGCTTGAACCTAAGTTCAATTGATTCACTTACAAAACTATTGTCCCCAGAGACTAGAAAAGGAGATATTAATGTTGAAGGTTAAGGCTGATTCAGATCGGGTAACTCACACAACGACATTCGTAACTGAAGCAGTCTTTAATCTTCTAATCTGTTTATTACACATGAACTACAAGTCATTGCCCTCAGTTAACCTACCAGTGATATTAACGTCCATCTTTAGGAAAAGAAACGGTTGAACACTTCAAGAGCCCTTTCCATTGCCTGTTCAAAAAGCATATATAAAATCATTAACTACATTGCCTTGATACAGCTGGTTAATGGAAAACAGAATCACATGCTTTATTATATTATAATTTTAAATAATTGATATTAATCTGCAATAAAGAATGAATAGGTAATATTGTCCACAATATCCAAACCTGTGTACAATGAAGAAGGTACAGTAAGAAATTTGCAGTTACTATGCCAGATTTGACTGCACTAGAAAATCTATAATATTTAGGAAAATGTACAGGTTCTATATTCTACACAATCCAAACAAGTGTGCACTTTAGCAACAGTTGCAGTGGGTATTGTTGGGACAAAAACCTAAGATTAATTGTGCTTTAACCTATATCATGATCTGCAGTTCCTGGCATTAGCTGAATGTAAGAACTGGATTAATTTATAACAGTACAAAATACAGTGCACAGTAAGTATTGTCCACACAATCTGAAACTGTATAAAAGTACAATGTTAGGAGCGGAAGTTAATACTAACATGGTTTGATTGTGCTTAGACTTTACTTCAATTGATTCATTTGGAGAAATATTGTCTGCAAAGACTGAAAGAGGAGTCACAGTATTTATATTTTTTCGTTCATCCCTATTTTGTTTAGGCCAGTTACAAGGTAAAAAACACATTAAGCATTGTCCACACAATCTGAAACTGTACAAGTTTACAATGTTAGGAGTACAAGTGACTACAAACATGGCTTGAGTGTGCTTGAACCTAAGTTCAATTGATTCACTTACAAAACTATTGTCCCCAGAGACTAGAAAAGGAGATATTAATGTTGAAGGTTAAGGCTGATTCAGATCGGGTAACTTACACAACGACAATCGTAACTGAAGCAGTCTTTAATCTTCTAATCTGTTTATTACACATGAACTACAAGTCATTGCCCTCAGTTAACCTACCAGTGATATTAACGTCCATCTTCAGGAAAAGAAATGGTTGGAACACTTCAAGAGCCCTTTCCATTGCCTGTTGAAAAAGCATATAAAGTCATTAACTACATTGCCTTGATACAGCTGGTAAATAGAAAATAGAATCACATGCTTTATTATATTATAATATTTAATAATTGATATTAATCTGCAGTATAGAATGAATAGGTTATATTGTACACAATATCCAAACCTGTGTACAATGAAGAAGGTACATTAAGAAATGTGGAATTACTATGCCAGATTTGAAAGCACTAGAAAATTTATAATATTTATGAAAATGTACAGGCTCTATATTCTACACAATCCAAACATCGGTGCACTTTAACAACAATTGCAGTGGGAATTGTTGAGAAAAAACCCTAAGATTAATTGCGCTTTAACCTATACAGTATCATATTCTGCAGTTCAAGCAATAACTGAATGTAAGAACTGGATTAATTTCTAAAAGTACAAAATAGAGTGCACAGTAAGCATTGTCCACACAGTCTGAAACTGTATAAGAGTACAATGTTAGGAGCTCAAGTAAATACTAACATGGTTTGATTGTGCTTGAACTTAAGTTTAATTGATTCATTTGGACAAATATTGTCTGCAAAGACTGAAAGAGGAGTCACAGTATTTAAATGTTTTTGTTCATGCCTATTTTGTTTTTAGGCCAGTTACAAGGTAAAGTACACATTAATCATTGTCCACACAATCTGAAACTGTACAACAGTACAATGTTAGGAGTACAAGTGACTACAATCATGGCTTGATTGTGCTTGAATCTAAGTTCAATTGATTCACTTACAAAACTATTTTCCCCAGAGACTGGAAAATGAGATATTAATGTTGAAGGTTAAGCCTGATTCAGATCAGGTAACTTACACAACGACAATTGAACTAAAGCAGTCATCAATCTTCTAATCTGTGTAATACACAATTAACTTCAAGTCATTGCCCTCAGTTAACCTACCAGTGATATTAACGTCCATCTCAAGGAAAAGGAATGGTTGGAACACTTCAGGAGCCCTTTCCATTGCCTGTTGAAAAGTATATAAATTCATTAACTACATTGCTTTGATACAGCTGATTAATGGAAAATAGAATCACCTCCTTTGTTAAAATATGATATTTAATCATTGATATTAATCTGCAATATAGAATGAATAGGTTATATTGTCCACAAGATCCAAAAATGTGTACAATGAAGAAGGTACAGTAAGAAATGTGGAGTAACTATGCCAGATTTGGGTGCACTAAAAATCTATAATATTTAGGAAAATGTACAGGCTCTATATTCTACACAATCCAAACATGTGTGTACTTTAGCAACAGTTGCAGTGGGTATTTTTGAGACAAAAACCTAAGATTAATTGTGCTTTAACCTTTATCATGTTCTGCAGTTCCTGGCAATAACTGAATGTAAGAACTGGATTAATTTCTAAAAGAACAAAATAGAGTGCACAGTAAGCATTGTCCACACAATCTGAAATTGTACAAGAGTACAATGTTAGGAGCTCAAGTTAATACTAACATGGTTTGATTGTGCTTGAACTTTACTTCAATTGATTCATTTGGACAAATATTGTCTGCAAAGACTGAAAGAGGAGTCACAGTGTTTAAATTGTTTCATTCATGACTATTTTGATTAGACCAGTTACAAGGTAAAGTACACATTAATCATTGTCCACACAATCTGAAACTGTACAAGAGTACAATGTTAGGAGTACAAGTGATTACAAACAGGCTTGAGTGTGCTTGAACGTAATTTCAATTGATTCACTTACAAAACGATTGTCCATAGAGACTGGAAAAGGAGATATTTATGTTGAAGGTTAAGGCTGATTCAGATCGGGTAACTTACACAACGACAATCGTAACTGAAGCAGTCTTTAATCTTCTAATCTGTTTATTACACATTAACTGCATGTCATTGCCCTCAGTTAACCTACCAGTGATATTAACGTCCATCTTCAGGAAAAGAAATGGTTGGAACACTTCAAGAGCCCTTTCCATTGTTACAATGTTAAGAGCTCAAGTAAATACTAACATGGTTTGATTGTGCTTGAACTTAAGTTCAATTGATTCATTTGGACAAATATTGTCTGCAAAGACTGAAAGAGGAGTCACAGTGTTTAAATTTTTTCGTTCATGCCTATTATGATTAGACTAGTTACAAGGTAAAGTACACATTAAGCATTGTCCACACAATCTGAAACTGTACAAGAGTACAATGTTAAGAGTACAGTACAAGTGACTACAAACATGGCCTGATTGTGCTTGAACCTAAGTTCAATTGATTCACTTACAAAACAATTGTCCCAGAGACTGGAAAAGGAGATATTAGTGTTGAAGGTTAAGACTGATTCAGATCGGGTAACTCACACAATGACAATCGTAACTGAAGCAGTCATTGATCTTCTAATCTGTTTATTACACAATTAACTTCAATTCATTGCCCTCATTTAACCTACCAGTGATATTAACGTCCATCTTCAGGAAAAAAAATGGTTGGAACACTTCAAGAGCCCTTTCCATTGCCTGTTGAAAAAGCATATATAAAATCATTAACTACATTGCCTTGATACAGCTGGTTAATGGAAAACAGAATCACATGCTTTATTATATTATAATATTACATAATTGATATTAATCTGCAATAAAGAATGAATAGGTAATATTGTCCACAAGATCCAAACCTATGTACAATGAAGAAGGTACAGTAAGAAATTTGGAGTTACTATGCCAGATTTGACTGCACTAGAAAATCTATAATATTTAGGAAAATTCACAGGTTCCATATTGTACACAATCCAAGCATGCACTTTAGCAATAGTTGCAGTGGCTATTGTTCAGATAAAACCCGAAGATTAATTGTGCTTTAACCTATATCATGATCTGCAGTTCCTGGCAATAGCTGAATGAAAGAACTGGATTAATTTCTACAAGTACACTATAGCGTACACAGTAAGCATTGTCCACACAATCTGAAATTGTATAAGAGTACAATGTTAGGAGCGCAAGTTTATACTAACATGGCTTGATTGTGCTTGAACCTAAGTTCTATAGATTCATTTAGACAAATATTGCCTGCAAAGACTGAAAGAGGAGTCACAGTATTGAAATTGTTTCGTTCATGCCTATTTTGATTAGGCCAGTTACTAGGTAAAATACACATTAAGCATTGTCCACACAATCTGAAACTGTACAAGAGTACAATGTTAGGAGTACAAGTGACTACAAACATGGCTTGAGTGTGGTTGAACCTAAGTTCAATTGATTCGATTACAAAACTATCTTCAGAGACTGGAAAAGGAGATATGAATGTTTAAGGTTAAGGCTGTTTCTGATCTGGTAACTTACACAACGACAATCGTAACTGAAGCAGTCATTAATCTAATCTGTTTATTACACAATTAACTTCAAGTCATTGCCCTCAGTTAACCTACCAGTGATGTTAAGGTCCATCTTCAGGAAAAGGAATGGTTGGAACACCTCAGAAGCGCTTTCCATTGCCTGTTGAAAAAGCATATATAAAGTCATTAACTACATTGCTTTGATACAGCTGGTTAATTGAAAACAGAATCACTTACTTTATTATATTGTAATATTTAATAATTGATAATAATCTGCAATATAGCATGAATAGGTTATATTGTCCACAATATCCAAACCTGGGTACAATGCAGAAGGTACAGTTAGAAACGTGGAGTTACTATGCCAGATTTGACTGCACTAGAAAATCTATAATATTTAGGAAAATGTACAGGTTCTATATTCTACACAATCCAAACATCGGTGCACTTTAGCAACAGTTGCAGTGGGTATTGTTGAGAAAAAACTCTAAGATTAATTACGCTTTAACCTATACAGTATCATATTCTGCAGTTCTGGCAATAACTGAATGTAAGAACTGGATTCATTTCTAAAAGTACAAAAGAGAGTGCACAGTTAGCATTGTCCACACAATCTGAAACTGTACAAGAGTACAATGTTAGGAGTACAAGTAAATACTAACATGGTTTGATTGTGCTTGAACTTAAGTTCAATTGGTTCATTTGGACAAATATTGTCTGCAAAGACTGAAAGAGGAGTCACAGTATTTATATTTTTTTGTTCATGCCTATTTTGATTAGGCCAGTTACAAGGTAAAATACACATTAGGCAAATGTCCATGTTTAGGAAAAGAAATGGTTGGAACACTTCAAGAGCCCTTTCCATTGCCTGTTGAAAAGCATATAAAGTCATGAACTACATTGCTTTGATACAGCTGGTTAATGGAAAATAGAATCACATTCTTTATGTATTCTAATATATAATAATTGATATTCATCTGCAATATAGAATGAATAGGTTATATTGTCCACAATATCAAAACCTGTGTACAATGAAGAAGGTACAGTAAGAAATGTGGAATTACTATGCCAGATTTGACTGCACTAGAAAATCTATAATATTTAGGAAAATGTACAGGTTCTATATTCTACACAATCCAAACAAGTGTGCACTTTAGCAACAGTTGCAGTGGGTATTGTTGGGACAAAAACCTAAGATTAATTGTGCTTTAACCTATATCATGATCTGCAGTTCCTGGCATTAGCTGAATGTAAGAACTGGATTAATTTATAACAGTACAAAATAAAGTGCACAGTAAGTATTGTCCACACAATCTGAAACTGTATAAAAGTACAATGTTAGGAGCGGAAGTTAATACTAACATGGTTTGATTGTGCTTGAACTTTACTTCCATTGATTCATTTGGACAAATATTGTCTGCAAAGACTGAAAGAGGAGTCACAGTGTTTATATTTTTTCGTTCATCCCTATTTTGTTTAGGCCAGTTACAAGGTAAAGTACACATTAATCATTGTCCACACAATCTGAAACTGTACAAGAGTACAATGTTAGGAGTACAAGCAACTACAAACATGGCTTGAGTGTGCTTGAGCCTAAGTTAAATTGATTCACTTACAAAACTATTGTCCCCAGAGACTAGAAAAGGAGATATTAGTGTTGAAGGTTAAGACTGATTCAGATCGGGTAACTTACACAACGACAATCGTAACTGAAGCAGTCTTTAATCTTCTAATCTGTTTATTACACATGAACTGCAAGTCATTGCCCTCAGTTAACCTACCAGTGATATTAACGTCCATCTTCAGGAAAAGAAATGGTTGAACACTTCAAGAGCCCTTTCCATTGCCTGTTGAAAAAGCATATAAAGTCATTAACTACATTCCCTTGATACAGCTGGTAAATAGAAAATAGAATCACATGCTTTATTACATTATCATATTTAATAATTAATATTAATCTGCAATATAGAATGAATAGGTTATATTGTACACAATATCCAAACCTGTGTACAATGAAGAAGGTACATTAAAAAATGTGGAAATACTATGTCAGATTTGAAAGCACTAGAAAATCTATAATATTTAGGAAAATGTACAGGTTCTATATTCTACACAATCCAAACAAGTGTGCACTTTAGCAACAGTTGCAGTGGGTATTGTTGGGAAAAACTCTAAGATTAATTACGCTTTAACCTATACAGTATCATATTCTGCAGTTCTGGCAATAACTGAATGTAAGAACTGGATTAATTTCTAAAAGTACAAATTAGAGTGCACAGTAAGCATTGTCCACACAGTCTGAAACTGTATAAGAGTACAATGTTAGGAACTCAAGAAAATACTAACATGGTTTGATTGTGCTTGAAATTAAGTTCAATTGATTCATTTGGACAAATATTGACTGCAAAGACTGAAAGAGGAGTCACAGTATTTAATTTTTTTTTGTTCATGCCTATTTTGTTTTAAGGCCAGTTAAAAGGTAAAGTACACATCAAGCATTGTCCACACAATCTGAAACTGTACAACAGTACAATGTTAGGAGTACAAGTGACTACAAACATGTCTTGATTGTGCTTGAATCTAAGTTCAATTGATTCACTTACAAAACAATTTTCCCCAGAGACTGGAAAATGAGATATTAATGTTTAAGGTTAAGACTGATTCAGATCAGGTAACTTACACAACGACAATTGAACTAAAGCAGTCATTAATCTTCTAATCTGTTTAATACACAATTAACTTAAAGTCATTGCCCTCAGTTAACCTACCAGTGATATTAACATCCATCTCAAGGAAAAGGAATGGTTGGAACACTTCAAGAGCCCTTTCCATTGCCTGTTGAAAAAGCATATATAAAGCCATTAACTACATTGCCTTGATACAGCTGGTTAATGGAAAATAGAATCACCTTTTTTATTATAATATGATATTTAATAATTGATATTAATCTGCAATATAGGATGAATAGGTTATATTGTCCACAATATCCAAACCTGTGTAACATGAAGAAGGTACAGTAAGAAATGTGGACTTACTATGCCAGATTTGAAAGCACTAGAAAATCTATAATATTTAGGAAAATGTACAGGTTCTATATTCTACACAATCCAAACAAGTGTGCACTTTAGCAACAGTTGCAGTGGGTATTGTTTGGACAAAAACCTAAGATTAATTGTGCTTTCACCTATATCATGTTCTGCAGTTCCTGGCAATAACTGAATGTAACAACTGGATTAATTTCTAAAAGTACAAAATAGAGTGAAGTGCACAGTAAGCATTGTCCACACAATCTGAAACTGTATAAGAGTACAATTTTAGGAGCTCAATTAAATACTAACATGGTTTGATTGTGCTTGAACTTAAGTTCAATTGATTCATTTGGACAAATATTGTCTGCAAAGACTGAAAGAGGAGTCACAGTGTTTAAATTTTTTCGTTCATGCCTATTATGATTAGACTAGTTACAAGGTAAAGTACACATTAAGCATTGTCCACACAATCTGAAACTGTACAAGAGTACAATGTTAGGAGTACAAGTGACTACAAACATGGCCTGATTGTGCTTGAACCTAAGTTCAATTGGTTCACTTACAAAACAATTGTCCCAGAGACTGGAAAAGGAGATATTAGTGTTGAAGGTTAAGGCTGATTCAGATCGGGTAACTCACACAATGACAATCGTAACTGAAGCAGTCATTGATCTTCTAATCTGTTTATTACATAATTAACTTCAATTCATTGCCCTCAGTTAACCTACCAGTGATATTAACGTCCATCTTCAGGAAAAGAAATGGTTGGAACACTTCAAGAGCCCTTTCCATTGCCTGTTGAAAAAGCATATATAAAGTCATTAACTACATTGCTTTGATACAGCTGGTTAATGGAAAATAGAATCACTTTTTTTTATTATAATATGATATTTAATAATTGATATTCATCTGCAATATAGAATGAATAGGTTATATTGTCCACAATATCCAAACATGTGTACAATGAAGAAGGTACAGTAAGAAATGTGGAATTACTATGCCAGATTTGAAAGCACTAGAAAATCTATAATATTTAGGAAAATGTACAGGTTTCATATTCTACACAGTCCAAACAAGTGTGCACTTTAGCAACAGTTGCAGTGGGTATTTTTGAGACAAAAACCTAAGATTAATTGTGCTTTAACCTATATCATGTTCTGCAGGTCCGGGCAATAACTTAATGTAACTGGATTCATTTCTAAAAGTACAAAATAGAGTGCTCAGTAAGCATTGTCCACACAATCTGAAACTGTATAAGAGTACAATGTTAGGAGCTGAAGTAAATTCTAACATGGTTTGATTGTGCTTGAACCTAAGTTCAATTGATTCATTTGGACAAATATTGTCTGCAAGACTGAAAGAGGAGTCACAGTATTTATATTTTTTTCGTTCATGCCTATTTTGTTTAGGCCAGTTACAAGGTAAAATACACATTAAGCATTGTCCACACAATCTGTAACTGTACAAGAGTACAATGTTAGTGAGTACAAGTGACTACAAACAGGCTTGAGTGTGCTTGAACCTCATTTCAATTGATTCACTTACAAAACAATTGTCCCCAGAGACTGGAAAAGGAGATACTGTATTAATGTTTAAGGTTAAGGCTGATTCAGATCGGGTAACTCACACAACGACAATTGTAAATGAAGCAGTCATTAATCTTCTAATCTGATTATTACACAATTAACTTCAAGTCATTGCCCTCTGTGAACCTACCTGTACCAGTGATATTAACATCCATCTTTAGGAAAAGAAATGGTTGGAACACTTCAAGAGCCCTTTCCATTGCCTGTTGAAAAAGCATAGATATAAAATCATTAACTGCATTGCCTTGATACAGCTGGTTAATGGAAAATAGAATCACATGCAAATATTATATTCTAATATTTAATAATTGATATTAATCTGCAATATAGAATGAATAGGTTATATTGTCCACAATATCCAAACCTGTGTAAAATGAAGAAGGTATACACAGTAAGAAATGTGGAGTTACTATGCCAGATTTGAAAGCACTTGAAAATCTATAATATTTAGGAAAATGTACAGGTTCTATATTCTACGCAATTCAAACATGTGTGTACCTTAGCAACAGTTGCAGTGGGTATATTTGAGACAAAATCCTAAGATAAATTGTGCTTTAACCTATATCATGTTCTGCAGTTCCTGGCAATAACTGAATGTAACTGGATTAATTTCTTAGAGTAGAAAATAGAGTGCACAGTTAGCATTAAGCATTGTCCACACAATCTGAAACTGTACAAGAGTACAATGTTAGGAGTACAAGTCAAGAGTGCTACGAACATGGCTTGAAATTAAGTTCAATTGATTCACTCACAAAACTATTGTCCCTAGAGACTGGAAAAGGAGATATTAACTGTGTAGGATTTATACAGTCATCTCGGATGGCTAGAAAATCAAAACCGTACAAGAGTAGCCTACCTTATCTGTTTTATTATCTATAGATGAAAAGTTGTTGGTTTGGGCCTAGTAAGTCTGATAGGGTACAGCTAGTGGCCAAACTAATATGGAGTAGCCTATGCATGATTTTGCACTGCACCAAGACCATCATGAAAACTATGACAGCTTTCGGGCGTCTATTTGCCACTCTGAGAAGCTGTCCATGAATAATGACTAAGGGTAACCTAGGGCCGGGAGTAAGGATAGGCCCACTTAATAAGATAGTAACATAATCTCAGTGAATGTTCAACATTTACCCAATTAGTAAACCTTTTTTGGTTAAGGCTTGTTTGTGTATGTAGGCACAACAACATTAAGTCCTTGGGGCAAACAGTGCATTTATTAGCACATTGTTTACATGACACAGTCTATAGTCTACATTTATTAGGACTGTCATTCCTCAAACTAAAGTAAACAAAACGCATTCACATGAAAGGCTGCAGTGTTTCCTTTCGCCAGATAACTACCACTATAAGCTATGAAAACAACCAAACTGACAATATATTTTTTCTCGCCAGTATGCATGCATGTAGGCCTAACCTTTTTTTAAGGTCAGCGTACCGTAATTTACAACTAGTGTAAGCCAACACTCCAACAGAGTAATTAAGTTAGCCGTAGTACAGCCTAACGTTAATGTTAATAAATCAATACTAGCCGATCTAACTACAGTGTTATTCATAGGCTCTACGTTATGAAAACTTCTTGCTTCTTTCGTACTGTAGGTCTGTATGCCAACTGCAGAATTAATTCCGGTACTCTTTTAGGGACCGTACCTATAATAATATCCAGCATGAACTTCACGATAGCGTTATCCGACACCCTATCGTTAGAGTTATACCATTTAAACAACTGTACTAACCTTGAATAAAGTTGAGTAAACTTCGGAAAATGTACAGGTTCTATATTCTATGCAATTCAAACATGTGTGTACTTTAGCAACAGTTGCAGTGGGTATATTTGAGACAAAATCCTAAGATTAATTGTGCTTTAACCTATATCATGTTCTGCAGTTCCTGGCAATAACTGAATGTAACAACTGGATTAATTTCTAAAAGTACAAAATAGAGTGAAGTGCACAGTAAGCATTGTCCACACAATCTGAAACTGTATAAGAGTACAATTTTAGGAGCTCAATTAAATACTAACATGGTTTGATTGTGCTTGAACTTAAGTTCAATTGATTCATTTGGACAAATATTGTCTGCAAAGACTGAAAGAGGAGTCACAGTGTTTAAATTTTTTCGTTCATGCCTATTATGATTAGACTAGTTACAAGGTAAAGTACACATTAAGCATTGTCCACACAATCTGAAACTGTACAAGAGTACAATGTTAGGAGTACAAGTGACTACAAACATGGCCTGATTGTGCTTGAACCTAAGTTCAATTGGTTCACTTACAAAACAATTGTCCCAGAGACTGGAAAAGGAGATATTAGTGTTGAAGGTTAAGGCTGATTCAGATCGGGTAACTCACACAATGACAATCGTAACTGAAGCAGTCATTGATCTTCTAATCTGTTTATTACATAATTAACTTCAATTCATTGCCCTCAGTTAACCTACCAGTGATATTAACGTCCATCTTCAGGAAAAGAAATGGTTGGAACACTTCAAGAGCCCTTTCCATTGCCTGTTGAAAAAGCATATATAAAGTCATTAACTACATTGCTTTGATACAGCTGGTTAATGGAAAATAGAATCACTTTTTTTTATTATAATATGATATTTAATAATTGATATTCATCTGCAATATAGAATGAATAGGTTATATTGTCCACAATATCCAAACATGTGTACAATGAAGAAGGTACAGTAAGAAATGTGGAGTTACTATGCCAGATTTGAAAGCACTAGAAAATCTATAATATTTAGGAAAATGTACAGGTTTCATATTCTACACAGTCCAAACAAGTGTGCACTTTAGCAACAGTTGCAGTGGGTATTTTTGAGACAAAAACCTAAGATTAATTGTGCTTTAACCTATATCATGTTCTGCAGGTCCGGGCAATAACTTAATGTAACTGGATTCATTTCTAAAAGTACAAAATAGAGTGCTCAGTAAGCATTGTCCACACAATCTGAAACTGTATAAGAGTACAATGTTAGGAGCTGAAGTAAATTCTAACATGGTTTGATTGTGCTTGAACCTAAGTTCAATTGATTCATTTGGACAAATATTGTCTGCAAGACTGAAAGAGGAGTCACAGTATTTATATTTTTTTCGTTCATGCCTATTTTGTTTAGGCCAGTTACAAGGTAAAATACACATTAAGCATTGTCCACACAATCTGTAACTGTACAAGAGTACAATGTTAGTGAGTACAAGTGACTACAAACAGGCTTGAGTGTGCTTGAACCTCATTTCAATTGATTCACTTACAAAACAATTGTCCCCAGAGACTGGAAAAGGAGATACTGTATTAATGTTTAAGGTTAAGGCTGATTCAGATCGGGTAACTCACACAACGACAATTGTAAATGAAGCAGTCATTAATCTTCTAATCTGATTATTACACAATTAACTTCAAGTCATTGCCCTCTGTGAACCTACCTGTACCAGTGATATTAACATCCATCTTTAGGAAAAGAAATGGTTGGAACACTTCAAGAGCCCTTTCCATTGCCTGTTGAAAAAGCATAGATATAAAATCATTAACTGCATTGCCTTGATACAGCTGGTTAATGGAAAATAGAATCACATGCAAATATTATATTCTAATATTTAATAATTGATATTAATCTGCAATATAGAATGAATAGGTTATATTGTCCACAATATCCAAACCTGTGTAAAATGAAGAAGGTATACACAGTAAGAAATGTGGAGTTACTATGCCAGATTTGAAAGCACTTGAAAATCTATAATATTTAGGAAAATGTACAGGTTCTATATTCTACGCAATTCAAACATGTGTGTACCTTAGCAACAGTTGCAGTGGGTATATTTGAGACAAAATCCTAAGATAAATTGTGCTTTAACCTATATCATGTTCTGCAGTTCCTGGCAATAACTGAATGTAACTGGATTAATTTCTTAGAGTAGAAAATAGAGTGCACAGTTAGCATTAAGCATTGTCCACACAATCTGAAACTGTACAAGAGTACAATGTTAGGAGTACAAGTCAAGAGTGCTACGAACATGGCTTGAAATTAAGTTCAATTGATTCACTCACAAAACTATTGTCCCTAGAGACTGGAAAAGGAGATATTAACTGTGTAGGATTTATACAGTCATCTCGGATGGCTAGAAAATCAAAACCGTACAAGAGTAGCCTACCTTATCTGTTTTATTATCTATAGATGAAAAGTTGTTGGTTTGGGCCTAGTAAGTCTGATAGGGTACAGCTAGTGGCCAAACTAATATGGAGTAGCCTATGCATGATTTTGCACTGCACCAAGACCATCATGAAAACTATGACAGCTTTCGGGCGTCTATTTGCCACTCTGAGAAGCTGTCCATGAATAATGACTAAGGGTAACCTAGGGCCGGGAGTAAGGATAGGCCCACTTAATAAGATAGTAACATAATCTCAGTGAATGTTCAACATTTACCCAATTAGTAAACCTTTTTTGGTTAAGGCTTGTTTGTGTATGTAGGCACAACAACATTAAGTCCTTGGGGCAAACAGTGCATTTATTAGCACATTGTTTACATGACACAGTCTATAGTCTACATTTATTAGGACTGTCATTCCTCAAACTAAAGTAAACAAAACGCATTCACATGAAAGGCTGCAGTGTTTCCTTTCGCCAGATAACTACCACTATAAGCTATGAAAACAACCAAACTGACAATATATTTTTTCTCGCCAGTATGCATGCATGTAGGCCTAACCTTTTTTTAAGGTCAGCGTACCGTAATTTACAACTAGTGTAAGCCAACACTCCAACAGAGTAATTAAGTTAGCCGTAGTACAGCCTAACGTTAATGTTAATAAATCAATACTAGCCGATCTAACTACAGTGTTATTCATAGGCTCTACGTTATGAAAAATTCTTGCTTCTTTCGTACTGTAGGTCTGTATGCCAACTGCAGAATTAATTCCGGTACTCTTTTAGGGACCGTACCTATAATAATATCCAGCATGAACTTCACGATAGCGTTATCCGACACCCTATCGTTAGAGTTATACCATTTAAACAACTGTACTAACCTTGAATAAAGTTGAGTAAACTTCGGAAAATGTACAGGTTCTATATTCTATGCAATTCAAACATGTGTGTACTTTAGCAACAGTTGCAGTGGGTATATTTGAGACAAAATCCTAAGATTAATTGTGCTTTAACCTATATCATGTTCTGCAGTTCCTGGCAATAACTGAATGTAACTGGATTAATTTCTAAAAGTAGAAAATAGAGTGCACAGTAAGCATTAAACATTGTCCACACAATCTGAAACTGTACAAGAGTACCATTTTTGGAGTACAAGTCAAGAGTGCTATGAACATGGCTTGAAATTAAGTTCAATTGATTCACTCACAAAACTATTGTCCCTAGAGACTGGAAAAGGAGATATTAACTGTGTAGGATTTATACAGTCATCTGGGACGGCTAGAAAATCAAAACCGTACAAGAGTAGCCTACCTTATCTGTTTTATTATCTATAGATGAAAAGTTGTTGGTTTGGGCCTAGTAAGTCTGATAGGGTACAGCTAGTGGCCAAACTAATATGGAGTAGCCTATGCATGATTTTGCACTGCACCAAGACCATCATGAGAACTATGACAGCTTTCGGGCGTCTATTTGCCACTCTGAGAAGCTGTCCATGAATAATGACTAAGGGTAACCTAGGGCCGGGAGTAAGGATACATGTAGGCCCACTTAAAAAGATAGTAACATAATCTCAGTGAATGTTCAACATTTACCCAATTAGTAAACCTTTTTTGGTTAAGGCTTGTTTGTGCATGTAGGCACAACAACATTAAGTCCTTGGGGCAAACAGTGCATTTATTAGCACATTGTTTACATGACACAGTCTATAGTCTACATTTATTAGGACTGTCATTCCTCAAACTAAAGTAAACAAAACGCATTCACATGAAAGGCTGCAGTGTTTCCTTTCGCCAGATAACTACCACTATAAGCTACGAAAACAACCAAACTGACAATATATTTTTACTCGCCAGTATGCATGCATGTAGGCCTAACCTTTTTTCAAGGTCAGCGTACCGTAATTTACAACTAGTGTAAGCCAACACTCCAACAGAGTAATTAAGTTAGCCGTAGTACAGCCTAACGTTAACGTTAATATTATCAATACTAGCCGATGTAACTACAGTGTAATTCATAGGCTCTACGTTATGAAAACTTCTTGCTTCTTTCGTAGGTCTGTATGCCAACTGCAGAATTAATTCCGGTACTCTTTTAGGACCGTACCTATAATAATATCCAGCATGAACTTCACGATAGCGTTATCCGACACCCTATCGTTAGAGTTATACCATTTAAACAACTGTACTAACCTTGAATAAAGTTGAGTAAACTTCGGCCGTAGACTGTATTACGTAAAAGTGAGGAGTAAGGTCATTAGCAAACTTGAAGGCGTCGGCTTTCTCATTCAGATACTGTAGAGACGGTGCTTGCTCACGCTCATTTAGATGTTAAGCTGCTGTACAAGATTATGTAGACGGAAATTTGAGGGCGCTATGCGAATTTTGGAATGATTAAAATCACATTCAACCGATTATGTGGACAAAAATAAAAGTTCGTAATTTCACTAGGAGCGTATGTTTTGTGGGGGGTAGAGCCTGTTTAGAGCAACTGCGTTACGTGGACATCGAATGTCCACATAATCGGTTAGTGTCCACATAGCGCGGTCGGATACTAACGAATGTCCACGTAATCCAGGTCGAGTGAGAGTATATATATATATATATATATATATATATATATATATATATATATATATATATATATATGCAAGTATATATATATATATGTATATATATATATATATATGTTTATATATATATATATATATACATACATATATATATATATATATACATATATATATATATATATATATATATATACTTGCATATATATATATATATATATATATATATATATATATATATATATATATATATATATATATATATATATTGTTACGAGGGCCCATTGTAGCCTAGCGCTAGTTTCTGCTAGTGAGGAACCTAATGTTATTATATAGAAAGTATATGAAAAATGGCCTACGTGACAATCAATATTTGAGAAATTAGGTCGGGTTAACGTCAGGGTGTTATTTATGTAATGAGCAATACACGATTGTTCTGGTATATTCCTCATGAGCACGCTCTGGTCTCGGGTTAACATCGGTTTACGTGAGATCAAGTATAAGCTGTGCACATTTTCGTGGATCTTCTGGAATGTTCGCGAGATATCCAAAGGACTTCCAAGAATAGAGAAACTGGGTCAAGTGTATCGAGAAAGATCTAGATGATTCTTGACATGGCGAATCGTATAAAAACCCGCCCAGATCGGAGAGTTTCTCAGTTTCTGAACGAATACAAGCGACGACACATAATTATACCATTCTACTATATATCGTCAGTGCTCAACTGCCAGTAGTTTCTGAAGGATTGAGATATCGATACCAAGATTGATTCTACACTTCCATTCAGAAGTTTGAAGAGGACTTTGCTGTGAAAATACAGTTTTCCAGTCTTTATTGCGGAGAAGGTGAAGAATTTCTGTCTCCGTTGAGGAAGTTCGTTACGCCAGGAGTTGGTGGCTATAAAGCTGATTTTGGACTGACTCTGGTAATATTTAGTCGGCGAGAAGTTCGGCTTGTGCTTCACTCTATTATGGCTGGAAGTCCGTCTTCTATATTGGAGCATCGCCGGAAAGAAGGTGACTGCTGTTTCTGGGATCGCGAGAAACTTCGTCGAGGACCAGTGAATTTCGCGGTACAACGGACCGAGAATCGTCGTCATCAAGGTCGTGGCCGCTGAGGGATATCGCCGTTGGAAGAGACCAGCGTGTTATAAAGTGTATCCTATCTTGTTAAGTTTGTGAGTAATTTTCTATATATTTGTAATTACCACTTGTTGTTGTTGGTTCGAAATCCATTGTTCAATATAGTTTATGTTCTCATTCAAATTCTCTAGACTCGTCAATTTGTCTGTGTTCCTTGCGGAAACGAGCCCAGGCTTGTGTCTCGTTAAAAATTAATCATCGAGACCTCTCGCATTCCAACGTAACAAAATTGGGGGCCTATCCGGGAAAGGTTTACAAAATTTGTGACCTATCCGTTTGAGAGGAATTCATTTGTGAGAATCTTTGTTTTTCAAATTGTCTAGAGAGAAAACGTGAGAGAACATGGAGTTCGAGCCAGAGGAATTTCTCAAAGATGTAACTTGGGAAAAATATTGATGGCCTAAAGAAGCCAGATTTGATGGCATTAGCCAAATATTATAGCTTAGGCGTAAAGCAAGCAACGAGGAAACACGTTGTAAAGAATGGGTTGATCGATGTGTTAGTTGACGAAGAAATTCTCGATGAGTCATGTTTGTTAAAAAAGGGTGAAATTCTGACAGAAATCGGTGGTGACGCCGTTCAGCTAAAACAGTTAGAAATCGAAATGGAAAAAATCGGACTAGAAAAAGAACTGGAACTAAAAACGGCTCGAATCTGAAACACACCTGAAGGAATTAGAAATTCAGGCAAAGTATACATCGGAATCGGAATCTGACTCATCACCCTCCTCGTCAGCTCATCGATCACAACCATATTTTGATGCCTCGAAGTACATTAAATTGGTGCGGAAATTTACCGAAATAGAGGTAGATAAATATTTTCGACACTCTGAGAAAGTGGCTGCGAATATGAAGTGGCCGAAAGAGGTGTGGACGTTGCTTTTATAGAGTAGTTTTCTTGGGAAAGCACGGGAAGTGTATTCGGCTCTCCCTATGGAAAAGAGTGAAAACTACGATGAAGTGAAGCAGGCGATCCTCAAAGCCTATGAGCTGGTGCCAGAGGCATACCGACAGAAATTTAGGGGGGCTAGAAAAAATGATAATCAGACACATGTAGAATTTGCCAGAATAAAGGAGCAAATGTTTGATAGGTGGCTCCACTCTAAGGATGTAGGGGAGAATTTTGTCAAATTACGACAATTGTTCCTGATTGAGGAATTTAAAAGATGTATCCACCCCGACATCAAAACTCATATTAATGAGAGAATGATTGACACCTTGCATGATGCGGCAACGAAAGCAGATGACTATGCCCTGACCCACAAACTGAGCCCAAATAAGTTTTACCAGACTAGGAGCCAGAAACCCAAAATAAACACAGAGGTAAAAGGGACACCCGATTCAAAGGGAAACAGCGGCAAATGGAATTCTGGGGGCACGAAACCACCAAGTGGGATTGGATTCAAAAAGCAAGTTACTTGCTATAATTGTAACAAACCTGGTCATCTCATGTCACAATGTTATCTGCTACAAAATCAAAATTCTCAAAGAAAACAGGAGGGATTCTCAAAATCACCCCCTAATACAGTTGGATATGTTGCCTCACAGAGGAATTCGAATCGAATTGACAAAGAAATCCAAAAGAAGGAGTTAGCCAAAAATCAAGTGAATAAGGTATTCCAACCATTCATTATGGAGGGTAGCATATCAATTAGTGATGATTTTTCGCCCCAACAAATTAAGATTTTTAGGGACACAGGTTGTTCACAGTCGCTCATTTTAGAAGAAACGTTGCCCTTTGGTGAACAGAGTTCGACTGGAACGTGTGCATTAATCCATGGAATAAAGATGGAGACTATCAGTGTTTAACCTAGAGTGTGGTTTGGTGTCCGGCCAAGTGCTGGTTGGTGTTATGTCGGAATTGCCGATAAAAGGTGTTTCCATGATGCTTGGAAATGACCTGGCAGGGGATAAGGTTCTCCCTAATCCCATTGTTACAAATACGCCCTCTAATGTTAGTAGCCACGAGGAAGATGAAATATATCCTGCGTGTGTAATGACTAGGGCAATGAGTAAAAAGGCAGTCTCGGAAGTGGAGGAGTCTGAGAGCTGTCAGAATGATTTCTTCAAGTTGGCAGACACATTTTTTAAGGTGTTGAATGACACAGAAAGTAGTTCGGGAGATAATCAAAAGGTAGAAAAAGAAGATCCTTTGAGTCGCAACAAATTGAGTTTAGAACAAAGTCGTGACCCTGAACTGATAGATTTAGTTAAAGAGGCAGTGACCCCACAAGAAGCGGAGGATAACCATGTCTGCTTCTACAAACAAAATGGCGTGATGATGAGAAAATGGCGACCGCTAGATGCACCTGCAGATGAGGAATGGCAAGTGGTGCACCAAATTGTTGTACCCAAGGTGTACCACAGTGACGTCATGAGCATGGCCCATGATAGTCCAATGGCAGGACATTTAGGCGTCAGGAAAACCTGTGATAGGATTCTAAAACATTTTTGGTGGCCCAAAATCAGGAGTGATGTGGCTGATTACTGTAGGTCGTGCCATACATGTCAGGTGGTTGGGAAGCCCAACCAGAAAATACCGCCTGCACCTTTGAAGCCAATCCCTGCTTTTGATGAGCCTTTTAGTAGAGTCATTATTGATTGCGTTGGTCCTCTCCCTAAAACGAAATCAGGCAGACAAAATTTGGAGCAAGGTCAAGCCAAAATGAAACAATGGTATGAAAAAAATGCTAAGAACAGAGTGTTCAAACCAGGAATTATTTAATTATTAAAAAGGAATGTCTTGCACTCCTGTTATCACTGCAACATTTCGATGTATATTTGCATGCTACTGTACCCTGTGCTTGTGTTTACTGATCATAATCCTCTCACTTTCATACATAGAATGAAGAATAAGAATCAGAGATTAATGAGATGGAGTTTAACTTACAAGAGTATAATCTTGATGTGAGGCACATAAAAGGAAAAGACAATGTGATGGCAGATGCAATGTCCTGATTCACATAAATTTATTGTATATATGACAAGACAAAGATAATGTCACTATGCATGTGTATAAAGAACACTCAGAATTATTTATTATGCATAACTTAAAAGTTGTTTGATGAATGTTTAACAAAAATTTGTTCAAGTGTAACAAAGTTCATATTTTATGATATAGTATGTGATAAGATATAGCAGAATGTAAGAGATAAGAAAGTTTTCATTACATTCAAACTTTCCTTTAAGGGGGAGGGTGTTACGAGGGCCCATTGTAGCCTAGCGCTAGTTGCTGCTAGTGAGGAACCTAATGTTATTATATAGAAAGTATATGAAAAATGGCCTAAGTGACAATCAATATTTGAGAAATTAGGTCGGGTTAACGTCAGGATGTTATTTATGTCATGAGCAATAGACGATTGTTCTGGTATATTCCTCATGATGACGCGCTGGTCTCGGGTTAACATCGGTTTACGTGAGATCAAGTATAAGCTGTGCACATTTTCGTGGATCCTCTGGAATGTTCGCGAGATATCCAAAGGACTTCCAAGAATAGAGAAACTAGGTCAAGTGTATCGAGAAAGATCTAGATGATTCTTGACATGGCGAATCGTATAAAAACCCGCCCAGATCGGAGAGTTTCTCAGTTTCTGAACGAATACAAGCGACGACACATAATTATACCATTCTACTATATATCGTCAGTGCTCAACTGCCAGTAGTTTCTGAAGGATTGAGATATCGATACCAAGATTGATTCTACACTTCCATTCAGAAGTTTGAAGAGGACTTTGCTGTGAAAATACAGTTTTCCAGTCTTTATTGCGGAGAAGGTGAAGAATTTCTGTCTCCGTTGAGGAAGTTCGTTACGCCAGGAGTTGGTGGCTATAAAGCTGATTTTGGACTGACTCTGGTAATATTTAGTCGGCGAGAAGTTCGACTTGTGCTTCACTCTATTATGGCTGGAAGTCCGTCTTCTATATTGGAGCATCGCCGGAGAGAAGGTGACTGCTGTTTCTGGGATCGCGAGAAACTTCGTCGAGGACCAGTGAATTTCGCGGTACAACGGACCGAGAATCGTCGTCATCAAGGTCGTGGCCGCTGAGGGATATCGCCGTTGGAAGAGACCAGCGTGTTATAAAGTGTATCCTATCTTGTTAAGTTTGTGAGTAATTTTCTATATATTTGTAATTACCACTTGTTGTTGTTGGTTCGAAATCCATTGTTCAATATAGTTTATGTTCTCATTCAAATTCTCTAGACTCGTCAATTTGTCTGTGTTCCTTACGGAAACGAGCCCAGGCTTGTGTCTCGTTAAAAATTAATCATCGAGACCTCTCGCATTCCAACGTAACAATATATATATATATATATATATATATATATATATATATATATATATATATATATATATATATATATATATATATATATATATATATATATATATATATATGTGTGTGTGTGTGTGTGTGTGTAATGTGTGTGTGTGTGTGTAGTAATATATATGAAATTAAAGTCAAGAAAATTAAACACATTGTGCAAGGGTACTTACACATACGTTAAATGTGGCTTATCACGAAATAAATTCGGTGGTAGCTCCGTCAACTGATTTTTCGAAAGATCACTGGGAAATAAACGTAAGCAAGAAAGCAATGTTACTGTATCATCACCAGCCGTTAACAAACTAGTTGAAACATTGACAATTTGTTATTCTTTTAATATACAACAATTGTTATAATGTATTGTTATGTGACGCCAAATTCAACGTCGATAAACTAAGCCAAATATAAAACAATAAGAAAACTCAATTACTTATCAAGTTAATTTTATCGACAATTTATTTAAACAAAGCAAAATACCTGAGAGTATCATTTTCAATTCAAACCCAAGACTTCTAAAATATTGTGAGGTACACCGATTCATGAATGGTAAGTGCCATTCCCTTAAAGCGTTCCATTCACTCCTTTGTGCAAATCATAATTCACTCCGTCGATTCCACATAATTACTTAATAACGTGAAGCGAAATATTTTAAAGTATTTAGTAGTTTTATTGATATACAGGTAGAACTCTATACAATTAACATAAAAAATATTCTCAATTACTTACACGATAGTTAACTTATATCTGGATTGTAGGCAACAAGCAGGCAGAGATGTTAACCTGTTTTCACGCAGCTGACTGTAAGAAAAGTTCAATTTTGTTTGGCCTACGTTATTAGCATACAATAAGATAAAAATTCAGTGTTGAAGACACAACATATGACCGTATTACACAAGAAACAAATACATTTCATTGAAAAGGAAATACTTAAAATGAAGCGTTATTCTCTTTCTATGTAAAGGACAGTAACGGAGGAATAATTTAATAAGATCAGGAAAATAAAAATGACTGTAAAATGCATATATTCTACACATAATGTATTCGTCCATTTTCAAATGAAATACTAATTGAACCCAGAAGCATCTCGTTGCCTCCTTCATAGCGCCTTCCTCCTCGCTTTCAACTTACATGTAAGTCATGTTCGGTGAATTAATCAAGAAATCATCGGGTAGACTAGTCATCGAACTATTCTGAAAATAACTAATAAAGAAAATTAACTGCTGCAATATGGACATATAATGATTAACAACTCCATCAACTCCACTATAAATCGAAACAGCCACGAGCGCATACTTCATAATAATATTAAAAAACATCACAAGTATTGTAATGGACAACATCGGTTCAACGAGACAGAAATTACAGTAGATAGGATAAGCTATTAAAAGAAAGAAGAAAACATGATAAGTAAATGGCACTTAGAAATGGAATGCAAAGTACATATGGTCACCAAGATCATCATCATCATCATCATCATCATCATCATCATCATCATCATCATCATCATCATCATCATCATCATCATCATCATCATCATCATCATCATCATCATCATCATCATCATCATCATCATCATCATCATCATCATCATCATCATCATCATCATCATCATCATCTTGTACTTTGGGTTTTTTCTTTCTTTACTTTTCACCAAAATCAAGTGAGTTACATCAAATTTGTTTCTGCAGAAAAAAGGAGGGTACATTTTATCACGACGTATCCACACAAAAAGGAAGAACAATTAACAACTGTATATCCAGTTACTTACACAGTTAGCAATTTATAAGTAGAATTGAACAAACTTGATGGAATCTTCGTGATTCTATTATAGGAAAAATCTCTAAAATGAAATCAGAGTGAAAAGAAATGACAAATTAATTGAATGCCAGCAAAATATGAAAAGATTATCAATCGAAAAAACAAACATGATATCATATACGTAAGTATTTGTATTTATGTATTTTTGTATTTTTGTATTACCGTACTATAGCAGTGTCAATATCTCAGACATCACGGTCGTTACAAGATTGTCACGGATGCGATCAATTTTCGTTGAGATTTAATATATTATATATCTATATATGTGTATTTAGTGCCTACGGTACATCTCTTTTTAACAGTATATGTCTATTGAAGGATGGCTTATACATGCACAACGTTACTGTTGACAAGTTGTAGACTTTTAAGACAAATTACAACTACAAGTTGTATTAAACCTTATGAAGAGACCCTTTGAATTATTGGGGCTCATCAATAAGAGTGACTGGACTATACATCTAAGACTAATACACAGACCAATAAGGTCAGTTCCTCAGACCTAAACAACACCAAATGGGAAAAAAAAAATCATGCACTCAAATGACAAATTTGTAAATGTCGAACGGTGTTCAGGGTAACAGGAAGATGTTCTATTTTTGATAGGTTATTATCATTTATAACAAAAAGCAATGGCGTAAGCTTAACTTCAATCTTAAACTAAGAATTCAAAAATAAAAAAAGACCAGGAAGAACTGTACAAACAAAAGTGGTATTAAAATCTCCCCTTGTCTTTGACGATTACATGTCAACAGCAAAGTTCTGCCTAAACTCATGATTTAAACCAGCGTTCATTCATACTTAGTAAAGATTCCTAAATCCTATTGGTCCATTCAGGTCAGCTGACCGTGATTAATCCTTTGAGTAACGCACGGTAAAATTACGGGGCATCACTTTAATAAATCTTTGGTTATATGTAACCAAAAATGTTCTGTTTTATGATTTTTCCCCCACACAAATGGTAGTGTATGAATGAACGGGGTTAATCAACGGTCTAGCGTGCGTTACTCACATGATTAATGCACTCCGGGTGTTAATGCTATCTCTGGATGCACTCGGGCTCCGCTACGCTCCGCCCTCGTTCATCGCTTGCATTATGCCCCGATCGTGCATTAATCCTGTGAGTAACTCACGCTTGACCGTTGATTAGCCCCTTATTATTCCATGATTAAACACATTGCTATGCATTATTGTTACAGAATATTTCGCAAGCAAGATATTTTCATAAATAAATCAGCTACAGTAACTGTTATTAACTTCACTTTTTTTTTGAGGGGGATATTTTATATTTATAATTTTGTGATACATTTAGGTCATATGCGTAGTGAGAATCTCACTCCAGTTTAGCCATTAACCTCAGTTTATTACATAAGCATAGGTAGATACAGTGACATAAATAATAAAGAAATTGAAATCTTACAATTGCGAACTGTTTAAAGACCAAACAAATCATATTTCTAATTTCACGATATTACTGTAATATATATCCAACTGTTACCTATTGCATGCCGGTACATTTATAATAAACTAGACAAATAACTCACATCGTTGTCAGTTTTGTTAGATTGTCCAACAAACCTTCCGGAACGCTCGTTAACTGGTTACTCGAAAAGTCTCTGTAGTAAACGAATAGACAAATGATTTGTTTAACATTTCATGGCCCTTATCAAGCTGATCCCGTCTGATCCTGTCTCGCTCAAGTTATCGAGTATTTAAAGGATATCCTGCATGGTGGTTAAAATGTTTTTACCGGATTGCTGAAACAATATTCATTATATATCGACTTCGTAAATTATATTAATCACCAGTAGCTATAAGACACAAGCGTGTCCAAGAAAGATGTTACCTCTCCGTATAAGTGATATAGAACCTTAAAGTGTAAAATTAGTTTATTTTTATTAGTATGTTTACTTTGCATTTATTCTGAACGGAAATAAAATACTTACATTGTAATCAGGTCATTGGCTGTTCTGAAAAACTCTCCGGATATTTTAACCAGGCGGTTGTTTCTAATTGAACTGATTGAGACAAAGGCATTACCTTTATAAAAGCATTTATAATCACATGTAAATCAGTCTCAATCATATATGAATACCTTTGCTTTGAAATATTTAAAATAAATCATTGAAAAGACTGTATTTGAGATTTGCTACTAAATGAATGTTTAATTTGACTTTCATTATTAATTATTAGATCTTAAAGATCAACAATCGAATAAAACAAAAAAGTACCGGACACAAAGTCGATGACTTCAACTGGAGAATATTTAGATACGGTTAAGTTGCAAAATCCCAAATCTGATATTCTTTTAATTTATAAATTAATAATAAGAACTCCATGACTTAATAAGAACTCCATGACGAAAACTTCAGTGGTGGCTCAAATATACCGAAAGCCACTACACTAGTTACTGAAATCTACGGATTGCAAACTAATTATGATGTAAGTTTTGTTCCATCAACTAATTATGATATTAGGTTTTTTCCGAAAACTAATTACGATATTAGATTTGTTTTGCTTTTCAAACGGTTTGTATAATTACTATACTGCAGGTATTTATCATTAAAATATCACTGTAAAGAAAATTTTAGCTTTGGCTTCATTTTATCAAATATAACTAATTTCAATTACTTACCAACAACAAAATGCTCAATAAAATTATATTATATTTAACATCGATGTAACATCAATAGCATCAAATCCCCAGCTCAACTTCATGTGTAATATGACCTTCAATTTTGAGGGGGAGGGGTGGGAATGGGGGGTCTAATCCTCTAATAAAAACTCAGTGATCGAGGGTCTAAATATTTCACATTCTTTGTTTAGGAAATTTTCTTAACAGAGAATCAGGTCATCAAAAATATCCATATTGCCTTTAAATTTACCAATTACACGAAGAGCATGATCTGAAATGCAAAATAGTGTATATCGGTGGAGTGACACCCTTGATGCGAGGCATTTTATATAATTAAATGGCAGCGCTGAGCTTGATGTATACATACTAATTTGAAACCCCGATAGACAACAGTCTTGCAGAACGAGTAAGAGTAAAGTTGTGGTGTAATGAATACCAATAGTGTGTGCGTACAATTGTGTTAGTCGTGAGCTTCTCCCTGAAAACTTTCCAGACAGCTGCCGTATTTTATTCGTTGACAAATCTCTGCAGGGACAAGGGAAAGAAATACAATCTAAGATTTAACGATAGGCAATAGTACTCTTCGAAAACTAATGTAATATTGAATTGTGAACACTAATAGGCCATCAGCTGAAGGTCGAAATTCGCTTGTTTCGTTCCAGCAACTGCGGGTCTAAAATTTCTCTACAGCATTGAATACATAAATTAACTAAGATTAATGATCCAAAAGTTCTCCATGTACTTTCCTGCCGTTTTTTTGCAATTCCGCTCGAAAGGTCGAACTATATTTTTTATTGCGTATGTTAAGAAACCTGCCGTTTTATGTTCAAAAGTTGTGCGCCAATGAGATATCTGTACCATGTGATATGAATTGTCCAATGAGCCATGAGTTCTGTGTGCAATCTTTGTAGAAAACAACAAACATGGCGGCTCCCACGGGCGCTAGTCAGTCTCCGACACACGGAAATCTACAGTGCACATTGAATCTGTAAAATTTGAAGCAGTCAAGGCAGTGACGAATAAACGATGGACCAAAGTTACTTCCTGCGCTAAAAATTGGCTTAATCTCAGCGGCGGAGACAGTGATATCGCCGTACTACTGATTACTCCATGGCCTACTACGATCAAGCGTGTGTTCAACAGCATAGTATGATGGGGTTCCAAGATACGTGTTACAGGCGGTTCATTGATAGCAAGCACTTTGCTACAAGAAAACGGACAGTACCAGAGGAGACCCCATATGATTTTAAACGAAGAATTGACGGAAAAGATCGAGGAAACCAAGCAGAAGCTCTGGTGTATTGCCTGTTCAATTTATTATATGTGGGAAAAGAAACAATACATTACTCGGCGTTGCAAACGGGTGCAGGACAAGCTGCAGCAGGCAGAGACTTTCGTTGGAGGTAAGCCTAAGCATACTACACGACTCTACTTGTACTTCTGTGGCATAGCTGAAGTGTTAAGAGAAGTTGCATAATGCAAGATCAGTAGCTCTTGAGGGATAAAATCCAAGTCAAAGGGCACAGTGTTGGACCTGAACATAATAAAATTAGTGGCATGGTCATCTGATTTGTTTTGTTATAAGGTGGTAGGAACGGAAATTTGTTTCAAATTCTCCATCTGGGGCACTAGCCTAAGTGTTAAATACAGGCTTCATAGTTTTCTTACTGTGGCCCTTTATTTGAATGATAGAGATATTATATTAGTTAGAAAAATAAGTGTAACAAAGGTGCAATAAGGTTAGGTTTGCAAGGTCTTATGGTCAGCCTGTCTAGCTTTACCAAAATGAACAAGTATCTGTCTCCTTTATTATTTGTAACAGATATAATCTACCATTGTATAATTTAAACCATAACATTAAGAGATAATGTACTGTACCTGTCAAAAAAAGCCTGTTTTAATTTTTTTTGCCTGACACTGGTTTGCAAAATTTGAATGTGTCTTTGTTTGCCCATAGAAGATGAGCAGATCACATGGTATATAAATAAAATTGTCTTAGTTCTTATTTGTTCAAACTTACATTTTGATCAACAGAAAATGCAAAACAATTTGATTTTTTTATTTCATTTTATTAAAGTATTGCTTCGACAAGCAGCAGAGCGGAAAAAGATGAGCCCAGATTTTATGAATATTAGAGGAAAAGACCGTGTTGCCATTGAAGTGAGGTACCACTCTCTATGTTGAAGAAACTAGATACAATTCTTGACAAGGAAGACATACAGATCTTGAAAGGTAAAGTACTCTCTTCAATGTGTGGTTCATTGAGTGTTCAGGGTGGATCTAGGACTTTTGGAATATGGGGGTCCTCCTCCAAGGAAAATTAAAAATTTCTCTAAACGCTTTGAGATTCAATATCAGGTTAATCTTTCCATTGATATTATTAAAGTAATTTGCAACATATTTCTAGCTGAATTGTAATTATATTGGTACCCCATCATAAAATGTGAGACTCAAAAATATCCAATTTCATGGTACAAGGTTTTCTGTTCATCTCCTCCTCAGAGCAGAGTTTACCATCAACAAAAGATGCTCTGATCCAGCATGTTAAGCGCTGCACCAACCAGGCTGCTATTCACAGTAGGGCATTGCAGCAAAGGATTGATGCACTCTCACCAGAGGGACATGGATGGAAACTTGAAAATGATGACCTTATAATCACTTGGATGACAAAGCCACCTGACCCAGATGTTTTGCTTCAGTGTTTCAGCAGTAGCTGTATAGTCGGCAAATGTCTTAAAGGAAGATGTTCCTGAATGAATGCACAACTACCGTGTACAGACCTATGTAAATATAGAAATTGCAGCAACTTCCAAGAAGATGTTGAGATTGTTGATGCAGGGGAAGATGATTTGGAGGATGAACTGTGATGGTGTTAAATGTAGTCTGAAATTTTAATCAAGTTTGAAGTTTGTGAAGAGGGTTAACTTTTTCAAAGTCATGTTGTCATTATTTTGTTCCCCAGAGTTTAAAGGAACCAGAAAACATGATCTTATTCATATATTCATTTTAGCTATTAGTAGTTTAACGTAGATTACCCTACCTACCAGACACCTTATGATAAATATCAACATTTTCTTCAAATCACACTTTTTGCTGAGAGGGGAGGGGGGAGGAGGGTGTTATGAGCATGCTTTACCTCTTGCATATTCACAACTACATTTACTGATGACGATGACGCAAATACCGCGTCCTGAAACCAGTCAGAGGTTTATATACTGTTGTTGGGGAACCATCGCCCCTGACTCTGTTAAAATATCACGGTTCTTTATTGTTTTGCCGTAACATTTCGTTACCTGTTTTATTCATATTGTTAATACGTTCTGTGCACCTGTTCAAGTTTTGACTGAAGGATATTCAAGTCTTTATTGTCTTTTATTTCATCTAATTATCTTCACCTCTACTACGGAATGGAATTTCCATTTTCCATACCATATCTGACTTCTATGCAGTGAATTGAAGTGGATCCTGTTATAACTAGTACAACTGTCCTTGGATGAACTTTTAATCACTTATTAATTCCGCGCCGCGCCTTTTGATGAAGAACCTGTATCTTGAATCATCGTAAAGGCCCAGCTCTACTACACCATTGAGTGTATCGACCCAGTCTTAATAGATACATTACTTCTTTCTATCTGGGGCTTAAGTTAACTGTCTTCGTTATTCACTTATTTGTACCATTCACCTTTATTATTCATATTATTTGTAGAATATAGAACTATTATTATTCAAAATACCATTTGAAACCTTGTCGATCTTGTATACGTTAACTCCCTTGGAAACTCTTTTTGCAGGAATACGAATTATAAACATGTCGTTTCAGTAACATGGAGAAAGTACCTAGTTTTGCAGAAGACTGTAGAAAGAGTACTAAGGTAACGGATATATACCGACTATAACTTTATTCCACATCTTTGATATGCCACGACGTCTTAGTGTGCCAACTTATATATTGATTTATACATAAGAAATAGCTCACTGGTCTTGAGGCATTGGCACATCTCACTGTAACTAGGGATTTAGCTACATGTAAAGTAGATGGGGAGGGGTCACATGTGTAAAACAGTTTGGATGGGGAGTGTAACAATTATGGAGAGGAACTTTTCATTATATGTGTATATTTACGCATACATGCAAAGACGAAATGCATTCATAACAAAATATTTGATTTATTACAAAGCATCATATCTGAGTTTATTAAAAGTGGTACATTTTTATAATTAAAACCCTTAAGTTATAATGTGTAAAGTTGTATTTCATATTTCAAAGTTGAGAATGTGCTTTTTTGAAATTTTTTGGAGAACTTTTGATATAATGTCTGTGATGCATTGAACTACCCAAAAATGCTTCAAAAATCTAGACCCAGTGTTGCTGGAACGAAACTGATTTTACAGCCTCTTTTGAGTTTCAGCTGATGGCCTATAAGCATTACACTACAATTGTTTGGAATCATATAAAACTACTCTGTATTTGTTCCTTTTTATTGGAGTACATTACTGAAAAGCAATAATCTTTTACGACTTTCCTGGTTATAATGTTTAGCTTTACAAGTGAGAAACAAACTTACAGTGTATACACTTTAATCTTTGAAATTAATCACGATTAACACAAACTTACATTGTATACACTTGAATCGTGGAATTGAATTTGTGTGAAACAAACTTACATTGTATACACTTGAATAGTCGAATTAAACAGGTGTTCAGGAATGACACACAAGCTGTTATTTGAAAGATCACTGAAAAAAATATATAACATAAATTATTAAATTAAAATGCCGTTAGATTGGAATTAACCATTGCACGACCGTTAGAGTTAGACGATGTTTTAATAACGAACATTCTACAGCTAAATAATATCTTCACTTACCACAGTTTGCCTGTTGGTTACTGTGGTTCGTGTCGAGTAGTGCAGGATCTCCACGCGTATAATAACAAGCAACTATTGACACTAAGGGAATTGCGATTCCCTTGCCACGTTCTCTGCATGTATATACCATGCACAAGTTAACAATTGTAAACAGGGGGGATGGGGAGGGTGGTGGGTGTACAACACGGCGTTACATAACTTATCGCAAACACATGAATGTGGATGATGGGCTACATAATAGTATGCTAAAATGCAACACCGTTCATAAACGACCATTAACCATGAGATTTTGACTCAGTTAACAAAATTTCGTATTTGGTATTAATCAAGCTTTGTTTGTAATTGTCTTAATAGCAAACTAAATAGTTTCCTTTATTCGGCCTTCGACCTTTGGCCAGTCCCATGTGCTATCATGGGTGTGTGCCTACCAACGTTTAATGTTATCGGTCGAGTTTTAAATTTTGTGTCATAATTATATGAGACCTTGATCTACAACTTCTTATGGAAATCATACACCATTTCTGTATACACCACAATAGCATATCATACTTACATCACAGCATATGTGTGCACTATATATGTAACATAGCATAGCATACTATTAAAACAATGTACCAGACAACGCACTGTTGTAAACATTACACACCTCTAGACAACATATATTCTACAACGCCTCACAACGTAATATAAAGCAATGTACCGCAACGTTGTGTACTAGACGAGGTAACGCAAAGTTCCACAGCAAATTTAAATGCAAGACTTTCAATGTCAATCAAAATATTCATCAAGTCTTCGTAATAATGCATTTCCCAAAGTCCTTTTTCAAATGTTACAGTAACCGAACAATTCATACAACGCTGTATTCTACTGAGACCACATTGATCATACTTACAGCCTGCTTAGCTCATAAGTGGAAGAGAACACTTTTGCAGGTATTCTGGACAGTTCGTTATGAGAAAAATCGCTGAAAATTAAAATTAATGAAACACTTAACAAAGGCAAAGACCACAAGAAAACTGTTAGCAAAATGCTTATCCACTAGGGAGCCTGCGTAATATATGAACACAAGGAAGAAGAAGGGGAGAAGAAGATGTCGATAAAAATTGACTTATACCAATTTAAATCGATGATATGTCAAATAAATTGGTAAATTCAATTTATTTTGACATCTGCAAGTCTAAGTTGATGATTTGTCAAATTAAATTGGAATATGTCACTCTAAATCGACATATACTGATTTAAATCGACATATACCTATTTAACTCGACAAATACCGATTTAAATCGACATATACCAATTTAAATCGACATATACCGATATAAATGGACATATACCGATTTAAATCGACAAATACCGATTTAAATCGAATCATACCGATTTAAATCAACATATATCTTCGTAGTTTATTCCTTTGTTCTTTGTCAGGTTTCTCGGGGAAATATTTGCTTCCATGCTTGTGAAAGAGGACATTAGGGAAACGCAGTAACGATTCGATAAGTACTTAGGTCTAGGATTACTATACATGTAGCTTACTGTGTGTAGAGTACATGTGCACGTGTATGCTTATTATTTAGTGTTTTTGCTGTGTTGTATCAACGATGAGTTGTGATTTGGTGAGTTTCCTCGACCAACTGAATATGCATTACCTGGTATTATTGAATTGGCTTGTTCACACAAGGGCGCGATTAAATGTATTAACAATTGTCTACCAAAATTGTTGATTTTATTAGGATTATTAATGCTTGCCCGGTCTTTATTTACCTTAAGTGTTCAAATGGACAGCTTAAACGATGTGCCATCATTTTGGACAAATGTTATGTATATCTATATTCAAAAATACACAGTACGACTTTATATCAGGTGATAGAAGTAGGCAAAACCAATAGACAACGAATACTCATTTCCCTCCGAGCAGTTTCTTCGATCATCAAACCTATGTTGAATTCGTAATTTGTTTTTTTTTTCTCGAAAATTTGAGCTCTACATTTATATAATCTGACCTTAAAATACGGAGAACTAAATGTTTAGTAGTGAAAAAAAAAACATTTGACCTTTGAACTGTCAAATTGCTTGATCAATGTAAATTTAAAAACCAAAACAAGATGTACTGATTGAACAATATACCTACATGTTTCTCATTTTGGTTGTGGCTGAGAATAAACCATCTGGCAAACATTTGATTTCATTCAATCTGAATGTGCTAAAAACAGGACGAAATGAGACAAGTTTCAAAATTATTTCTACATTCAGGTTTAGAATACATCATTTTGATAGAATACATCATTTTGAAAGCAATGATGTTGTCTTGTTAGAAAGAGAAAAACACATCGAGTCTTACAGAAAAATGTTTCGTTGTATAAAATATTTCTTTTGTCGTCATAACCATGTTGCGTTTGTTTGTTATTCTTTTGATTGCTGGTTTGCGTTTACATGATCTGGCCCTTGATAGAGGTAACTTTAAATAAAACAGCATATATAAGTATAACTTAAGTAACACATATGCAGTTACATGGGTCATTAGGTAAGGACCATGATGATGATTAAAATCAAATTTGAATAATACAGTCATTAAGCAAGTGACCAGGTCTTCATTATCTATTATGTTAAAAGAGACACGTGAGTGTTGCGTTTAATTGCCTCAACATACTGCCCCTTACTATCGGGGTAACTCCAATATGAAGAATATTATATTTCATCATAATACAATTTGACGCAGAAGGCAATGATTGCATTTTGCAACGTCTTGTACCAAACAGGTTCACCATATAGTGTGGCATTGTTGTGCATTGATGAATGTTTAAAAGACCGTTAATCATTTTTGATGTTTTTATTTTCTCTCCAGAAATTGTACTTACACTGTCATCAGATTTACGCAGGACGAGAATATAGTTTCTGGGAGTTCTTTAATCAGGTTAGAAGAGACAGATCTGGAAATATAAATGCGTAAAAGAGAAACATAGATTAGGAGGAAGGTTAGGGCATTTCAAGTTGGTTGAACGCAAAATACGTTTGCATATTACTTCATACAGTAAGTAGGTCTATGATAAACACTACAGTTTTCACGTTGGTCTATATATACTACACATAATTTGATTAATCTATATATTGTCTACATACAAATTATATGTATTCAACTTAAGTCACGCAAAGTTTAACACCTATAGTCTGCTTCCATTCATGTATTAGATTAACAAGAAGTTAATGAAGCAACTCCCACTTTTTCACTATTGTTTGTTTTTTAAGGGAGGGGGGGGGGGGTGTTTGCAGGGGAGAAGGTTTTTGAGTTGTAACCTTTTGAGAGTAGTCCACGATGCATCCACGATGGGTTTTCTCTTTCTTTTCATTTTTTTTTCATTGTTCTTTAGCTGTTATATAGTAATACATTTGATCAAAATAGTACTGGTATAGCATATTAGATCAGCATTTCCTTAAAGCAAGAATCACGTACGTTCACTTTATACTTGAACAATTTAAAGTTACCTATATTGAAATTCGCTTTTGAGAGTGTAAATGCACACTTTTACATGCCACTTCTCATTTTCACCTTTACAGGGCAGGTAGTCATTATTCCATCCTCATAACTACACAATTTACGGAATTGGAGTTTGTAGCAGTAGAGTTGACTGCGGCTGTTGGGGTTGGGATTGGAGGAGGGCAGCAGGTGATATGTGAGGAGTGGATGGGGTGGGGAGGGGTTTTACAAGTATGATGTCATTCCGTTGACTACACTCTTTAAACATCTTATATATGTCTTATATGTGTACAAAACCTAAAACTGGGGGTTTCATTTCAACTTAACCAGGCGTAAAAATAGTGTATGATCATTGAACAGAATGAGATAATCAATTCTTTAGTTCAAAATAGGCACGATTTGAAGGAATGCAGGAAAAATTACTAGCATCTGTAGCATTAAAATATGCAACTTACAACATTATATCTGTTCACTTTACTCATCGAAAAAGTAGTTTTATTACTAAAGACAACTTACAACTTGCTCAGACTTCGGAGGGACGCAAATAGTTGTCCGGGTAATATCGATATCTTGTTGTCATGTATGTATCTGTAAATCGGAAACATGCACCCCAGTTTTTAGAATTTCAAAATCGAGAACATACACATATTTATCTTTTAATGTAAATTATAGATCATCGTTTGCAAATATTACACTGTATACGTTAGAAAGTTAAGTACAACATGCGTCAGAAACGACGAATATTCATATTTTCCAATTTTGCAATAAAACTATTCCATTCTTGTTCATCGTAATCGATACTCTCTCTCTATATTGTTAGCAACCTCTCACCAGATTTTCAGAATTATTATAATCGCTCCAAAAAAAAACAGGACATTTTATTTAATAATTGACAGTTTACAACAAAGTCCCCTCCTTTTTTGCAGATTTATTAATACTTTTATTGCTTTTGTTCAGTTTATATTGTTTTTATTCATATTGTTTTTATATCTTTCATTCATAGTGTATTCTTGTCAGTGTCATTATAAACAGTTAGATGCACTGATGATTTATATAGAGCAATGCTTTACACATCTAACACACCACACAAACTCATGTCAAACTGCAGATCTCTTAAAGTGAAACATGGCGGTCGTGAGCTCACTATTGTTCTTGTTGAGTGCATGGAAACTAATTAACCAATTAATCACCAATTAACTATTAATAGTTTCGAGTGACAGCCATCCATTTTCTTTGAATTGCAACAAGAAGAAGCCACTCGAAATAATGACACTAAAGTTGAAAAGAGAACATTAAAGTGAAACATGGCTCAGCAGATCGGTTTACTTCCTGTACTGGCGATAACTGTTGATGTTAATTAATTAATTAGGTAACTTAATTAGTTTGCATGATAAGGCTGATCATTGACGCAAACTTCGGCTTGATGTTAATAACTTAAACCTTATTGGTTTCTCTTAAGCTTGCTCATATATGTACATAAGATAATGATCTTTGACATGCAATCGGATGTCCTTAAATGGAGTGAAGACTCGCGCAAAAAAGAAACGTCTTATGCCGGTAATCTAACCTAGTTTCGAACGAGGTGTAACAGAAGTGTTAGACACTACCATCGATCCCGGAAAATACACACACAGCTTGCTACCGTCGGTAAAATATACACTAGTGTACAGTCAATGCATACAGCTATGATCAATTCCCACAGTGTACATGTCAGCAAGGGACATCACAGATCTAGATACAAGATGATAAGGTATCACGTTTAATTTATGTCTGCATTTTGTAGCGACAAGAAGAAAAAAATCACTTGCAAGCAACGGACAGTTATTTTTTTTTCCTCAGAGGGCAGCACACGGTTCGGGCGAGTCTTCGATGCCTTTAATTGCTGTGTGGAGAAGGTACTTGTCAAGTAAAATTATTACATGGTACAATTGATTGTGTTGGTTTATTATAAGATTCATACCATAAAAGTGAAATTTAAAATGAATTAACTTACAGTTGATTCAATAAGGTTAGCCCTTTGAAACTACCGCACGAAATAACTTCAATGACGTTGAAACTCAGATCTCTGCAGAAAGAAAAATCATGTATTAGTGAATTTCAAACAGATACAGATGATACCGTTAAAATAATAATCATAATAATAACGTCTCAAATGTTCAAATAGAAAGGTAAGAATAACAGTGAATAAAACTGTTTGTGTACTGAAGTAAATTATTATTAGTATGGATGAAATGGGATAATATTGCGTAATATATATATTTATATATATATATATATATATATGTACATATATATATATATATATGTATATATATTTAGGTTTCACTTGCGAAATACATACCGGTTATGTATTAATATTGTCAGTGTTTAAATGATAAAGAGTGGTTGGTGCTCACGAACTAAAGTGTTACTCACACATATTGGATGTGAATTACGTTTGGTAATCTGCGATATATGCAAATTGATAAATACATTGTCTCGTATTGGTTTACAATAAGGTTACTGCCAAAACAAAACGGAAGTTTACTTACAGCTTGTAGATGTCGTATGGTATATTGGAAGGGATTTCTGTCAGGTTACGGTGATCGCAGTGCACATTTAGGTGTTTCGCATGATCACAGGCACATAAACCTTGCTTTCCGCATGCATCTAGAGATGAGAAGAAAGAAGAAACATGTTAATGTTTATGGAAATGAACTATGACATTATGTCATAGTTATGTCACATAACATAACAATTTGAATGTGCAGTCAAAACGAATACAGACTAAATGAGTCTTTAAGGAGAATGCCTTAATTTAAATAATAGGTGGGCCTTAAATCTGTGGAGTTATTCTGCAGTTACCTAAATGTTCTATCTAATACATAGAAACAAAAGCAATGTGATAATATTTAAAGATGCGGGGGTGGGGTGTAGGTAGGGGGAGCCGTTTTCTGTACCACATCAATTATTAAATATCTTAGTGGCATTGACTTCAAAGTACATTGGTACACCGTCTATAGCCTATGCCAGGGTCTAAAAACTGCGTAGGCATGTCGTGTCCCAAAAGCAGACTTGAATAATTTCATTTACTACTTTATTGACACTCATCACAGAAGCATAGAATAATACTGCTAGATTAATTCGAACTAAAAATTAAAATTACAACAAATAACTTTGTTTCATTTTTGTTTAATAGTAATACATACAATAGTTGAAATATTTACCTCCGTGTACTTTTCCGCACAGTTCAGATGTGATTATAATGTTAAGAATCAAAAGTAGTTTAAACCGCTTCATGGCGACTGTTTTTTGCAACGTGTGAGCTGTTCAGATATACCGCTATGTCTATAACACACACAATAGTGGTATATGACGATAAAAGACAGCGGATTGAAGAAGAAACACAAGATAAGACATAACTCATTACTTGTAAATTAGATCAATCGTCATTAATAATGGTTGAATATTGTCCACCCATCATAGTGACACAAACTGAAATTCAGCATTGATTGGGCATGAGATCTGAATTGCGCTATCCCCTATATAATTGTTATATATATATATATATATATATATATATATATATATATATATATATATATATATATATATATATATATATATATATATATATATATATATATATATATATATATATATATATATATATATATATATATATATATATATATATATATATATCTATATATATATATATATATATATATGTATATATATATATATATATGTATATATATATATATATATATGTATAATCCGACGCGGATTAAAATAATCCGAATTTCTAAAACTTCTGCTCAATTCAGCAGAAATCAGTAAGTCGCTTTGCCCTTACAACCATGCCGACATCTCCTCTATAAAAGAGTTTCAATTCCTGCTACTCCTTGTCACTTTCGGTGATCATGCACTGAAGAAGAGCTAGGTTTGCTCGAAAGCTCTGCAAAAACCAAACATTGGCTGTTTTATTTCCAATCGCTTACCTAATTGAATTATTGTATCTCACTCGAGATCCAGCCCAGCCTTTCTCTAAATGCAGCATAGTTGTTTAACAGTTTTTCCGTTATTCCTATATATATATATATATATATATATATATATATATATATATATATATATATATATATATATATATATATATATATATATATATATATATATATATATATATATATATATATATATATATATATATATATATATATATATATATATATATATATATATATATATATATATATATATATATATATATATATATATATATATATATATATATATATATATATATATATATATATATATATATATATATATATATATATATATATATATATATATATATATATATATATATATATATATATATATATATATATATATATATATATATATATATATATATATATATATATATATATATATATATATATATATATATATATATATATATATATATATATATATATATATATATATATATATATATATATATATATATATATATATATATATATATATATATATATATATATATATATATATATATATATATATATATATATATATATATATATATATATATATATATATATATATATATATATATAGGCAAGGTTAATAAATATCGAACTCGAAACCCTCATTGATAACACACAGTAAATACTGAAGAATCACCATTTGATAGCCGTACTTTGTTTGCGTAACCATCCGCTTGAATATTCATTGACAAATTTAGTTCAAACGGTTTTGGGAAGTATTTTTTCTTTATATATAATAACTTTAAATTGATGTTAAATTCATTTTCATTAGTCACTATCTTCAATCGGACCAAGTACAATCCAATCGAATGTCTTCTTAGAAAAATACAAGTTACGCTTTACGCTACGTAATATGTGTATCCTGTACTGTGCAATAGGGTACAGCCACGCAATGCACAGTGTTCACCTACAACGCCATAGCCGAGATTCGCTTTCAAAACGTCATATTTTATCGAACTTAATATTATTTCAAAGAAAATGACCGTAGAATATGCATCATTAAATGTTGAAGCAAGTAATTACCAATTAATTTATCTAATGCAATCCTAATTATAGAAACACTGTTTAAGACCCCCCTGATGAATGGAATAGTCCAACTTGTCCGCACAGAGCCACAGGATTTTCGGTCAAGGTGATGAGTCATACGCGTTGGTCAGTAAGAGGGCTATTTTGAAGGATGTTTACTGTGCATTTTAGAAAGAAAGGAATTGATATGTCTGATTGATTCCGCTAACTTCCGGAAATAATAAATCCCAAGAAAAACATTCCGAAAGTTGTAAAAGCTTGGACGGACACATGAAGTGCATCTCAACAGTGACTGGTTCAATATACCCTAATGTTGAACATAAAGAACATTTACAAATTTATCACTGATGAATGATGTTGCGAGCAGTCGGGATTACTGCACGCTTCAGTTCTATTTAACCTTCTCATTTATCATATTTTAGTATTTAATTTCCGGTCACACTCAGGAAACAATTACGACATTCCTTCACGGTCGATTTGTTTACTGTAAGAACTATTAACCGTTTTTTCTCAGGAAAGCTTGATAGTCTGAAGTTATTATAGCGTGTGATTTTAGTATACTGCCAAAGAAGTAAGTTGTTGTTTTTGTATTGATATTTTATGTAGAAGTAACGGGAAATTTATAATGTTTAGTTTGGTTTAATTGCACGTCTTTTTCGATCTAATGTAGTGCAGGGTTCACTTGCGCGAATTCAAATTATTCTGTTTATGTATATGTGGGTCATTCCGTGTCAAATCACGGATGGCTGTTGCTGCACCCTTTCCAAAAATTCCCAAATTTATTGTATGATTGGACCACCATAAAATAAGCATATTCTGAAAATTTCAGTTGCATTGCTTTACAATTGGCCGATTTATCACACTTTGAAATTCCACAATTTGTCGCCACCATGGCATTTTGGCATTTTCTTGACTTTTGAGGTCTCATTTCTCAGCAATTGAACATTATACTACCTTTCTAATACAGATGCCTAAAGAGTCTATCCCTTAGAACAGGAAAATAAAAAATTAGGCTACAAAAATATTTTCTTGTGGAGTTAGGTCAACTTAAAAGTGTCAAAATATTTGATTTTTGTACTTTTCACTAAAAAATGTGCTATTTGTAGTGATGAATTACTCCTAAACCATTGCTTCAGGGTACTTGATTCTTTCAGAGGTTATTATGTCTAGTACAAATATTACAAAATAATGATTACAATGCTTTCCTAGACTATGTTTGTAAGTTGTGCAACTCTAAAGTTGCTATTTCATGCTGCGATTCAGCATGAGGTAGGGGTTTTGATGCCATTTTTTTACCAAAGTAACCATTGTTAGAGGTGTCAGGGTTTATACTTTATTAATAAGTATAAAGTTTTTACACATTAACAAATTTCAGGGTTCTAGCTGTTCTCAATATTAAGTTATGAAGTTGTTAAGTTGCTCCGATGTACAAAAGAGGTCGTTTTTGACGGCCAATAACTCAAAACGCGTCAAATTAAAAAAAATTGATAATTTTTTCTGGAAGAGATATAGTACCACCCTGTTTGTACAAAAAATTTCAGGAGGGTGTTTTGCCTTATTTTGAAATGAAAAATCCTCAAAGTTTGGGATTTTTACAAAACAACGTTTTTGCCTGTTTTGATGTTCCATGAGTTTTGACCATGGGTATTGTACTGTACTTCAAGGTCATTCAGTTCAATACTGTGCAGTTTTTAATTTCATATAACAAAATACTATTTGCAATGTACTTGGGTGCTCCTGGTTGAATTCATTTAATTTGAAGACTTATAAAATGAATTTCAACCAGTACACACATATGTATGTACAGTGTGTTCAGTACATACACTGTACTGAGTGTATATGTACGGAGTGCCATGAGTGCCAGAAGACTATGTTAAAACAACACTAACACACTGTACATGTACACCCAGTACAGTTTTGTACTGTACATACATGTACTGGTTGAAATTAATTCTATAGTAAAGTCTTCTAATTCAACCAATTGTATATGTACAGTGTGTATATTAGTGTTAGTTTAAACATAGTCTTCTGGCACTCATGGCACTCCGTACATATACACTCAGTGCAGTGTATGTACTGTACACACTGTACATACATATGTGTGTACTGACTTTGACAAACTTTGAGGATTTTTCATTTCAAAATAAGGCAAAACACCCTCCTGAAATTTTTTGTACAAACAGGGTGGTACTATATCTCTTCCAGAAAAAAATTATCAATTTTTTTTAATTTGACGCGTTTTGAGTTATTGACCGTCAAAAACGACCTCTTTTGTACATCGGAGCAACTTAACAACTTCATAAATTAATATTGAGAACAGCCAAAACCCTGAAATTTGTTAATGTGTAAGAACTTTATACTTATTAATAAAGTATAAGCCCTGACACCTCTAACATGGTTACTTTGGTAAAAAATTGGCATCAAAACCCCTACCTCATGCTGTATCGCAGCATGAAATAGCAACTTTAGAGTTGCACAACTTGCAAACATATTCTAGGAAAGCATTGTAATCATTATTTTGTAATGTTTGTACAAGACATAATAACCTCTGAAAGAATCAAGTACCCTGAAGCAATGGTTTAGGAGCAATTCATCACTAAAAATAGCACATTTTTTAGTGAAAAGTACAAAAATTAAATATTTTGACACTTTTAAGTTGACCTAACTCCACAAGACAATATTTTTGTAGCCTAATTTTTTATTTTCCTGTTCTATGGGTTAGACTCTATAGGCATCTGTAATAGAAAGGTAGTAGAATGTGTAATTGCTGAGAAATGAGACCTCAAAAGTCAAGAAAATGCCAAATTGCCATGGTGGCGACAAATTGTGGAATTTCAAAGAATTTTAAATCGGCCAATTGTAAAGCAATGCAACTAAAATTTTCAGAATATGCTTATTTTATGGTGGTCCACTCATGCAATAAATTTGGGAATTTTTCAAAAATGTCGAACTACAACATACCCCAAAATCTGGTGATTTGATATGGAATGACCCATGTATATGTATATGCATTGATTAGATGCATTGATTATGGGTTTTTTTTACTTTAATTTGTAATTCAAGCATGTCTGTTTAGAAACAAAGTTTAAAGGCTATCATTAATTAGTTTTCTCTTATATTGTTTGATCCCAGATTGAATGAAACTCATTGACGTAAATAATAGATCAGATCATACAGTTTTAGGCAGTTGCTAAAACTCTGGGTATTCTCTATTCTTCGCCAGTCCAAATATCACAAAGTGAGAATCCTAATTTTTAGTTGATTTTCCTTGTCTGAAACTTCCTTACAGTACTGTATACATCTGGGAAGTGGACAGAACAATTTCTAAAGTATATCTATAATTTTGGGAACTGTAGTACCCTACCCTAGAAGGGGAACGTTGAAGGTCAGTAGTGCAAAGGAATAAATAATCTTGTTTGATAAGAACTTAAAGTACATGGGAGGGGGGTGTAGAATATCACTTCATAACATCCCTCTTGCCTTGAGAAAGTTTTGAACAAATTTCTCTTTAACTTGTAAAGTAGGTAAACTTCAAAGTTACATCAAACAAATTTCATGATAAAAAGATCTTACATCATGAATATAAAAAGCATATGATAAAAAAAAATACAAGTGAAAGATTTTTGGTCAATGAGAGGTTTGATGTAAATGAAAGGAAAAGGACTGTTCCAACCCTTAAATTTTAAAAATGTATTTTACACTTAAACAATAGCATATTTATGCATTCTACTTTCAAGACTCATGTTCTGTGAAACACACTAAAAATATGTCACCATTTTCCATAGGTAAGGCTACACATGAATACCAATGGTGCTCTCGGAATATAAGTCCTAGAAAAGTATCTGCAAAACTAGGTACAGTATTCTACCAAAGCAGACATGAAAATCATTATCTTGAAATTCAAGATTACTTTGTCAGAAAGAACACTGATAACAGTATATTCATTTGCTGTCTCTGTAAAGTGAGCATTACTATACTTGACGCATCAAGTCTTTGCACATAATCGACTACACATAAATCATTAAATGCAAGTGTCATGGACCAAATCAAAGGTTAAAGTAAAAGCATATGTACATATCAACCTGCAGAAACCTACGTTGCTAATGTAGAGCGAACATTGTAGTTAACCTTTCCCTTTCCCTCTCCCACCTTACACAGTATATGGTATAGAACGGCATACAGCTGTTAGTAAATATTAACACTAACTCGAACCACATAAAACTACTCCAACTGTAAGTATCTATTCCAGTTCCTGTTACACTGTGCTGCACTGTGCCACACAGTATACAGTGCCATTCTTACACAGATTCACTTTTATCTTTTATCTGTAATCAATCCTAGGGCAATTTTTGTCTCTCTTGCTCTTCTGCCCAGCACGTAGAACTTGTTAAGATGAAACCAGTACACTAATTTACATAGCTGACACCGATGCTTTCACACAGAGGTAAAATAATTGTTACCTAAGATGTGGTTATTAGGATGCCAAATTTATGTCTATCGAGAAACAGAACTAAAGAGTCATCTGCTAAACCTGTTCTAGTATTATGTTTATGGTCATGCATGTTGGAACAGGTGTTTACATTCATGGATATGTGAGTTGGTGCATTGGGACATTTGTACATTTCATGGTGAGATCTTCCCTTACTGCCATTGTTTAGAGTAGGTGCACATATTGCCATGTCAAAGATTTGATGAATTTATTGTAACTTTAATGACTAGAAGTCTTGGGATTGGTCAATATATTATGGCATTCATGGTATTGAATTGAATGCAACAGATGTATAGTGGTTTGATGTAGTGACCTGTAATTGGTATGGCCTGAGGCTGTTTTCTTTCTTGAATGTGTAATCATAGAGCTATAAACAGAGGTGTAATAAACTGGTGACTGTCAACCAGTGTTCCAATTACAAAAAAAAAAAAAATATTGTACATGCACCTGTGTATGTAGGTTAAGCAAAAATTACCTGCACAAACAAATCATTACCTGCACCACAAGTGAAAACTACAAAAAGGGTGTTTTCAAAGTTACTCCTGGGTTTTGTTTATGTAGGCCATTTCGGGATATGATGATTACTGAATATTTTACTTGCATGCACATGCACACATAGCTTACATGTGTTCCTACACACGTGCGTATACACATGTAAACTATTTAAGTAACATGCAGTCAAAAGTTACATGCATTAATTTTGGTGCTGTCAATCCCTTGAATTCACATGTCACCACTGGTTTGACAGATTTGCTTGCAACTCTCCAATCTTTTCGAGCAATCACTAGTAATTTCACTAATATCCACTATAAATTTAACTTTAATCGCTGAGTAAAGTGTTGGCCTAATCCACAAGTTGCAAATTTTATTCTACATCACACCAAAATAAATCTACACATGTTTTTTAAAAGCTATATACTGACCTATCAATATGAAGCATTTGAGAGATGCAAAAACTCATCTTCACATTTTAAAAAAAGTATTTCTTTCCTACAAGGTGAAACACATTTGCCAATGGTTGGTACTATTATGAAGAAAAGACCTACAATAGCTACAATATGAAACTCCTATATTTTTGCATTAAAGGCATACATGTAAATAACATTTTTGGTAATGTACATACACAGTAACTCGTAGAAAATGACAGGCTAACCCTTTACTATAACCTATATACAAACTATGCCATTTAAACTGCTTCTGTACACATAATACACATGACTTTATCCACTATTTGGTTTTGGCAAAACATTCCTGAACAATCCATTACACAATAAATATCTTCTGCTTGTGAACAAATACTTCTGGCAGATATTGCATTACTGGGTGGAATATCATGATAGTCTTATATTATAAATTAATAAAGAATGGACACGCCCCTTGCTGTAGCTGCAAATCTAAACATCCCATTTTGAGTTGAAAACCTTGATCAGTGCGTGCAACTGAATGAATTTCATAGCTCTCAACTCTGCTTGTTAAAAAATGTGACTAGTTTTCATTTGAATCACTCTAGTTGCTAATGGTTGAGGTTGAATATACAACTCTAAAGGGGCTTCACAATTTCCCTTTCTAGTTTCTAATCTAACAACCTTTTTTTGATGCAAAAGAGGAACTTCAAGTACAGGTACAGATGCAACAACTGGCATTTCTAGTGAATATTTCAAACCCATTGGGAAGCAATTCACAATGAAATTCAGACCAGTTGTGAAGCAATTCAACTAAAATTTTCAGAATATGCTTATTTGTGGTGAACCATGCATACAATAAATTTGGTAATTTTTAAAACAGGTTCCTGGGTAAATTACTGTACTTCATGCATCGTCAAATTTAAAGGATTTTCTATGCATATTTCGTAGAAAGTTATTGATATAGCCTATCCCTGGGTAACTGTAATTTTCGTGAAGCTGGTTGTTTACAGACACTGCAAAGAGCCCAGGGTAAATATTGGATCAGGTTTTGAGGCTTTGCGTATGTGTAGTTTAAACTCTGAAGTTCAAACAGGCTTATGATATGCACCATACAAATAGTGAATAGTGAACTGTGGAATTTAGCAAGAAAAAATAAACCTATGGAGTTGGCGACAGGGAAGTACAATATAAGGGCTAATGAATGGGGGACTGGGCGGTGAAAATTGATTGAAGGGGCAGGACAGGCGAACAGAGGTAAAACAGTGAAGCTAGTAAGGTACTTGACCACCTGCCCTATAGTGTAGAATATATCCGCACAGTATGGGATTGGGAATTGATACGATAGCAACTAGGGCCTAGTAAAAATAAATGGAATTGTTGTTCGATCGGGACCTAATTTTTTAGTAACATTAATGGGTTAGGATACACTTACCCTACAATATTATTACAACACTTGCTTAAAATAATACTTTATGGCACGGTTATGCTTTGATCTCATTGGGGAGAGTACAAAAACATGGAGACAGCATGGTTTCACTCACCCGTTAAATTGCCAATTGCACATCAAAAAGTTACACAAATATTAAAAACCACTGGTAAAAAAATAAACATCAGCTCTGGTCTGGTCTCTGATCCTCAGGGTTGTCATCTCTATGAGTGGAAATATTCCTATGATTGCCTTTGCAAATCTAATTTCAAGCCTCAGGTGGCAACTAAAGGTATGTCTTGAACTAAGTTAAGCCATCTTGATGCCAAGTTCAAACTTTTGTCTTCAGTATGTTGTCTTCAGTATGACACCTTATCAAAGCGATGAGCCAAACATTCGATCCGGGTGATCCTCCTTTCGCTCGACCGAGCCCAGCAGTAGCCTATCGTCAGGCGATGCGTGCATGGTTGCGCCTATACCTCCAGAAAATAAAAATTAGTGCCTATGTGGATGTTTCAGTGCTTTGAAAGTAGTTCAGCTGTTTTAAATCCGCTCTTGCACCATGAAATGTTTATTGCAAAAGCATTATAATTTTATGATATTTTTCTAACCGATGCAACTTAGATGTCGTGTAAAGAAAAGGTTTGGGCCATTAAAAGAGGCTTTTCACTACTGTACTAACAAAGTTGATAAATGGGGATTTTCAATCCAGTTTATTGATGACTTTATTGTTGAGTCTAAATTTGTCTCAAATACAACAGCACTGGTGTGTATGTTAGTTGAGCTTTTTGAATTATTCACAGTATTTGACGAACAGTGTTGTGAATGGTAATAATATGCTTAAAATGTATGGCAGTAAATGTATACATGTTGGTCAGGGGTAGTAGATATGTGCATTGTGCAGCTGCTCTCTTGAATGTGGGGCTTAATGTAAAATTTCAATTTAATTTGGCATGATCCCATGCAAATGATCTGCATAATATTTGGTATGAAGCTATACTTTAACAAGAATTTATATAGTACATGGCAAAATCTCATATTTGTGGTGCAACCAATTTAAAATCAGTCAGATAGCCTATGCACTACATGTGTTCTTATAAACATGATAATACTGTATATGAAGGGCACTATGTTAGCATTAGACTCAAATTTATGTTGGTCTTGAATCGTAAAAGAGCCCTATCGTTAGGTCTTCCAATAGTTTATCTTTCCAATATTTTGTAAGCATGATATATCGATTACTTGGTACAAACTAGTAGTTGATAGTGTTAGTTAGGACAACACATTATGTCATTAGTTATTTAAGTGTTGTTGCACAAGATCATTTTAAATCAGCTACAGGTACAAAAAATAATTGAAAATGGGTCATTCATGTAGGTTTATGTCATATTGCATGTGTACAAACTATACCGTAAACCTGGAGGTACAATAGATGATTCAAGAATGTCTCCAAATTATTAGGTTGACAGGGCTTTTACTTGTGAATGCCTAAATGTCAATTACATGTTGTAATCAACTCTCATATTATTGCGCGTACTATGATGGCCAGAAAATGATATTAACTTGACCAACTGTAACTGCATATTTTGTGGTTACAGGTTATGGAGTATTACACATAGGAAGTTCATTAAAGGGGAGTTCCTAGTAGAGTATTGTGGAGAGCTAATTTCCCACAAGGAAGCTCTGAAGAGGGAAACGGTGTACCATGAGGAAAAGGATGGGGTAGAGTAACTGAGGCCATAGACCCCATTTTGTAATACTGTATTTTAATCATATCTGAAACCTTTGAGGATTGATACCATTGAGTATGGCATGATAAAAGTGAAGTGCTTATTATAATGAACTCAACCCCTAAGGCTTTTCCAACCAGTTTCAACTACTGTTTGTCCCTCTCCTTCTTCATAGCTTTTCAATGCAGTCCTGCTTTTCATCTTATTCCATTATCATAGTTACCTGCTCTAACCTCTGTTACTGTTTTCACCCATCATATTTACTCAACTGTCTTGAAGGAACTTGAGCAAGTAGCATGCGTTATTCTGACTATCTTGTCAGTATATTATTTTATATAATGCTGTAAACCAGATCTGTCTTCTGCTTTGAATTTTAGCTGTAACAAGTAATGAGGAGAGTGATGGAGATAAAGATCATGTCCCTATTTGCAAACGTCACAACACTTCAATGGGTCAACAAGGTATGGACTGCAATCTCTGCCATTTGCATTGAAACCACAATTAATAGTACACATATACAGGAGAGAAGCAGATGAATATGTCTAACACCTTGTAACTTGCTTATTCTTATTTCACACATATAGTAATTTTTAGAGCAACTTTGTTTTTGAAGTGCTTCTTTCATTTTTTCATTTCATTTATATTGTTTTATATAACATAAGTATGATATAACAACATAGGAGATAAGAACCAAAACCTGTGAAAGGAAGTGTACTAAAAACCCTATGGGGCTTGTTGAGTAGTGTGACACTCCCTGACAAAATACAGAACTTTACAACTTAACTACTTATCAGAGGTATACGCATGTAGTTTTATCCACCGACAACACCTAATGGGCAATTAGAATTGTTTTTTTTTTATTAGGACTTTCACTTCCAACCTGCTTTACTTGTGCTCTGAAACTTCTATTTTTTGTTTAGACCTGTGTGAGGCTGTATGCGTGGTGGGATTCTGTGTTAAGGGGGAAAACTGAACATAGGTTTTGATCTCATCTGTCAAAAGGAAACAAACAAATTGTTTGAGCTGTTGCATGGTGGTTTAGAGAGCTGTTTATCGATGGTACTTGTACTTGTGGTACAGTAGGTCCGTCTCATTGTGGCGCTGTGAGATTTGTACAATAACTTTCGAGAGCTATATTCCTGCAGGAATGAGTGTTTTAATGATTTGTACAATGAACAGACCTATTCAAGACAGATTCATGCGCATGGTGTGAATAGTCAACTGAAGGCAGTCCGTCCTTTTTTTTTGGACATGTGAGAATAGGTTAAGTACAAAGGAGATTCTTCCATATTCACGCAGCAACCTAGTATACCTTGAATAGCTGAACAGATTTTAAACTTTCAACAGCTTCATATCAAGTACACTACACACTTAAAAAGTTATTGATAACTGATTTGGAAAATTTGGACTTGTCCCAGTGGAACATTACACAGACCAGAGATGTGTGAGCAAGGGACACAACAGATTTGATAAAAACAAAAAGATGCACTTGCAGAAAAATCTAAGGGTGTAAAATTTCTTTTTGTATTTCTTAACTGGAAGCACAATTTTACAGGTATGGAAGAATATTATTAAAATGAGAGCATTTAAGATCTATATTTATTATATACTGTAGGCTGTCACTTTTCTAAAGCATTTTGCATGTGTATGTCTACATGTATCTATTACGGTGTACATGATACATGCAAAGTATATTTTAGCAGTCTACTCATTAGGTTTTAGTCTTCCACTGCTAACACCTGATAGGCAATGACTGGTGGTTGTTTGTTGTATGGACATTCAATCCCAATCTGGTGCTCTGAAATTGTTATTTTGAAACACTGTGAACATAGTTTACCATCATATGGTTCCCTACACATAGTGATATAAGGATAAAGATTTGGCCAAATCTCACTGGTTACCAGACTACCAGTTGTACTTCATTCTTACCCACCGATGCCAAAATTATTGTTTGTTTGGGCATCTTGACCAATCAACCCTAAAGTGGTTGTGGTACAACAGTACCAGGGATGGTTTGTCAAGAGAAATTTTCCTACACATTCAATTCTAGCAAATAGATATTACTCTAGACTCCACCCCAGCTCTTATTGTGGTCTGCTGAAGATCACTTAAATATGGGTCCGTGTCTGTTCAGTGTCTCTCTTTGTGGGGACAGATGAAGCACTTGTGCATTGTGATATCATTTAATATCAAAGCTGAATGCTTTTGCATGAATTTGGGCAATTATAGTAAGCATGACATTTTAGTTATAGAAAGTGCTTCCATGTGTGAGGATGCCTGTTCATGGAAGTGCAGGAGAGTATAGATTGTATCAAGGGTCACTTGTACGTCAGTTCAAAATAGGTTGTGTTTTTTGTAAGTTTTCACTGTGATTTACTAGTACTGAGTACCTTCTGCTATTTGATGTGATATGATATTATTTCTTACAGTAAGGAAGTATACCATATGGGAAAAGAGCCATGAGAAGAAAATACATCACAGGAACCTCAAAGACGATGCAAGATAGAAAAATCTGCTTAAATCACAGGAAGTCTTATCAAACCTTCCATTAATTATGGATCCATGTTTGACTTTAGTATTATTTAATTTTTTATTTTTTATTTATTTGTTTGCCACAAAAGTACAAAGTGGAGGGAAGTCTTCCATAAAGCTTAAAAGCATAACAATGTGGAAGACTATAAAATGTCAGTAACTGGAACCTCAATTAATGGAATGGACCATTTACTTTTAATCATTCATTCCAGCATTCCACTTACTAAAACCATGAGTTTCAATTTGTAATCATGTATATTAGGCATATTAGTCACAAGCTAGATGGTAACAAGTTCAATAACAAGAACTTTGTTGACAACTGGGTCTGCTTATATGTATACCATCCTATCATAATTATGGTTAGCCAGGCACAATACTGTTGACTACTGCATGTATCTGTATGTTAGAGTAAGCTAGTTTTCAGTAGCAACGATATTCCATGCGGGGTTCAGTGACATCACTGTATAGTTCATATTGTTAATAATCTGTCAAAATTCTCAGAACAGGTCAGTGTTTCACTTTTCTTGCGGGGGGGGGGGGGGATGGATATACATAGTAAGAGCCTTTGCCAATATAGGCTAACTTCTCAAGCCCATTCCTTTTCAAAATTTAATCTCTCGCCCTCACTACAGAAGGAAACTTCCAAGAGAGATTTGTCAGATGAGTCACAATCAGATATTTTAGCACCCATGTTGTTATTTTTCTGGTAAACAAATGTGTCAAATTATCCCTATTTTACCCTGAAATGTGCATGATCAGATGATTTGTGGACATTTGTGTTGATATTAATTATTGGCATGTACTGAAACATAATGGTTAGCCTAGTTATAATATTTAATTGAGCTATTGTACATGAATATTAGGTCAAATGTCGTTTTTGCTTTAACTATTCTGCACCAAATGCTTCTTACCTAACATGGCCGATGAAGTAGTGGCTCATCTATGATGTTAAAGAACGAGGTCATCTACGAGTCTTTTCTGATAACATATGTAAAAATTAAGTATAGTGTGGAAAACCACTTGAATTTAACTGTTAAATATTCATGTGAATAATGATATACAATTGATCATATGGGAAAGGACATTATGTCATCAATTATTCATGAGTTGTGCAGTGTTTTTACTAGGATGTTAAAAATGGGGGATTGCCTCAGTCAGTTTTTTTAATTTGTTGGCTGGGGTAGGGGGTGATTTTCCCATTTTTTTTTTTATATATTTGTATATTAAGAAGTCGCTAATACTTTGCTGATGTTTCTTTTTGCACCTAGATCAAAAAAAGAGTAATGACTTCCTAAACACACAGGGCGAAGATGTCCCATACAACTGGTTTATTGTGAAAAAAAAAATTAAAAATGAATCTGCCAAATGCCAGAAGCTGGCATAGAAAAGAATGTTAAGTATGTTGGCATATTAATTTAATCTTGTGTGTTGATCCTGTAAAATATTACAAAGATTTAAATTTATAGTCTCAGAAAAACAACCAATTAGTGAGAGAAGAAATGTATAAGATAATCTTCCTATTTTTTTGGAAACTGGTGGAAAACTAGAGAAGTATGTCATATTATCGACACCAATTCAAACTTACCAACCACTAACACAAAGTAATTAGGGTGAAACTGAACCACTGTATTCATGTACATTTTTTTTCCTTCAAATTGATAAGCGTTATTCATGTTCTTTGTAGTTTGGGAAAACTATTAAGCAATTTGTTTCAGCCATGATTGAACAGGTCTCCTATTAAAACAGAATAGGAACACAAAATGATATTTGATTTGCTTAGGTTGTACTTTTTCAATAGCATACAAATGGAAAGTTGTTACAACTTCAAATTACAAATCAAGCAATCCCTGCATAGATCATGCTACCCCTGACTAGATGTCCCTTTTTGCAAATAAAAAATAACTTACCTATACTACAAACTAGTATTCCAAATTAACTGTATGTTAATTGAACCTGAAGCCCTGTAATACCATGTGATTGCAGAGAAAAGAGAGTTACTGTACCTGGCTCAGGAGTATTAAGCCATGTCACATCATTTTAAATTCTTGTTCCAAAATTAATAAAATAAAATAAAATTGCCTTTTATCTACAAAACTTTATTATTAGGGCATTGGAACTCCCTTTTGTACAAATTTGCATTCAGGTTTATATTACAAATTTGATGAGTTGTATTGAATTTAAATAAGTTTTTACTTCAATTTAAAAATGTATTACATATTAAAACTGAATTCATGCCCCTTTTTTGTTTTTATAATTTCAAAACCTTTACTATACACTGAACAAAAAGCCTGAATTGGAATCTTCTACTAAAGCAGATAGATTTTCAAAGTAGTTTATAATTGACTTCTCTTAAAATATGTGTTACAACTGCCAGTAGTTAATCTCATATATACAGTATAGTATTTGCATTTGCTGATGTCAGTTAGACTGTTCTCGTACTTGGTGAGTAGATGGTTGAGTAGATGAACCCACATTGCATTTGGCGCTCATTTCAGAAAGAATAATGAGGTTATGGAAAGTACAATAATACTGCAACTGGAAGTTGATGTGTGAAGTTGTTGACTAGTGACTGGTTGATGTGTATTAAATTTGACATTACCCTGCATAGGGGCATGTACATGGTTGAGGATAAGTAAAGGTAAAGTTATGCAGTTTAATTTAGAACCCAAGTTTTTAGCTTTTGTCATTTCCACATAATTGTATTAGAAACCTGATGATAAAGTGCTACATTTAGCAGGTTTTAGTCTGTTATTGTGTTGACACCAAAACAGAGCCCATAATAATGCATTCCTAACTGATGTACTGCTAATGCTTAACACCTAGTTCTACAACACCTTTACAAATTATACATACAGAATATTGTTTTCACATGTTGTGAAGAGAGTATATAAATATGCATTGGAAATCAATGAAATTCTTCAATGTCTGCATCTAATGAAAAAAATATGCATTATTTTCTGTGGTTCATATTGCATCTTCTTTCAATAACAGTAATACCAGTATGAGCGTTTAACAAGTGGTGCTTGTAAACCAGCTGTAGGCTGACAAGTATTCTCCTGTGCAATCATGATCTGATCCACTGCACATGATCATGCAACATAAATGGTACAACAAACACATGTGTTTAGGATGCTGATGTATGAACCAATAATTACAAACTAAACTAACACTTGACTGCATTTTGCCTTGAATTTCATGACATTATACCTTTAATATTAAAAAAATGCCAGGATGATAATTCCGAAGCTCACAAAGTCGCATACTTTTGTGGATGATAAGGATTGCAGTATTGGCTGATGCTGCACAATTGGAGAATTATTGGTTGGCAAAATTGAGACAAGTTGAATATTTCAGTAAGCGATACAGTATAAGAGCCCTGATTACACAAATATTGTATTGTACTGAAGGTCATTACTTTGTAAGCAAATTTTATGTTGGCTTTGGACTTTTATTATTATTTAATACCATAAATATTAATATATTGGCTAACAAGCATTCAAATATTGTATTGACTCTGTTATGAATTTAAAAATATATTTCCGAAAGTGCTGAAGCTGCACAAAACTTTGTTATATCCTATCTTTAAGTATACCTTGCATGTATATATATATATATATATATATATATATATATATATATATATATATATATATATATATATATATATATATTTAATATATATATATATATTTAATATATATATATATATATATATATATATATATAATTATAGACATTATAAACATTTTGGGTGAAAAGTAGTTTGGGTGGAGATGATTGGGGATGGGCATTTTGGGGGTCTACTGGCACTTGTACCCCTCTGATAGAAATTTCTGGAAATGCCCATCACTTACATATGAGTAATACCTATCATTTTCCAGTAGGTATCAACTGGTTACCTTATGAGCCGACCTAGGTCAATGAGGGGATGGGCTTTTTGGGGTTTACTGGCAGGGGTACCCCACTAATATAAATTACTGGAATTGCTCATCCCTTACATATAGAGTCCTGCCAATTATTTTCCGGTAGTTTTTAACTGGATACTTCATGATCAGACCTAGGTCAATGAGGGGATGGGCTTTTTGGGGGTCTACTGGCACTTGTACCCCTCTAATAGAAATTTCTGGAAATGCCCCAACCTTACATATGAGTGATACCTATCATTTTCCAGTAGGTATCTACTGGTTACCTTGTGAGCCGACCTAGGTCAATGAGGGGATGGGTTTTTTGGGGGTCAACTGGCAGGGGTACACCACTAATATAAATTACTGGAATTGCCCATCCCTTACATATATAGTCCTGCTAATTATTTTCCGGTAGTTTTTAACTGGATACTTCATGAGCTGACCTAGGTCAATGAGGGGATGGGTTTTTTGGGGGTCTACTGGCACGTGTATCCCACTAATAGAAATTTCTGGAAATGCCCAAACCTTACATATGAAGTGATACCTATTATTTTCCGGTAGGTTTCAACTGGTTACATCATGAGCTCACCTAGGTCAATGAGGGGATGGGCATTTTGGGGGTCTACTGGCAGGGGTACCCACTAATAGAAATTTCTGGAAATGCCCATCCCTTACATATGAGTGATACCTATCATTTCCCAGTAGGTATCAACTGGTTACCTTATGAGCCGACCTAGGTCAATGAAGGGATGGGCTTTTTCGGGATCTACTGGCATGGGTACCCCACTAATATAAATTACTGGAAGTGCCCATCCCTTACATATAGAGTCCTGCTAATTATTTTTCGGTAGTTTTTAACTAGATACTTCATAAGCTGACCTAGGTCAATGAGGGGATGGGCCTTTTGGGGGTCTACTGGCACGTGTATCCCACTAATAGAAATTACTGGAAATGCCCAAACTTTACATATGAAGTGATACCTATCATTTTCCAGTAGGTGTCAACAGGTTACATCATGAGCACACCTAAGTCAATGAGGGGGATTGGCATTTTGGGGGTCTACTTGCAGGGGTACCCCACTAATACAAATTACTGGAATTGCCATCCCTCACATTATAGAGTCCTGCTAATCATTTTCCAGTAGTTTTCAACTGGTTACTTCATGAGCTCACCTAGGTCAATGAGGGGATGGGCATTTTGGGGGTCTACTGGCAGGGGTACCCACCAATAAAAATGACTGGAAATGCCCATCCCTTGTATCTGAAGTCCTAACCATCATTTTCCAGTAGGTTTCAAGTGGTTACCTCATGAGCTGACCTAGGTCATCCGTGAGGCTGGCAAAGCTACCCCACCACCAATAATTACTGGATGGCCATTTGTTGCTCATGGGGCCATACCTGACACATTGCATTTACTTTGATGTGGTTACCATGAAAGCTGATCTAGGTTAGCTTTTAGGTGACTTTAAAATTACTTTCCCAGTCACACCCACCACAGCCGGTTTGCCAGTCGTCTGGTTTCATATACAGGAATGCACTGTGAACATTGTGATGTACAAGGCAATTGATTACCTTCCCAGCAAACCAAACCCTATGGGCTCCTGGTCTATATTGATGCTCCATTGACACCCTTGCCTCCGGAATGTGACTGTGTGACGTTAGGTGTTAGAATCGCTTTAGAATTCATTGGATATTTGAGTGAATGTAGGGACCAAAACATGAACTTTTTATGCAATTCTTTGAGAAACATAACATAGCTCCACTAAAATATGCAAAAGTGATCTACTTCCACCCCACCAAAAAACCTTGTCTTGTGGATGAGGGGGGGGGGGTGGGTTAAGAAGACCAGTTCTTACAACTTTATAAAGAACATACCTGGAAATATTTTCGATATGAATTTCAATATTTTTTATCATTGAAATTTCTTTGGGCATGCACCCAAAGGTCACAGTTTACTTTTTTTACAAAGGGACCTTTGCAACATAATGTTTTAACAATAGTAATAGATAATGAATGTATCTATAAACTCAGTAATTTTTAGGTTGGTGCTTCCTCTTTTTATAATCTTTTTCAGTGAAAACATCTTGAGTGAAGGCATTCTTGCACTTTATACTCAAGCATGTGCTCAAGTCTTAGATTTTCAAAAAGCCTAACTAGTATCTCCTCTAACAATTGTGTTCTTTGAATATTGTTTAATGGGTATGACAGGAATTTGCATATTGAAGAAGTTTTTAAATATTTCTTGACATTGAGAAGAACTTGCCATTATTTTGGTTCTGTAAGTCCTTGTCACATCAACATAAAGACATGTTTTTTCCTCATTTGTTATTATGATTTGGATTGAACGTCTTCAAAGCTTTTTATTCTCAGTATATACTTACACCAAATGTTCACATTATTATGGTCACTGTTATTTTTAAGAAGGTATCAGAAGATATTTTATGATTAACAAAGCAGACATCTTGGACTACCACTGCAGTGGTTTTTGAGCATGTGCTCCTGTCCTGTGGTCCATCATTGAAGAACTGTTCACATAAGTATGTTCCTTTTAGATAGGAGCACTTAGAGTAGCCATGTGACTGATGAGACATTTGCGGACCACCATTTTTAGGTACATTTAGTTAACTTGTAAGCACTATCTCAGAATGAAAAGAATGAGTTGGTTATATACCAATCCTGGTAGCTACTTAATGTAGCTATATCAGAGCACCACCATTGAGAGAATATTGGCATTAACTTTTTCACACAGTGGCATTTTCCTTGTGACTGATGGGACAGAAGCTCTGTGACTGATGGGACGCTATCTCCTCCAAAATTATAGCAAATTTTGTTTTGCACTAACTTCAGTTTGCATCCACATATGGTGCCAACTAGCATTAAACTTGGGTCATCTGGGCTCTAGCCACCCATAGTCATCACAGGTAGGGCCCACTCGAGTTGGCCAATGGGGGTGTGGGTCCCACATTGGTTTGCCATATTAGCATCCCATAGAAGCAACTGGCATATGTAGAACAGACAGAGGCCCATGGGAACCTGTTCCATTCCACACTTGCTGTCTCATATAGCCCCATATGACTGAGTCATGGTCTGCTCATCATATAGTGAAAGTCTAAAATAAATTTTTTGAGCCATGTTCTCCATTTCCCCCCAAAATACTAAAGTGGTCAACATCCCATGAGGAAAGAGCCAAAACAAATAGGCAAAGGGGCATACATATACTATAAAAAGGATCCACCTGGCCTTACCAATGATTGGATTGGGCCTTACATCATTTAAGTTACAGCCTAGTGGTTCTGTGAAAACTAATTCACTTGTGTGATGGGTACTCCTGTGGTGATACTGCCACCCAGGAGTGTGTTGTACAGTGCTTCAGGTTCTTTTTCCCCCCGATAGACCCACCAATTCCTTCAACTGGGCCTCATTGTTCTGTGATCCAAGAATATTGCATTCCTCAAATTTTGGACAGAAGGGCCTGTATGCAGTGATCCAGCCCTCTCTACAAACCTCTGTGCATGCCACTGCTGTAGATGATAATAGTTGTTATGTCATTTCTTTTTAGGAAATAAGGTATGAATGGAACGACACTATTCTCGTACTAATACTTTAAGGCATTGCAAACTGTCCAATATAGGCTATACTATCTGAACAATATACTGTGACTGATGGGACAGTAAAATCCAAAGATCTGACATGTATACCAATCTTGATTCAGGATAACCTTCACAGGTCAATGAACACTTCATCATGTCACCATCATGTCAGTGACACAAGCTGCTTTCAATAACATGGTCTAACAAATTAATTTGAAGAAATATACTGTACCTGTATTCTGATTTGCGTTTTTGTTCACGTTCTCGACGCTTCTGTTGTGAAGACATCTCCCGCTTCTTCTTGTGTGCCCACTGTTTGCGATACGCTGATTGTGTTTTTTATATGCATCATATTTCCCCTCTGCTTTCAAACGTTCCCTCCTGTTTCGCTGTCTTTCAGCACTGGATTACCCCATTTTGCATTGCACCACACATACAGCCTAATTCTGTGACTGATGGGACAGAAGTTTCAGGTTGTCTTGCACATAACCCTATACACACTTGAAGTATCTCTGATCATGCCAGATTAGGCCCTGAGTAGTACTAGATAGATAGACCCCCAACAACAGCTAAAATCATTCTGTTGGCTTATGACTAAAACAAATGTTAAAAAACTGTGACTGATGAGACATGTCCACACTCATTATTTCAAGAAATCACACAAAGACTTCTATTCATATAGACACATGTAACTTTGCAGAAGGTGAAAAGTCTCAAGGTGACTTTCATACTCAAAACAAAGTTGGTCATTTCTAGAATCATGCCAACTATTAAAGGGGCACTCTGAATTTTAGAAAATTTTGCTACACGTTATAAGCCAGGTGATACCTGTTTTTGGTAGTTTAACTGTCATGTCAAATATCTCCCTCAAATGGCTGCAACCTTAAGTTGATTTTTAGTGAAAAATGCACCAATTAAATGGAATGTGTAATTAATTACTTAGTTAATTAAATTATTTGCTTTATTTATATTACAAAGAGATTACTTTCAACAGTACCCATACTGGAGCCCTAACAGTGGTCCAGTGTGATGATATAACATTAAATTGCCAATGTCGCTCTAGTGTTGTTTTTATGGTATGTCGCCCTAAGCGTTGTTAAAAGAGATAAATTCACATAGGACAACTCGTATATGTGTAATTAGTTACTTAGTTAATTAAATTCTTTGCTATATTTATTTTACAAAGGGATAACTTTCAATAGTACCCATAGTGGAGTCCTTACAGTGGTCCAGTGTGATGATATAACATTAAATTGCCAATAACGTTCTAAGTGTTATTTTTATGCTATGTCGCCCTAAGTGTTGTGAAAAGAGATAAATTCACATAGGACAACTTGTATATGTGTAATTAATTACTTAGTTAATTAAATTATTTGCTATATTCATTTTTACAAAGGGATAACTTTCAATAGTACCCATAGTGGAGTCCTTACAGTGGTCCAGTGTGATGATATAACATTAAATTGCCAATAACGTTCTAAGTGTTATTTTTATGCTATGTCGCCCTAAGTGTTGTGAAAAGAGATAAATTCACATAGGACAACTCGTATATGTGTAATTAGTTACTTAGTTAATTAAATGATTTGCTATATTTATTTTACAAAGGGATAACTTTCAACAGTACCCATACTGGAGTCCTATCAGTGGTCCAGGTTTATGATATAAAATTAAATTGTCAATGTCGCTCTAAGTGTTGTTTTTATGGTATGTTGCCCTAAGTGTTGTTAAAAGAGATAAATTCACATAGGACAACTCGTATATGTGTAATTAATTACTTAGTTAATTAAATTATTTGCTATATTTATTTTACAAAGGGATATCTTTCAACAGTACCTATACTGTAGTCCTAACAGTGGTCCAGTGTGATGATATAACATTAAATTGCCAATGTCGCTCTAAGTGTTGTTTTTATGGTATGTCGCCCTAAGTGTTGTGAAAAGAGATAAATTCACATAGGACAACTCGTATATGTGTAATTAATTACTTACTTAGTTAATTAAATTATATGCTTTATTTATATTACAAAGAGATAACTTTCAATAGTACCCATACTGGAGTCCTAACAGTGGTCCAGGTTGATGATATAACATTAAATTGCCAATGTCGCTCTAAGTGTTGTTTTTATGGTATGTCGCCCTAAGTGTTGTGAAAAGAGATAAATTCACATAGGACAACTCGTATATGTGTAATTAATTACTTAGTTAATTTAATTATTTGCTATATTTATTTAACAAGGTATATCTTCCAATAGTACCCATACTGGAGTTCTAACAGTGGTCCAGTGTGATGAAATATACATTAAATTAGTGCCAATGTCGCCCTTTGTGCTGATTTTATGATATGTTGACCAAGTGTTGTGAAAAGAGCTATATTCACATACGCCAACATGTATATGTGTTATTAGTTAATTAATTTATTAGTTGAATTATTGTTTACAAAGGAATTTCTATCAATAGTACCCACACTGGAGTCCTTACAGTGGTCAAACTAACAAAATAGCATTGTATTACATGTATATGTGTAATTAATTCATTAATTAATTTAATTCCTTGCCATATATATACTTCAAAGGGATTATTATAAATGGTACTCATACTGGAGTCCTAACAATCATCCAATGTAATGAAATTACACTAAATTGCCAATGTCGTCCTAGGTGCTATATGATGCGATGTCGCCCAAAGTGCTGTTTCACAGTTAAATTCACTGAGATGCACTTAGGGCGACATCTATATGTCGCCCTAAGTGTGTTTGTGTACAATTAATTGATTATTTAATTAATATCCTTGGTATTTTTTTTTTGCAAAAGGATTATTTTTAAAAGCACTCAAACTGGAGTCTTTACAATGGTCCAGTGTGAAACAATAACATTACATTGCCAATGTTGCCCTAAGTGCTCTTTTTATCCTATGTCGCCCAACGGTCTAATTTAGAGTGACAGCTGTGTAACATATGAGCACATTGTGGTACTAACGGTAATAGGACAAGAATATAGTAAGTTATGTAGGCATATTTAGTATTAAGGCACATACAGTTCGAGGAGAGGAAGTGTAATTAATGTATTACATGGTACATACTGTTAGAGGACAGATACTGGTATTATATGATATGTATTCCTGAACATTAGAGAACATCAGGTGTCAGTATCATGTAAGTTATGTATTGTCTAGTACATGCAGTCAGGAACAAGGTACCGATAGTTTTATTTTTACAGTTAGAGGACGTGCTGGTAGTGTAAGTTACGTATTCAATGTTACAAGCAGTTATAGGACAGGACGTGTAAGTTATGTATTATACAGTACAAATTGTAATGTGGCAAATGTCGCCTGTAGCATGGTAGAGATGATATTTTTGCCTCTGGGGGAAATTATTTGGTTGGCCATTTCGGAAAACCAGCTCAAAGACACTCAAATAAATGATTAAAATGGGATGTTGATTTCAAGATGATTTATGCTCTCTGTGACTATAAAATTTTTAAATGAACGCTGTAAATGTCTTCAAAAAACTGATCAAAAACATTAAGGTTTATATTATATGGCTATAATATACCGTTTATGAGTACTAGATCATTCCTTTCCAAAACTGCTCAGAAGTTGCACAGCTTGGGGTCACACGTTATGGGGTGTCCGATCCATGATTATTTTCAATATTACCTTTTTCGGAACATCAATATTATTCATCAAATATATCACTGAATGAACCGATCAAGTGCGAGAATATAACAGCACGAGTCCTAATATGTTGGTTATGTTTCGTATTGTCTGCAAATATGGGTTCCTAAACTAGACGTCTGAAAATGGACCGAACAATTTGTAAGGTATTTCTTCAATGGAAACCGTGGGAATTAACAGGGGGAAACTCGAGGGTCAAAATTGCAAAGGGTTATAAAACTTGCAAAATGTTGATAGGAAGTTAAAGGAGGTATAACATCACTTTATGACAATACCATCAGGTGACCTCCGATACCGTGTAATACACGGACTGGTCAATAATACTGGATTCCTTGTAATGTAACCCCAAAGCGGGGGGGGGGCAAAAGCACGGGCAATTGACAACTAATACCTGTCTCCTACAGATTACTTAAGTTACCCTATATGTAACTTATTTTTCTCATCAAACAAGTAATATAGTGTAGCCTGCCAGAGACCACACGGGGAACATGGTCTCATCTTTAGCTAAGAGAGGCCTACAATAATCTTCTTATTACAAACCATGGGGCTCATTGACACATTCATTGAGTTTTGGGAACATATATAACTATGTAGGGATCAACGAGAAAGATTTGCGGGAATGAAACGGAGTAAAGAGGATGGGTATAACATACGCAAAACTCACAATTAGACACATATCTAGGGATTATTTTTAATGTGAATGTTTTCGCATTGGTATTTCATATAAGTATAGAAGGGTTTCTTAGTGTCATTTCAACAGCTAAAGACATGTAATATTTCACAATAATGATTGATGGCTATGATGCTATCCAAATTATTCTAATTGGAAATTCAATTGAGGTGATTAATTGAACACTTCACAAACACATTGTTAAACGAACAGCGTGTAAAATAGAAAAGAACACCGAAATCAATCAGTTTATAAATTGTTTCAGTTTATAAATTGTTTTTCCCACAAAGGGAATGACGGTGCGAGGAGTATATCTTATAAATTATGTTATGACTTTTGTAGGGCAATATCTGTTCCGGGTTTGCGCTCTGCACTAAACTATATGCTGCATTATGACATACACAATCTAGAGTTACTTCAACTATGAAGACGTGTGCTGAAATCAATGGTGATTTTGATATACCACGGAACCGTTTTTTACTTTGTTTTATGAGAAGATTGGATCAGGCGAATTGAAATGTACGTACAAACTAAGTTACTTATGACTTCATGAATAGGCCCAGTCATAATTAAATATCAGCTCAATCAAATTAGCGCAACGTTGTGTATACTGTATGTTTTGCCTACATGTAGGTCGTGGATTTAAGCTATTTATAGTAGTACTTTATTTACCTCTCTATCGTTACAAACCAGTCTAGCATGCTACAACTCATTTGTTTTTTATTTTAGAGTAATAACATTGAAATAGAGTTGTTAACATTACGGCTCGTATATTCACTAAGACACATATATGTTTTTACACTTCGTCACTTGCATAAGTAGGCCTATGTCAAATGCTAGGATTGTTTGGGGCAATACAGCTAAAATTATTTATTGAAGGTTATCTTATGGTAATGTTGAAAACTGTATATCAAGCAGGTTTCCTTTTGCCACTCTTAATTTCGACCTCTTTCAAGAAGAGCGACAGAGTGGGGACTATCTTGTCATTTAACTGCTGAGAGGGAGTATATAATGAAGGTACGACGTCGTATTTTCGTATTTATAGTCGTCATGGACACTTCAGTACTACCTTGAAAATAAATAAATAAATATATTCTTAAATAGAACATAATCCGAGGAAGTAAAACCCATTGCAATGAGAAGGTAGAATGCATTTGGAGTCCACTTAGTACTGGTTCTTATCAAAATCATAATGAATGTGTTTGCCTAAAACCCTTAGTGCATTAGCTTTGTACAATATCGTGAATTATATAGCTTATGTATATGAAATGTGTACGTGATTTAACACAACATTACCGTACTCACACTTTTGTTTTAGGGTGTTGTCCGTTTACCCGAGTTCCGTGATTGCGCAGTATAGAAACCGTTGCTGAATAAGGACGTGTATCTCGCGAGTACCATTGTAGCCTATACGCTAAGGCTGTATGCATACAATGTAACGTAACGTTCATTTAGGAATATTAAAGAGCAACAAGTGGCAAGTCACAATCTGTTTTACATAGTTCTGGGAACATATATAACTATATAGGGATCAACGAGAAAGGTATGCGGGAATGGAACGGAGTAAAGAGGATGGTTATAACAAACGCAAAACTCACAATTAGACACACATCTAGGGATTATTTTTTAATGTGAATGTTTTCGCATTGGTATTTCATATAAATATAGAAGGGTTTCTTAGCGTCATTTCAACAGGTAAGACATGTAATTTTTCATAATTATGATTGATGGCTATGATGCCATCCAAAGTATTCTAATGGGAAATTCAATTGAGGTGATTAATTGAACACTTCACAAACACATTGTTAAACGAACAGCGTGTAAAATAGAAAATGAAACCGAAATCAATCAGTTAATAAATTCTTTGGAGTTTTCCCACAAAGGGAATGACGGTGCGAGGAGTATATCTAATAAATTATGCTATGACTGTTGTAGGGCAATATCTGTTCCGGGTTTGCGCTCTGCACTTAACTATATGCTGCATTATGACATACACAATCTAGAATTACTTCAACTATGAAGACGTGTTCTGAAATCGATGGTGATTTTGATATACCACGGAACCGTTTTTACTTTGTTTTATGAGAAGATTGGATCAGGCGAATTGATATGTACGTACAAACTAAGTTACTTATGACTTCATGAATAGGCCCAGTCATAATTAAAAATCAGCTCAATCAAATTAGCGCAACGTTGTGTATACTGTATGTTTTGCCTACATGTAGGTCATGGATTTAAGTTATTTATAGTAGTACTTTAATTACTGTCTCTATCGTTACAAACCAGTCTAGCATGCTACAACTCATTTGTTTTGTTTTTTATATTAGAGTAATAACATTTAAATAGAGTTGTTAACATAACGGCTCGTATATTCACTAAGACACATATATGTTTTTACACTTCGTCACTTGCATAAGTAGGCCTATGTCAAATGCTAGGATTGTTTGCGGCAATACAGCTAAAATTATTTATTGAAGGTTATCTTATGGTAATGATGAAAACTGTATATCAAGCAGGTTTCCTTTTGCCACTCTTAATTTCGACCTCTTTCAAGAAGAGCGACAGAGTGGGGACTATCTTGTCATTTAACTGCTGAGAGGGAGTATATAATGAAGATACGACGTCGTATTTATAGTGGTCATGGAAACTTCAATACTACCTTGAAAATAAATAAATTATATATATATATATATATATATATATATATATATATATATATATATATATATATATATATATATATATATATATATATATATATATATATATATATATATATACATATATATATATATATATATATATATATATATATATATATATATATATATATATATAAATGAAAATCGTAATGAGTTGGAAAATCAAGAACAGTGAAAAAACTTTCAGCCTCCACCGGGATTCGAACCACGGGCCTCCCGCTCTGTACGCGGACACCCTAACCACTAGGCTATGGACGCTGATTGTATGTCCAGAGGTTCGAAACCGGTAAGGAAGATCGTAATTCCACTGTAGGCGTTTGTCACCTATATCGAACAATACTAGTTCTGTTTTTTGGTGACATATTTTGCCCTACTCTAGAGATCAAACATGATGCTATCCAACTCGAAAATCATTTGTGATTCCTAAAGCCGGATCTCGAAAGAGATACTTTGAACAGACTTTATGTTAATGCAATGGAGGTAAACGACAAAGGCAAATGAATATATATAAATGAAAATCGTAATGAGTTGGAAAATCAAGAACAGTGAAAAAACTTTCAGCCTCCACCGGGATTCGAACCACGGGCCTCCCGCTCTGTACGCGGACACCCTAACCACTAGGCTATGGACGCTGATTGTATGTCCAGAGGTTCGAAACCGGTAAGGAAGATCGTAATTCCACTGTAGGCGTTTGTCACCTATATCGAACAATACTAGTTCTGTTTTTTGGTGACATATTTTGCCCTACTCTAGAGATCAAACATGATGCTATCCAACTCGAAAATCATTTGTGATTCCTAAAGCCGGATCTCGAAAGAGATACTTTGAACAGACTTTATGTTAATGCAATGGAGGTAAACGACAAAGGCAAATGAATATATATAAATGAAAATCGTAATGAGTTGGAAAATCAAGAACAGTGAAAAAACTTTCAGCCTCCACCGGGATTCGAACCACGGGCCTCCCGCTCTGTACGCGGACACCCTAACCACTAGGCTATGGACGCTGATTGTATGTCCAGAGGTTCGAAACCGGTAAGGAAGATCGTAATTCCACTGTAGGCGTTTGTCACCTATATCGAACAATACTAGTTCTGTTTTTTGGTGACATATTTTGCCCTACTCTAGAGATCAAACATGATGCTATCCAACTCGAAAATCATTTGTGATTCCTAAAGCCGGATCTCGAAAGAGATACTTTGAACAGACTTTATGTTAATGCAATGGAGGTAAACGACAAAGGCAAATGAATATATATAAATGAAAATCGTAATGAGTTGGAAAATCAAGAACAGTGAAAAAACTTTCAGCCTCCACCGGGATTCGAACCACGGGCCTCCCGCTCTGTACGCGGACACCCTAACCACTAGGCTATATATATATATATATATATATATATATATATATATATATATATATATATATATATATATATATATATATATTGTTGAATTGAGCATAATCTGGGGAAGTGAAGTCCATTACAATGAGAATGTAGAATGCATTTGAAGTCCACTTAGTACTGGTTCTTATCAAAATCATCATGTACGTGTTTGCCTAAAGCCATCAGTGCATAAGCTTTGTACAATATCGTGAAGCATATAGCTTATGTATATGAAAAATGTACGTGACTTAACACAACATTACCGTACTTACACTTTTGTTTTAGGGTGTTGTCCGTTTACCCGAGTTCCGTGATTGCGCACTAGAGAAACCGTTGTGGAATAAGGAAGCGTATCTCGCGAGTACCATTGTAGCCTATATGCTAAGGCAGTATGCATACAATGTAACGTAACGGTTATTTAAAAATATTGAACAGCAACAAGTGGCAAGTCAAAATCTGTTTTACATAGTTCTGGGAACATATATAACTATATAGGGATCAACGAGAAAGGTATGCGGGAATGGAACGGAGTAAAGAGGATGGGTATAACATACGCAAAACTCACAATTAGACACACATCTAGGGATTATTTTTAATGTGAATGTTTTCGCATTGGTATTTCATATAAATATAGAAGGGTGTCTTAGTGTCATTTCAACAGGTAAGACATGTTATATCTCATACTTATGATTGATGGCTATGATGCCATCCAACGTATTCTAATGGGAAATTCAATTGGGGTGATTAATTCAACACTTCACAAACACATTGTTAAACGAACAGTGTGTAAAATAGAAAATTAAACCAAATTCAAACTGTTTATTAATTGCTAGGATTTTTCCCCGCAAATGGAATGACGGTGCGAGGAGTATATCTAATATATATCTATAAACAATCTTTGCATTAACTTTCATTGCATCCTCCCGCCAGCTCAACCGACAGTGCATAGTAGACAGCATTGAACTCACATTATGATGACATTGTGTCCGTTATAGATATATCGCGTGATTATACTATGACTGCGGTAGGGCAATATCTGTTCCGGGTTTGCGCTCTGCACTAAACTATACGCTGCATTATGACGTACACAATCTAGAATTACTTCAACTATGAAGCTGTGTGCTGAAAGCCATGGTGAATTTAATATACCACGGAACCGTTTTTTTACTTTGTTTTATGAGAAGATTGGATCAGGCGAATTGAAATGTACGTACAAACTAAGTTACGTATGACTTCATGTATAGGCCCAGTCATAATTAAATATCAGCTCAATCAAATTAACGCAACGTTGTGTATACTGTATGTTTTGCCTACATGTAGGTCATATAGTTAAGCTATTTATAGTAGTACTTTATGTACCTCTCTAGTGTTAAAGACCAGTCCAGCAGGCTACAACTCTTTTTGTTTTATTTTAGAGAAATAACATTGCAATAGAGTTGTTAACATTACGGCTAGTATATTCACTCAGACACATAGATGTTTTTACACTTCGTCACTTGCATAAGTAGGCCTATGTCAATTGCTAGGATTGTTTGGGGCAAGACATTTAATGTTATCTTATGGTAATGTTGAAAACTGTATATCAAGCAGGTTTCCTTTTGCCACACTTAATTTCGACCTCTTTCAAGTAGAGCGACAGAGAAGGGACTATCTTCTCATTTTACTGCTGAGAGGGAGTATATAATGAAGATACGACGTCGTATTTTCGTATTTATAGTGGTCATGGACACTTCAGTGCTACCTTGAATATAAATAAATAAATATATTCTTAAATAGAACATAATCCGAGGAAGTAAAACCCATTACAATGAGAAGGTAGAATGCATTTGGAGTCCACTTAGTACTGGTTCTTATCAAAATCATTATGAATGTGTTCGCCTAAAACCCTTAGTGCATAAGCTTTGTACAATATCGTGATTCATATAGCCTATGTATATGAAATGTGTACGTGATTTAACACAACATTACCGTACTCACACTTTTGTTTTAGGGTGTTGTCCGTTTACCCGACTTCCGTGATTGCGCACTAGAGAAACCGTTGTGGGATAAGGAAGTGTATCTCGCAAGTACCATTGTAGCATATAGACTAACGCTGTATGCATACAATGTAACGCAACGGCTATTTAGGAATATTAAAGAGCAACTAGTGGCAAATCAAAATCTGTTTCACATATTCTGTTTTACAACCGTAAAAACTTGAAATTAGGGATGATAGTTAACTGGTTCTGCTGAAAATTCCAGATGTCACTTGTAAATATGCACAAAAACTTGAGAAGTTTCATCTTTGATGGAGAACAATATTGAGCGGTTGTATGGCTAATGGAGATGCAAACACTGCTTTCATGAGCTTAAAGGTAATGGCAGCCATTTTTGCTCAAATAATATACTCATATAAAATACAGAAAACATGAAATGGTATTGCTTTTGCAACAAAGGCTTGGCATTGTGGACCCTTGGGAGAGATCTGCACCACTACCGTATTACTATTCCCATATTCCGGAGGCTAAAGTTTATTGTCAAACACAGTTGCTGTAAATTGTTTGCATCTTTAGGTGAAAAACCAGATCCTTATAGCATTTTGATTAGTGGAGATACACATTCTCAATATTTGGTGATGTTTTATGCTGACATACGTCAACAGCAAAATCAGTAGTATCATTTCTGCAGTAGAAATGTTTGTGTTTTCTCTATAAAATGTGCATATTATTTGACCACAATAATGTATTTACATAACTCTTGCATATTGATGAAATGATACATGCAGAAAACATATGAGAACAATACAAATGTATTACACATCGTGACATCTTAGGTGTAAATCAACAGACGTTTGTAGATAATATGCTGAGATGGTAACACATTAAACCCACTATTCGTGATCGAACAATATTTGTAGAAGGGAACTGATTTCCTGCCCAAAATACTTGACATTCAAAGAACCATATCTAGAGTTAGGGATGTTATTGCGATGGCATTTTTCAACTTATAATGTAACATATTTTGCTTTTCCATGTTAATATCGCATGTTATCATTGCAACCGGAATAATTCCAGCTATATCAACATGAACTTGCACTTGTTAGGTATGGCCCCTAGCACCAAAGGCAGGAGCTATGAGGTAGACGTAATTTCAAGCACTCCACTCTCCCCCCCCCCCCCCCGCCCAACAAAAATGAATACATAAAGGAATTTCTGAGAAGTATTTCTGTCCATTAAAATATCTATGAAATAATACCAGGTACTTCTTGGTTATAATTTTAGCAGTAGCAAGACTATCTTGCAACTTTACCTTCTTATGATACCGGTGTATACTTTCTCTAATTAATTTAAACCTCAGATAAAGCAATATTTCGATAAATGGTTGTCTATACTATCTGAATATATCGTGGTACAGGCCTAGTATATTATTATATCACTATAAGATATATGTGCAAGTTAGGCCCACAATTAGCCGTATTGAACATTTGTACTTGAAGTGATATGAACAGTAAAAATATTTATGAAGTATGGATAACTTTAACCTATACCTTTAGTGTTCCTAACCTTTAGTTGTGCCAGTTTTAATAAAAATCATTAAATCTCTAAAACTGACAAACTTTATATTTCGATACGATTTGTGAACTTAGTGGCTTTGAAAACAGGCGCTTTTAATGTGTACGCACAATATTATTTTCTTTTTTGGGTGGTTTGCAGGCTATACAATATGTGTGTCGATAGACTTAAAATACGAAAACATTTCAAAACAGTATTTAACCCTCCTAATGTTTTCAAAAGGGATCATATCACCAACTGTAAGGAACGCCAAACGGGACACAAATTATGTGAATCTAGGTCATTATGTGAATACAAATTGCTGCCTCATAATGACAATAACAAGTCCTTTTGTGGCGCTATTAGCATTGCCACATAATGACCAAGAACATATTATTCATCATGCGGTCATCACACTGTTACATAATGACTGCAGAAATAGACTAAATTCACAAGTTATTGTGTGTCAGTTCATAATGTCACATAATGACAATTCCTTATGTAGTTTATCTGTCGTCATATAAGTACCTTAAAAAACGATTAAACAGTTTTCCAAACATGTTTTCAAATTATGAGCACGTTAATATGTATAAGTTTGAACAGCAGACTCTTCGTAGTTTATACATTCTGCTATCCAGCTCCAGTGCGAAATAAGTTCGCATGTAGCTACTATAGCGTTTGCAATCGGACAGATCTGCGAAGCCTAATCTTCTCGGTACTACATTCTGCTCTGACATCGATTCCCTCAAGTTTCATCTTTGATGTTCCAAAGACCTTTCAAGCTTCCTTTTACTTAAAAGTTACTCCGTGAATTTTATTTCAGTGATTTCGAAGAACCGTTTATGCACTGTGGCTTGAGTGTGAGAGTATCTTATGTGCAGAGCTATGTACGTATCACCTGGACATTTTAGGCTGTATACGTACGTTTGCGATGTGTACGTATTATATTATAGGCAATGGCCTGTGAGTGTACATACGAAAGTGTATTTGTAGCAGAAATTGCAGGGATAACTGCAAGCCGCTTGTTTTTTGTTCCTATTTGCCTGCATTACGTCATTTATTATATCGATGCTTTCGAACAAACGGTGATTTGGGTGATAAACTGGTGGAAAAAAAAAACAGATTTCTGCAATAATCAAACGTCGAATTGGGGCATTTTCACATGATTAGAAAGAAAATATAAGAGCTATGAAAACAATTTATCAAAGTCTTACACCAGATAATTCCTTTAAGATACATAGAAAATATTAATAAAAAAAACACAATCTGCAAGATATGGATGATGAACTACGCCTGTACAAACACATGATGAATATAAAATGTAATGATGACTTGTTTCATTTACATTACAATGCTCGCCATTTCTTGTTTTACTAGTTATTTCATTGTGTAGTTTATCTAATGACAATAATATACAATATATCACGTTTACGGTCAAAAGATCGCGCCCATGATGCATATGTTATATTTGAATAGTCATTAAGATAACATTTGTCGAATTATGAAAGTATTTACATGTATTAAGTTAAAGAACATTGAATGAACAAAGTGTCTAAGAAGCAATTATCAAGCAAAACATCCCTATATTGATATGCGAAATATTTCGCATATCAATTATTAACATACAATTATTAACATAGATCATTTACATACAACGACATAGAAGGATTGTAACAAGACAAGAGCGGCAGGGTGAATATCGCAAGGACAAGCTTATACCAAGACATGACACACTGTCATACCATTTCCAGTAAAGAAATGATAGATGAAAAAATACGATGTTATCACCACTTTATAACACCAACAGATGCTTTGTCAGCAAAATAAATAACAAAGTTCATTCAAATGAAACTACCTTAATATGTCAACAGCATAGCACTCGACATCGTACACCGTATTTGCCAACAGATTAACTGGCGTCTGATATTACGCTATGTCAAAATGATAAATAAGTACGTATCCGTTTATGTTCTACAATGTGTACGTATTTGCTGGTATTGTAGAGCCCGTACAGTGTAATTTACATTCGTGTCAATTTAAGCCTAGAATAACTGTTTTACCCTTAAAATGGGGTCCAAAATGTGACTTGCTCCCTAACACAAAGAATGCTGGCTACACCCTCGACATGCTTAAACCAGGGTTGTAGTGTGATTTTAACATCATGAGTACAAATACAAGTGTTATGCCCATTGGCATGCCTACCAATGCGAGTACAAGCTTGTGTGCACTAGTGTAGATCCTTAGAGTTTGAATGCGTGTACAATTTCATAAGTATGAGCAAGTAAATATGCTAGAATAGGAGTAACATTGCAAACTTACTACATGATTATGCGACTCTTTAACAGAGAGGTATATTTTTTTTAAACAGTGGTGCCGTGATTGGGGACACAGGGAGACAAATAATCTCAGTTTAGTGAAAGTTTTGATGACAAAGTTTGCTAAGATGCACCAAGTATGTTGAACCCGGGGAATAGTTAATATGTAAATATATTGTGGTTTTCAACGTGATGGAAGCATTATACACGTCAGACCGGTGAAAATTATTTAGTCGGGAGAATTTGCATTTCGCCGGGTGAGTATAGTCCACTACTAAGGATGTATACTCTACCACTACCACCCAACCCACCCCTCCCCCTTACCTCCCTTTTCAACCTCATAAAAGTATTTAATATAGCAGAACTTTTCCTTTAAGGTTACTTCTATAAAATCTAGTTACAGTCTGAATATGCAGCAATGTTCGTCTAGTTTTCATTATCGGGGGGTGTATAAGCATGCACAGAATGGTTAGAATTAATGTAGCTTTTCAAAATATGAAATGGGTGAATTAAAATGAAGTAGTTAAGACGTGTATCCACACACGCAAAGAGTGGATTAAAGTTATATATTGAACACATAATGCTAAACATACAATGGACGTATTAAAGGGAAGTAGTCAACAAACATCACTAAACATGCAATTGGTGAAATAAAGAGATGTAGTCAAAGATAATTACTAAACATGCAATAGGCGGATTAAGGGATGTAGTCATCAAATATTGCTAAACATATAATGGATTGAAAAAAGGAATGTAGTCAATAAATATTACTAAACATACAATGGATGAATTAATGGGATAAAATCAAAGAATATTACTACACATACAACGGGTTGACCAAAAAATATGGATGCAGCCAAAAAATATTACTTCACATTTATTGGATGGATAATTTAAAGGGATGTAGTCAACAATTATTACAAAATGAGTCGATTTAAGGAATGTAGTTAACACATATTACCCCACATGCGATGATGCGATTAAAATGATGATATTCAAAAATGCGTTTCACTACAGTACAATGTGGTGGAAGCTTGGTCTGTTCCTTCTAGTTAGCTCAAGTTCAGGATCCGTGAATTTCTAACATATTAACAATATGGTACATAACTTATGCCGTACAGAGTTTAAGTTGTCTATCGCGAAGTATAAATGTGACAGAGAAACAAACAGCAAGGAGTAAATATTGGAAGCGGAAAAGTGGTTCATGGAATCTACAGTCCCGGGGCCCTGCGTCATTTCGGGTAGTGCCCGGGAAAATTTGGGAGATTGACGGGCAAAAATGGTATATGGACAGTACAATAACGAGGTCAAGGAACGAAAACTGATGTTATACTTGAGATTCTGTATTAGAAACGATTCAGTGATTTGAACAGAGGGAAGTAGTTTAAGAATTTGGTCAAGTTAGCACATCCAAAGAATGAACAAGTGACTGTAACACACATAAACAAGTAATCATTACACAAATCTGGATTAAGTTTCATAGTATAGCAAACACAGCCAAGTAATCGATACATAAAGGTACATTACAAAATAAACATATATCAATCTTTACTTATCTACTGAGTGAATAAAAACATAAGTTATCAAACAAATATAATTAATCATGCAGCTTGAATGTAATATTAATATACCCCCTACTTAATATAATGCTTATCATTGTTGGTGAGGATTAAATGCATATAGGTGAAATAAAACCATGACTAACTTACTAGTCTTTTATATAGTAACTGCAACTCTTTTTAATCCACATTAAAAAAACATATAATGATTACTCCCACCCCGATTCCAGACCACTCACCAAATATAAATGAATAAGCCTAATACACAAGCATTTTGTTTACATAAGTTTTCTTCTTTTTCATCCAATAGAAGCATGGATCCTGGTAGATTAATTTAGCAAGCACTTATTCCTAAAGACAACCTGTTATGATCATCCTGCTTCTGGAAATGCTCGCAATCAAGGACATAAATCAAGGAAGATGATGACATTCCAAACTATTAACAGTGGCGGCATACTACAGGAGGTGTAGAGTCCTAAATAACCATCATGATGTTATCAGTAAATCCTAACCCAAGCCCCCCCCCCCCCCAATCTCTTCTATCGAATTTACTCTTTCTAACTTAACATAACTTAACCACCCTGTATATACCCTAGAACTGCGCGTCCCTACCTCTCCTCTCGAACATGGCCACCCTACCTTACTCCCTCCCTACCTGTTCTCTCTAACCTAGCTCCTCTACATATAGTCTTGAACTAGCCTCGCTGCATAATCGTGTTAGTGGTTCCAGAGATATTATACACCACTCAGTTCATCGAAAACTGCTTGCTCGAGTTTACACAAAACGAATTGGGAGAGTGAGGGGAAACTCCAAATGGAATTCGGATCTATATCAATATATATATATATATATATATATATATATATATATATATATATATATATATATATATATATATATATATATATATATATATATATATATACATATATATATATATATATATAAATATATATACATATATATATATATATATATATATATATATATATATATATATATATATTATTGTGACGTGCGTAACAACATTGACCATCGTCCTCTTTAAATAGTTTACTTTGCTTTCATCATCTTGCCGTTTCCATACATTGTGTCGATAAAAGTTTACATTACTTGATTAGGGGAATGCTATATATAATTTGCTTCATTAAAATCACAGTTTTTGTTTATTATGTAGCTAGAGTTTATGCTGAGATTTTCAAATGTCTTTATTTTGTTCAATTATTGAATTGAAAATATTGTTGAATTATATTCTCATACCACTTCTTCGGTATTTCTTCTGCCGATTATAGAGAAGGACACATTACTGTCATAATGACGTGCTTATCAATCTGTTATACTGAAAGTCTGAAAAAAAGGGGGAAAAATCATCAAATTGTACTTGATGGATCAATTACCAAAGAAAGTGGAATCTTGATGAGTTCGGCTGCCTCAGTTTTGAAATGTCACATCGGACATGTTTATATAGTTTGGAGAAAATGTTACGTAATGCTGTAAATTACGGTATGGTTCGTGGTAATAGTAGAAAGACTGTACTTTCATGTTTAAAGGGTATAATTGTGGGTGTCACATAAGTACAAACACCATCCATCTTTGAACCAGGAATCTTCAAATAAAACAACACTAATCTAACAGTAATTATTGAGTTCACCTACCTGGTAATTAATTGGTGTATGTTTTCAAAGTGAATAGTGATTCCAGGACGAGAATCGGTGGGTGAGTGGTTATGGATGATGTCAGTGAATGGTAGTAGGAGTGGAGAGGATATGACGGTTTCATTACGTCATCGAAAAGTCCAAACTGACTCATTACGTCTTGGCATATCTTGAAAAAGTAGAAGCACGTTATAACTTAACAAAATGAATAACGAAAACTTGACACAAAATCTGGGAAAAAATGTCGAAAAGATTAAAAGTGGAATATGGATTTCGGAGGATACGAATAGTTAAATATGTAGTGTTTGTTTTCTCCATAATACTACACAATTAAATGAGTTTACACATTTTGAATTTAATGATACATATTGTATGGAGTATCCATTTCTTTATCTTGGTATTCATGATATATATTTTGAAGAGGACTAATTAATGACCATTGATAACACAAGAGGTAACATTGTTTTATATGGCTTCTATATTTCGTTAAGGAATGGAAAGCTTGAGAGGGTTTATTGTTACCCTAATGCTTCTGTATGATAGCCATTCTTTGTGACGTAAAAACATTTTAGAGCAAGGATTACAAATATTAATATGTTATTGCATTTATTTTGCACCAAATCCTTACATTTAAATTTCACTTACCTTTGCCTGGGTTCCTAGAACCACTGGTTAAAATCATATATAAACGGTTGTCATATTTAGAGATTATTAACTATTACACGTATACTCTGATTGGTGGAAAATTAACATGTGAGAGTTAGTTATGCAAACTATGCAAAATGAAGATCTTTCATTGAACGTCAAATCCTCAATGGTAATAAAAGTTAAGTAAATCATCTGTGGAGTAATCTGTCTACTTCGTTAACACTTTGTTGTTTCATCTCTAATTCGTCGTCCTATGTGATACCACTTTAAAATAACGCCTTACTGGACCGGAGTTAATGGTACGAAGCTCCCTTAATTGATAGAGTGCATAAACGAGCGGGGATACATTACTGCGAAACAGGAAACAGGACTCAAATATGCTTTGACAAGGCATGTTTGACGGAACTTGATGCGCATTGTCAATAACCATAATGGACAGCAGGAAAAGGAAAAACAGTTTATTTGTCTGTAAGTTAAGTCGAAAATACTAAATGTAAGAGCAGCACTCAACAACAAGCCAGACAAGAGCATTAATTATAAGTCGTTAAGGGAACACCCACTCACACACACCCCTTCCCTCTTCAAACATGCCCCTCTCCCCTTACACTTTGCTGATTGTGTAACATCTTGTTGATATTTAAACTTTTCGTCAAAGAACAGCCACTCTGTACAACATAAGCTATGTACAAAATAATTACTTTGTTAGGAAATCCGGCACTGATCCTGAATTTGTGACTGAAAATCATCATCTATTCAGTGCCAATTTTGAAATATTCTTTTTCAATGCATCAATTTAATCCACCAATTGCATTTTAGTAATATGTGTGGACTACATCCATTTATTCTATATATTGTATGTTTATTAATATTTGTTGTTTGCAATGGACAGTGAGGACGGCATCCGTATAGGAAAACCTCTTCTTATAAGCAAACTGTCATCGGTCACCATGTGTATCAATGACATTGTAAAATATAGCCATATAATCTTTTGAATATATTTAAAATTTATACCGGCAAGATCTATGGGTCTTAAGTCATTAACCGGGACGTTGTGGTCAAGTGGTTAAGGCAGTGGACTTGTGATCTAAGGATTACAGGTTCGAGCCCTGGCCAGATCATTGCGCTGTGTCCTTGGGCAAGGCGCTTTCTCTCCATTGCCTCTCTTCACCCAGGTGTATAAATGGGGACCTGCGAGGTAACTTGCAAATATAGTTGCGTGCGCCGGTTTGTGGCTGCACCCTATGGGAAGTCCCCCGGGGGACACGTGGTTGTGGTGCACTGTGGTGCTCCAGGAGATATTGATTGAATTGTGCACACTTTGGTGTGTGGGTGTGACAAGTTACCAATGACCAGGGGTTAAGTTGTAAAGTCGTGTGAGGAGGCATTAGCCTCATACAAGACTGTAAACCTTCAACTTTAACCGGGTTAGGTATTTTAACTTAGGTATTGGCGATGTTACAGAATTCTTCCAGAAGCTGGGTATGTGGAATTGGTTCAAACGTTCATTAAAACTATGTAGCAAAATGCCAGCTAGGTCACCAGAGCAAAACTTTATGACCTACCAAGGAACTTGGTCATAGCCCGATGAAACACCTTTTCTGACTATATTAAATTGTCATACAACATTTTCCTCACAGGAGGTTTGGCCAACCGATCAGGTAAGTGTACTATTACATATTTAATACCTGTTGAATTGAAACGTCCAAAAGGATCACTGAGTTGCCCACCGAGTTCCTTACAAGTAAAAACTGTTTCTCATCGTCAGGTTCTCGAGTTGTCCTGATTTAGTTTCATATGCTGTAAGAGTTCGAGCTGATAACGCTCAAAAGCTCACTTCTGTTTTTGTGAACAAGTTTGTTGATATCACTTTTTATCCAATTGCCCCGTTAGCCTAGTTTTTATGTACTTTGTGAAAACTAAGTTGCTGCATAGACATGATGAGTTATCAGCTGTTCAGAAGCTGAGGTTAAGAAATGTTTTTATTTTTTTTTATGTCAATATATTTTGAAGTAAAATAATATATAATAATAGCAAACGAGCCTTTTTGACATAACTTGAATGCTCAGTTCTTTTTTCGACTTGAAGATGCCGAGGTAACTTGTTGCAGAGAAATTTCTGTGTTGCTTCAACTAGTCATCGGTTAGTTAATTATACGAGAACCACTTGGTTAGTAAAAACTAAATTAAAAATCTGTGAGGTAGAATTTTAAGTTTTCATTCAGTCAAGAAGTATCAATCTGTTGTCATGACTAGTAATTCTTTGCAACAATTTATTGCTACCTATACATACAATTTTCTAGTTGTGTAAACTTATCCAAATGTAAATAACTTGAAATGAGCGTAGTTGAATCAATTTTAAAATGTCTTTGCAGCAAGTTACCTCTAATTGTTTAAGTTATCTCAACACATTGGGTGTTACAGTGTAAGGTGCAGTTCTTCAGTAGTTACTCGATGTTGTGGCGTTTCGTTTCCTGACCAGTCCTTCGTATATCTTTGAATCTTTGTTTCGAGGAGTGCTATGAAGCAGAGATTGCGCCGGATGCTCAAGCTGAATAAGCTTGCCTTGAATGCTGTTCATGTATGCTGACATCTAGTTTTGTTAAAACCCTAGTATGAACAGCCTAGTGAACCTTTTTTTTCACAAAACTGTTTTCTTGTATCTATTTGCTGTACTGCCCAGAGAACGCCCGCTGCAACGTTTTAGATTGATACTAGGTTGTATCAGACAGATCCTTGGCCGTGTACAGCGGGCAAGCACGTTCCTGGCCGGCAGAAACGGACTTTGAGGGATGTACAGTTTGCACACGAGAACAATAACAGCCCAAACGACTTGGCCAAGACTAGCTGACATCCCGTACGGATAAATAAAATTCGATACTTTTGTCCTGTTTATTCTAATTTGCAAGCAGGTTCGCTGCTCCCTTCTTTTCTTTAGTATCCCATTTTCTTTCAATGTTCATCACCCGTGGCGGGACAGAGAACAATTCTTAAATCGGCCTTTATATTGTAGAGTGTCTTCACGTTATAACAAAGTCTATGTGCTTCCATGCATGAGCCCAAGCTATGCAAACTACGTTAAAAAGTATAAAGTCTAAGCAGAGTCGATATGGTGAAAATAAAAGAGCTGAATTCACTTCTCTGCGCACTCTGAAAAGAAATAAAAAGAAATAAAAAAATAAAAAACTGACACAACAGCTGTGGACATATTGCACATAACAAACGTTGTAAAGCAATAACACAACCATGTGTAAAAACAAATTACACTTGGGTTGTGTAAATCTTACTACTCGTATGTGTAGAAGTAACACAATAATGTGTCAAAACAGGTAACACAACACTTGTGTAAACGTAAACACTCTAATGTCTTTAAGCTCAACACAACTATCTCAGGTGGAACTTGGTTGTACCCACAGTTGTGTTATTTCTACACGTTTGCTAATGGGTTAGTCAAAACACTTTGTCAAACAAAATCTCATACCTTGAAAGCCATTAGTGTTACTCTTCTACGCTTAAATATTAAAATTCACCTCAGAGATGACCTCAGAATATATCTATGCAACCGAAGGATATGTTGCTAGGGCCATTCAATGAGGTTACATGACAGACTCTTTTACAAAATAGCGGATATTTAGAAACTTGGTAAAAAGTAAGGGTGCACCTACTCCAAGATTGAATTCCTTCCAGAAATCAAAATAAAAAAAATAAAAAAAGTTTAATAGAGAGTTCTGGTGCATCGCTTGTAAAAAGACAGAACTGGCATGTGCATGCTTTAGGTGATTATAATGTATGTATGAATGTATGTATATTAGATGCTCTTGCAAGCAGGAACTCGCAAAGAAGCCTTATTTGATTATCAAAGCAAGGCAAAATTGTTCATAACACATGCTTCAAATTGTTATTACCCTCTGAAAGATTCAAAGACAAGTTAAAGTTCTTCTTCCAGCTACTCGCCTCTTGACTTGATCACTCCAGAACTGTATTGCTCTTTATCTCACATACGTCATCTAGTTTGTTTTGCTTTGTAGGAAACAGTGGGCTTAAGTCTTGTTGAATCTGGAAATAAGAGTCAATTACATAAACAATAATAAAAAAAATGGAGTATTGGTAATAATCAAATGTTTAACTAACATCATGAGCAATCTTCCAATGGATACTTCGATATCAGCAGCTTTTGTTAATATGACATATCAATATGTACTGCTAAGTGCTAGTTACAACACTACTATGCAAATCATTGTATGTTTTCTCTCGTGGAGTATAATTCTATGATGCTGTTCATTAAAATTCTGTCACCTTTCTCTGGACATTGTACTTATACATTGTTCATGCTATCTTTGTTTATTCGCCCTAGCCTAACACTACAGGAATATTTCAGATTCAAAAATAATTTAAAGGCTAGCCTAACACTTTAAGTCAAGTATAGGCAAGCCCACACTGTTATAATCAACTTAGGCAAAACGTTAAGCCTAGTCTACAGAAATGTAGCTTAGTGCACACATTTTGCGTAGGCTAGAAAAATAAATATGATAAGCCGAACACATACACAACTTGAAACGGCTTATCGGTGATCAACTTCACACGTTTTATAGGCCTTCTCATTTTACGAGTGAAGTGTCGGATGTGCTATGTCGCCAAGGTATTTAGACGCTTATTATCATTTTTACAACTACACTGCACTATACTCCTAACTAGGAACTTCAAGGCCTAGACTGGTACGAGTCCTTAGCTAGGCCCTAACTTGTCTAGGTACGATTTTCATACCTTCAAAAATTGCATGCAGGCAAATCCAGACGCATTCTTCTAACTTGCTACTGACGAAGTCATCCATTATATTTCGTTGTAAACTTGATCGTTACATTTTCGTGTCGAAATGTAAGCTATTTCTCACGTGCAGTTCAATTAACGTCATAAAAGATTGTATTTTTGTTTGCTAATATACTAGTAGTATTATTAAACTGTACTTACGTACATTGTACGTGGATATTGTGCGTAGGTTTAGGGGGTCCCGCTAAAGACGGTTATTGGCCAGAGTGATTACATTGGTAATTATCTTTTCAGAAATAACAATAATATTTTCTGCAAAATGTTCACAATTCTTTAGTCAATTAATTAAATTTAGTGTTCAAATATTTAATTTAATTTAATTTAATTTAATTTAATTTAACATAAAAAATATATTTTTATAGCTATTTTATATAGTAAATAAAATGATCTGTTTACAAGATTACATTATTCTTTGGACGCCCGAGCTACATATTTGTTGTGTTCCTGATACACAATTCTGTGTAATTGAGAACTTACACAAGTGTTGTGTACACATTCCAACACAAAATTTGTCAGAGCGCGGTGATCGATAGATGCTGTGATAATTCATAAAATTGCAGCTCGACAATTGAATAATTCTAACACTAACCAAATATAACTGCAGAAACACACAGTAACCCGACTTACGCAAACTAACCTGCAGTTAATCTGGTTGAGGTCCGTCGTTTGTCCGTGCACGAAGCTGTAAGCGAAGAAACGCGCCAAAAATGTACCCTTTTATTTTACACTTACCTCGTGTAGGTCAGGCATTCCGACCCTGTACTCGGTCTGACCATAGGATAAAGGATTAAATACATCTATAGGTATCATTGGAATGAAAGTACGTGAAAGTTGAATACATATGCAAATTACCGTGCTCGGTTAAAACACAATGTAAAAACAGAAAACTTTCACTTCCGTGTCGGGTCACAAAAATGTTACTTGAAAATAAATATCATATGACCGCGTGAAACATCCCCCTTCTTAATAAAGTTACGGCTTCTTTTAAATTGAAGTTTACGAAACTTATGCACTGAGATATCCTTAACATCCAGTTGAAACTATGAAATACAACTACTCAAAAAAAGCAGCGCCATGATATCAACTTTGCAATAGTGAATAACACACTTTGAAGAAAAGACAGTAATAACAATCATAGTTTCTTTTACTGTGGGATTATTGTCTATATCCAGCAGTTGTATATCTAGGGATGCATATTCATGTTTCTACGATGGGGGTACAGAAGAAATCTTCTTCCCCTCATTGTAAGTTTAACTAAAGGATATATTACAAGGTAGAACAATGGATCCTTAGGCGCAATTCTGTATTAGCAAAGGGAGTGTGATGTAATGCTTGGCAGAATGTAGCATTTTTGACATAGAAAGTCAAATAAAAAAAAAAAAAGGGGCTATAAAATAGGTTCGGTCATCAATTTAACAATCTCAATGATTAACAATGATTAGTATGATATAATTTTTACAGTCATAATCAAGAAAGGCTCACATTTCGAGAGCAACGACTTTCCGACAAACGTTGTCAAAATTTCGATAAATTATAAGTCGTTGTTGGGAAGGAAGTTGACATTTCAGGGGAAAAAAATATATTGTCTTGAAACAAAGTATCTGGTGGAACTTCAGGTTTAAACATATTTAATATTGCACAACACTTTAAAAAGCACAGTAACAAGCACAGCTCACATGTCAATAAATAACTTTTTATTTGAACATTTGGAGATTACAATTTTGAGTTTTCGGTATAGAATAGCGACATTTCCAGTGTCACAATTGAGCCACCGTTATCATAAAAGAACACTGAAATTTAGCTTGTAATACCTGCAAACCAAATCGCTTTCTGCCTTCTTATGTTGACATCGCTGTCTACGGTAACATTTATATTGATATTTCTAATGAAGTACGCAATCAGAAAGCCTTTATTTGATATATTCTAGTATTGGTATATATATATATATATATATATATATATATATATATATATATATATATATATATATATATATATATATATATATATATATATATATATATATATATGATGGGATCAGTATACAGAATTATCTGTACTTTTGTTTTCTAAATAGTGTAGGATTGTATTGACTTATGATCATCTTTAATGCAACAAGCAGTACATCGACGTTCATCAAGGAAACAGATGAATTCAACCTGTTGCAAAATACACTTTACCCTGTATTATACAGCAACAACAAATTAATAATATCTCCCAACTTTTCTGAAAAATTAATATCTGTCCATGTTTACTGCAACATGCAATGACACATGGTGATAGGACGGCATCAGTTTGAGCGGACACCCAGTGAACGGCTCCTTTAGTTTGATTGAAACTAAAACTTAATCACATACCACAACGGAATAGTTTCAACTGTAAACAACATGAATCATGATAAGTCATTACTCGATTAATCAATAAGAACTTTTACCATTTACTGCCGGAGATCTCAGTGTCGATAGAGATGGTTCGACGAGTATTGATGAGGGCAAAATACAATCAGTTATAATCAGAGAAAGAAATAGAATCAGTTATTTGCCATTACATATTTCTTTCATTGTTCATATTTTGGATACATTGTAAAGATTAACCCATAGAACGCATTACATCAATTGTTCTTCCTTTATCTGTTACAACCTCACACATCAACGTTTTAGTTAGGATCAGGCATACACCGGCTACGGAAATGTTTGAAGAAAAAACTAAAATGGTATTTTGAAAATGATGGAAGCTTTTTCTTAAAGGCCAAAGGTGTAATCCAAATTCAAAAGTCTAAAGACAGGTTCCATTATGACGTCGAGCCTTCAATTGGAAACTGGTTATACATGATAATAGTGGGTAAACAATGAATATAAAAGTTTAAGTACGCAATGTTTCATTGTTTTCAACCTGCCCAACCTCCACCACCTCTTCTTTCCCAAATCAACCCGTTCCGTTTATTCTCAGGTGCTCAGAAACGGCACCATATAGTATTCCTGTCCAAACAGACAGATATATATCATGTAACCAGACATGTTTTCTACGTCTAGCTGAAGGAAGACAGTTTAAAAATGTAAATCATGCAAATATTTTCTCTTACATTATCCATTCGTGTAGTTTTGTTTATCAGATAATGGAAATAACCGATCATTTTCAACATGCCGTAAAAAGAAAGTTACCCTAACTATCAGGACGCTTGAAGGAAAGGGGGTCGGAACTGCATGGGGGTGGGGTGGATAATATAGGAAGGACGGTGATATCTTCTTCTTAAGTCCAACTATGTTTTATGAATCGTCATAGAAAATGGATCGCAGCAGATTTTGGTCTTCCATTTCGTTTGAATATAATTGTAACTTGCCGATATAATTGTCGGTGAGTTTAGTTAATCTCACGACGCACGTACAGACCCACGAATATGCTAACAACAACTTAAACTAGACATGATACTTCATTACATCATTAATATCTCGTTAAGAAATTAACATAAAAATGGTCTACTATATTTTCAAACTGGTTAACTTTACATCATAAATTTATAATATCAATATCGTTAGCTTACATGAAAGGTATAATGAAAGTTAAATGTTGCTTTAGTGTTATTCGGACCCAAATAGCATTTGTGCATAATTGAAGACGTGATGGTATATCACCTGATAATAATTTAATAATTGCCGTATATTTTATGTCGCAACTAAATGTGCAAATGTAATGTTTTCTGATAGACAAAGGAAACATTAAAGCTTTGTTTAATGTCTTCGATTCCTATCAGATAATGGACTATGATTTCTAATAACTTCATAAACAGCGCCACCAATTTATATACTTATTTACATCATAGTATAAGCATTTTTTTTTCATTCTTGCTTCTCGCTCCTTTCTCTCCCCCTCCCATAACCCACACCACCACCCACACCCCACCTCATCCAGTACCAATTCCATTTTTCGTTGAGTGCTCAGAGTGCTCAGTGGTGTGCAACCTCAAGATTCTAGACTCGTATATACATCACGATCTTACTACAGACTCCTTGGTTCAGAGAAGATTCAAGTTACATATGCTGACATTGACTGAACCTGACTGAGTATCTAACGTATCGATGGGTTTGGTCCTCATGCATTCCGCAGGACACAATGTACCGTCCCAAACAGGAAAATTGGCATTCGCAGTTTTGCGTATACCTTCAGATGAAATGTAACATTCTAAATCTGGGTTAACTTTACTGTGAAAGGGAAGTAAAGAAGCCGGACAGTCCTGACAAACTGTTATTTTTCTAGGAAATGTTATTTTCGATTCAATTGTCTTTAACCAAGTTTCTTTTCCCTTTGGCGCTATCACCTTCCCTAATAATATATGAGCTATCATTGCTTTGGGATTTCCACAGGCTCTCATCTCACCGTTAAATTCGTTGCACCATTTATGCCAGTGATTTGATTTCATTATCAGTGGACTTGACTCGGTGTTGTGTCTGATTCCTGATCCTGATCCTAATCCGAACCCGTCGATCAATTGGATACGACCGTCTAAGGATAATAATTCCTCCGCCAGTTGGTAACTTTTCTCAAGACCATCTTTAGTGTACAGCATTGGGTCTTTGCACCTGAAATTATAGAGAGGATAGATAGTACCAGACCAAGATGATGGGATGGCTTTTAATAGTAATTCCAATTGCATAACTCTTCTGATAGGTACTACCAAAATATCTGGCAATGGATCTTCAGCGAAAAGGCACTCTTTTCAAAACCTAAGACTGTCACCAAAAAAATTGTAACTTCCCATTTTGGCTACCTTCTCGACGTGGCAAATAACATCAGAGTTTCCATCTGATATTCATAAATTGTCAAGCTGCGATCCGAGAGTCCTGATGAACGAATTGTATGTTTTCAACTTGAACTTGCGCATAACCCCAGCATTTAGCGATATTAGAATCACTCAAATTATATTTTTCCTCTTTAGTGAGTAGTACATCAACGAGAGAGAAGAATATCCCAAGCTCGACTGAGGAGCCCAAAATTACAATTTTCTTGAGAGAGGGAGTTTCCGCCGCCATTGCAATGTCATTTGTAGTAAAGACGTCAAAAGTGTACCAATCCAACTGAAAGACCCATCCGCTACGTAAAAGCCCTCGTTTTGTGCTGGTCAAGTTGCGAGTTATCCATTTGCCACCCAGCCACGACGGTCAGGTTAGCTGCCCAGCGTGACAAGAAGGCAACTCATCGGCCCTTCTGCCAATTTACAATGCATAAGCGGGATCTCCGGCCTCAACGACAAGATGGAATGGACTGCCGGGTAGCTGTAACTGGACAAAATTACCAAACTCCTCTATGAAGAGATTATAAACACCTGACAATGTAGATGCAACTGTAAAGTTCACTATAGTCCTGTAATCAGAGTATTCTGTTTGATTTGCTACAAAGATATGATTCTCTCCAACAGCTAAAACACTATAGCCAGTTATCTTTGATACGTTTTTTCTTTTTCAATTTCAACCGAAAGTTAACCATTTGACCAATTTTTACTTTATTCACAGGATTGGGACGAACTCGGGTTTAACTCTCCGGACGACTTTCATCGACAAAATGATGATCACGTAAAATAGAATCATTTGAATATTGTTTGTAGTCATGAAATGCAGAAACAACTTGTTGTATTTCTTCTTTCCTGAAATAAAAAAAGAGAGAAAAATAACAGATTACTGTATCGTGATAAGAAATTCATTACTCAATATCATGTTTTCCTTTATATTCAACTTGGAGAGGTAATACTTGCATTCGTAGATGAGAAGATACTGGAGGCTCGTAAGGGATGAGAGTGCGATGAACGACAAGTTACAAATTGTCTTCAAACTTGAAAACATAAAAAAAACTTTATGTAGAGTTTATGAATGGTAGGTTATCGAGACAAATGTTTTACATAAAATTTCACAATATTCAGTTTATTAATAAGTTCAAGGCTACATTGCCATATGCGAAGGAGGCGGATGAGGAGGTTATAGCCCCCGTGCTCCACCTAACAAGATATTTCCGTAAACAAATCGGCCAATATGTTAATATTGTTTCGGGTACAGCAACAGATAATAAACTGGTATACTCATGCTATAATGATGTAGTTTATTACAACAACGTAGGTAATTAAACTAACGTTCTAAGCTTGCGCATTTGGTGTTGTGGCATTTTGACACAGTTCGCACTCCATGCTTTCCTTCTCTGTCCAATGATATGTATTTCCGTTTACATTCCTCATAAGGATCTCGGAATTTCAAAGGTGACGGATATCTCACCAGTACGCGTATCGTTATAGGACTCTACTTCGGTATTAATACCTCGTTTGTAACCATTTTTGTTTAAGTATATGTTTTTTTCTATTTCATTTTGAGGGCTTCGTGCCGATGTTTTGTGGCTGATTGTAGTAATAAATTACGAAATATAGCAATTCGTTCTTTACTCGTGTATCTATGAGATTTATTCTCTGCATGTAATAGGGAGGGTTCAAAGCTCGTCGTTACTTACTTACAATCATCCAAGCCGCATTTGTCCATGCCACCACCAGTCCTTCTTTAGGAATATTTCGGCGCCCCCGGATTCTTAGACTGAGTAAACATTACAATATCTAACGATAGGAATCGTGGATGCTTCATATTCTTGGTGTGTGGATTCATAACATTGAGTACAAGACCCCCATTGTTTTTGGCGGAGGTGTGTATTGCCACGGACAGTAGACTGACCTGCGTTTATCATGCCATATTGTAATTGTATCACAATGGTGATTCGGGCCATTTCGATTGTACAGCTAGTTCTCGTTACTAATAAGCAAAAGCCTAGTGCAATGAATCCATCGAAACCTCAATGCATGTTGCATTATCGTTGAGTTCATGCCGAAGTCAGAATGAATCTATGGGATCGGGATGTGTGTCTGGGTGTGTATGTGACGCATTGGCTGGTAAACACGATATCTCAAGAACGAAAGATTCCTGAACTTAAATCTTTGTATGTAGGAAGCATTTGGTAGTTCAATTGCCCCTTTTGTTTTTCATGGAGGTGAATGGTCATTTGAGGTCAAGAGAAGTAAAAGGCCGAGAAGTTTGTAAAAAAGATATCTCAAGACGTAGAATATTCTTGAACTTCAAATTCGGTATGTTTGAAGCGCTTGGTAAGCAACTAACTCCTATTGTTTTCCTGGAGGTCAAAGGTCATTTGATGTCGAGAGAAGTCAAGGGCTGAAAACCTTGTAAACACGATATATCAATAATTTCAAGTAGCTTGAACTTTAAACTTTGTATGGTTGGTAGCCCTTGGTGAGCAGATGATCCCTGTTGTTTTCAATGGAGATCAAAGGTCGTATGAAGTTAAGGGATGTCAAAGTCTGAGAAATTTGAAAATGCGATAACTTCAGAAGTTACTTGTACTTCAAAGTACTTGGTTTGTATATAGCCCTATTTAAATGCATGTCTACATTTTTCCTTAAGGCCAATGGTCAGTTAAATGTTACAGTCACAATAAGTCTGATTATGCAGAAGTGAATCTTGTTTGACCTTCAACCCTATTTACATAGGTACGAATTAATTAATTATGCTAGACTTGCCATTTCTGATCAGTAATGATTTTCTTCCTAAAATCTTGTATGTAACGTTTTGTCTCATATTGGCAAGGAATCACTCAGTCATTTGAGTTTCTGGTTACAAATATATAACACCCGTTGGTCGGATTATTTACAAAAAGGGGCGTCAACTCATTTCGTAACCTTTTCCTTGCTCATGGGTATCATACATTGATAATAGCAGCTGCCAACCAACGTGTCGATGACATCAGCAGGGACAGAGCTCTGGAGCCATATTTTGCTGCAATCAGTACTTATAGCATCTCCCTTGTGCTACTATTTCTACAATATATGCAACCCGTTCGCCGAATCATTTACAAACATGTTAGTTCTTACTCGTAACCTGACCACCAAGATATTGTGATATTATGCCCATCACAGCCTACCACGCCTTACCAGCTTTTCGGATCACCTATTGGTGGCGTCACAACCACCAGCTATTTCTGCGGACACTCCAGCTACCTTACTATTCAGCCAAATCAGCAGGTGTAATACTTGTAATATGTTACCTTAAATAACTTAATGTTCATGAAATGCACCTAGATTTGTTTGTTTTTTAACCAATATTTTACAACTATCTCCACCAATGTTATATATAGTATTGCTTGTAATGGTTGTAACGTTCTTTATAACGTTGAAACAAAGCGGAGATTAAGATACCGTATTACTGAGCATTTGCGTTCTATTTGCGTGTGATTGGGCGTTTCACACCATAAAGCTGGTTTAAAATTCCCTTGTAGGGGCAACTTTTATGTAGATCTGCAGGGGTCAAACTGCTGGTCTCATTGGTGATCTTTGAATTATGGGATTGGATGATAGACTTCGGACTCAGAATCCAACTCATATAAGTATAAATATATATATATATATATATATATATATATATATATATATATATATATATATATATATATATATATATATATGTCTGATATAGTGTATTACCTTCTATGGGATCAAGTAATGCGCAATTGTGTGCAATACAGTGTGTAGCTTGAAACAGCAAGATGGGAAGTTCACATCGTTTCCTGAGTATATCCAATTACCTTTATTCATCCGGTATCGCAATATTATCACTATTAGTTTCAAAAATAGAAACCGGACAAGCCCGAAAATCTTGAGATCAGCTCTGAACAAGCATACGCGTAGCTAACATTCTGTTTACCGAATTTGATAACCTGTAAAATAGACAATGAAAGACGTGGAATTAAACTAACAGTAGAGATTACAATTTATAAAGTTGTGTATGCAGTATGATATACGTAGATATGGTACGCTATGAAAGGCTAGACTGAACGAGAATAACATTTGCGATAATTGCAGCCCTTGGTAATGACTGGAAAGTTATACACTGCCAGCGTTATAATCTTAATATTTTCTTTGCGGAGGATTTAAAGTCGACCAGTAACTACATATCAAAATGAGTCACCTTTAAAATCTCTACATACGTAGTTACATTATACAATGCTAAATAAACGATATAATTACTATCTACGAACTAAATTCGTAACATGTTGTTTTAGGTCCCTCCTTTTCATGATCAGGTATATTTTGTTGCAAGTGTACAGCAGTACAGTGAACAAACATGTAGCCTGAACAGGCGCGTATCCAGGATTTTCTAGCCCGGGGGGCGCGAATTACTATCTAAGCGGAGCGCCACCATCGGTTGGCGCGGAGCGTACAAGAAATTTCTGGTTTTGATACCCCCCAGATCACCGGAAATGGCCTTTCTCGGGCTTGAAAATGAGCAACCAGATGTACACTTTTGCCTGAGAACCAAGTATTTCCCAAAAGTTTTTTTCCATCCATTCCCTTTTTGAAGATTGTCACCAGTCACACATCATGTTCGACCTGATTGCATTTCCTATGGATCATTGCTTTTGTAGGTTATTCTACGTGACGGCCCACAATATCCGAAAGCCCCACTTTTCAAGGTTTTAAGCCCATTACTTGTTGAGAATTTGAAAATTCACTTTTCTCGTGAATAAAATCACTTGAAAACACACCCATAATGTTGCACAAAATTCAATCTATAGACAACCAATATAGAAAAACCTCCTTGAACCCCTAACAGACAGGTGAAAATTGAACGAGTAGAGGAAAGTATGATGAAGAATGTTGGTGAGGAAATTTTGGAAAATTCCGACACAGTTAATTTATTGGTGTAGAAATATTGCAACCTCTTATAATGGCTTTTACAAAACTTGGTTGAAGGAACAGAAAAATAGCAGATATTTCCGATATCAGGTATATCGAAACCGAACACTTCACTCATAGGCGCAGGTCCCGTAGGAGGCGGGGGCTGCAGCCCCCCCCCAATTGTTTTTCCCATTTTTTTTGTGGCACCTACTGAAAAAAAAATAAATAGCAATGAATAGCTTAAAATGATCTCCTTGGTAATTGAAATAAAGTTGTAAGCTTGGCCGACATTACAACTGTAAAAGAGAGTTTTGACATAAATGGATCTGTATGCTTTTTCTCCATCTACATAAGACATTTGGTTGTTTACATTAGCATCCGGCGGTACACTGTGCAACTTTGACGGACCGTAAGGTATAAGATGCCATTTGATGTAATGACCGATCTTGCCTATATGATATTGCATCGACATGTTGAATGCGCGCCTAGCGCGCGAAAAATTTTGGCTTTTTTTTCGGGCAAGTCATTACAGCCCCCAAATCCAATCTGGCTCTTACGCCTTTTACTACACACATTGACAGTGTTTGAGGCTGTACATCGTGGAACATGCATTTCACTGCTCATTGATATGATGTTATATCTGCTCTTTGCTTTACAAATTCGAACAGGCGTGTAGCGAGTAATTGCCAAGGGAGGGCGAAGCCTGTAGGCAAACTATCTAAGCGAAGCGCCACCATGAGTTGGCGCGAAGCGTACAAGAAAAATTTTGGCCGAAAATGCCTCCCAGATCGCTGGAAATGACACTTCCCAGGCCTTGTAAGTTGCATCTAAGCATTGTCTATTTTGAAATTACTAGCGATGTCATAAAGAAAATTTGCTCGGGGGGGGGGCGGTCGCCCCCTTCCCGAAATGCGTTATGTTCCCCGACGACTCGGTCGAGTTCAAGTACATTAGTGAGAGAGGAAAAACGGAAACGTCAAAAATGGAGTTGTCGGGGTAAGGGGTAGGGTGAGGCGCACACCCCCTCCGTAATCCTTGATCTGTCACTGGCTACCCTGTGTATATAATAGGGATCTTTCTCTTCCCGAGGTCTTGGCTATCTTCTACTCCCTCCTTTTCTCCTTTTTCTCTCTTTTTTCTTTTTCTTTTCCCTTCCTTCCTCTCCTCCTTTTCTTTTTCCCCTCCTTTTCCCTTTTTTCTTCTCTTTTTTTTCTCTCCTCTTTTCCTTACCCGGGGGGCGCGCGCCCCCAACGCCCCCCCTGATACGCACCTGCTGAAGTCTGCAGTCATAACTGACCTCTAGTCTTACTAAAGTTCACGTGATAGGAATAGCTGTGGAAGCAACTTATAAGTCGACTTTTAAACACAATAGAAGTAATATAGCAACCAAGGAACTTAGTAAGCATACATCTATTAATAATTCGAGCTCATTGATACAGTCGTAGAATCCCCGGATTTAACAACAATTGTAGCAGATGTGTTGACTTATTGGGTTCGTTGCTTCAACATTTTCAGATTGTAGTACCATCAATAAGGATAAATATCATTTAAAGGTAGGCACTATAACCCAGTCTTGCATTTTTTTCTGACGAAGTTTCCAAACGTACTGAAAATTTAATTTAATTTAATTAAAATATTAATTAAAAATACTCGCAGTGTGATAAACAATTTACAACGTTGAGGATTTATTTTTGCCTGCAACTAAGGACTTCGTTGGGTTTATATTTTATAAAGTTTATAAACGCAGACGGTCATTTTCTTTAACACAAATATCTAGCTATCTTGATATCAAATAAATAATAAAAGACAAATTCGTTAAAACAATCAACATTTCAACAGATTAAATGGACTTAAAGGTAAATTATCCAAATGCAAAATCTGAAAGTAACATATTTTCGCTATGAATGCAGGTGAGCATTTGTTTGTGTAACCCATGATGTCATTTGAAAAACGTACTGGGACTGTATTTAATAGGTACTTTCTTCCTTAATACATGGTTGATGTACTCTTGGGAAGGAAGTAATTTAGCTGTAAGTGAAGTCTGAGCGCGATTTAAAACAAAGGGCGGAAATTTAAGGTCAATCGATACAGGTAACTTCTTAGCCGTATACAGATTGCGTGCTTGAATCCAACCAATTCACTTTTATTTTGCATCTACTAAATATTACGTTTTTTTCTGCGTATATAATAAGCCGTGTGGGTAATAGCATATTACCATTTATCGGGTGGAGTATGGCGTGGTTACCGGAAGTGTCAACCACAGAAGTTAAATTCTTGTGGGGGTATGACGTGGTTTTGACAAACGTGGGGACGGCGGAAGGTGGAAACAGCTGTACTTCCCACTTGAACAGAAATAAAACTTAATTAAACGACACCATCAATCATTGCAGAAACTGCTATACCTCCTTCACATCAAAGAAAGAGGAGGGAATCGGGTTCGATAACGACACTGAATACACTTACACAACTACATCAATAATATCACGGTACACTCTCTGACATCATGGCGGTCCGATAGAACTTGTTTGTGAGCGAATCAAATCAAGAGGATCAGTCTAGTTATTGATTCATTTGCCAATGTTATAAATATAAGACTGTTCATACGTTACATGCTACACACATAATTATAAACAAAACTTCTCAAACAGGAAACTATTTGTTCAGTGGTTGTAATACTGCAATTCTACAGGAAGTATTGAAGACGTTGTTTCATTCCATAAGGTGTGTACGTGGATAACATTGTATGACATCGTTACGGGAACAAACATAGGGAACCATTCCGCCATTTTGTAATGTTAAATTTTAGATACTGGAAAGTAAACGAGGGGATAAAATCGGGTAGAAGTAAGATTAAATTGATCATCAGCGAAAAAAAAATCGTTTCTTGCCATACAGTTTTTATAAACACAATAATTCCAAGTATTAGACTGCAGAGCGAGATGACGTTAGTTTCTACCGTTAACGTAACAAGTAGGTTTGATTCGTATGACCAGTCTATGTTGTACATTACAAGAGGAGCTGTTTGATTTAAATCAACAATAATGATGCCAAATTGCAGTGACGTAGCAAGTTCCATATGGTAAAATTAGCACGTTATATAGTTACATATTTTGTATAACATTTATATCGTGATTCAAGCTGAAGCTGATAAGATACTGTAAAATATTGTAGAGTAACCGTATTGAACTATGAAGAATATTTCAGTTCATCAATTTGTTTAACTACAACTGCACTATTACAACATATATCACGTTATTAAGTTACAGTTATACAAGAGAAATGTTGCATTAGAGCCTTTTGTGCAGGTAATATATTGCATTGTACATAAAACCCGTGACTATGTGACATTGTACTGTAATTAGAAAAGTAATAAGTCGATTTAATTAAGTGTTCAACGTTAGCGCAGTCGGTTACGTGTTTAGGCACACATTTAGTGTAACTCGTGGTGTTGCAAAGGATTACTTTCACCCGATAACCAAATATGTATGTATTATTAACTCAGTATTTACATGACTTTTAGCTGTCTGCTCTGTATATGCTAGTGTCTCACCTCTGCTGAAGACAATTGCCTTGTCCCAATATCAACATATACTGGACAGGTATTTTTATAGAGTTAGAGGACAGTGAAATGGTGTAGGCTGGGGGCACACTCCCCTACATGATTACTAGTATTATAATATATGTATTCCTGAACATTAGAGGACACCAGGTGTCTCTATAATGTAAGTTATGTATGATATATGATATGCAGTCAGGAACAAGGTACCGGTAGCTTAAGTTATACGGTAGAGGACATACTGGTAGTGTAAGTTACATATTACACGTTAAATGCAGTTATAGGACAGGACGTGTTAGTCATGTATTATACGGTTCGTGCTGTACTGAGGCAAATGTCGCCTGTAGCATGGTAGAGATGATACTATCTCGTTGCCTCTGTGGAATTATTTGGTTGGCTATTTCGGAAACATAGCTCACAGAAACTCTACTCAAATAATGATTAAAATGGACTGTTGATTTCAATATGATTTATGCTCTCTGTGACTATAAAATGTTCATATGAACGCTGTAAATTTCTTCAAAAAAATGATTAATAACATATAGGTATAAAGTATATGGCCGTAGTATACTGATTGTGAGTGATGGATGCAGAACTGCTCAGATGTTGCAAAGCCTGGGGTCACATGTGACGGAGTATCCGAACCATTATTTTTCAATATCACCTATTTCGGACCATTATTCATCAAATATATCACTGAATGAACCGATCAAGTGCGAGAAGATAACAACACGATGTCCTAATATGTCGGTTATGTTTCCATTGTCTGCAAATATGATTTCCTAAACTAGACGTCTGAAATGGGACCGAACAATTTGTAATGTATTTCTTTATTCGGGAACCAGGGGAATTAACAGGGGGAAACTTGAGGGTCCAAAGTGCAAAGGGTTATAGAACTTGCCGGAGTTTGATAGGAATTTAAAGGAGGTATAACATCACTTTATGACAATACCATTAGATGACCTCCGGCATCGGTATAGTGTAAGTTCCATATTACATGATACATACAGTTAAAGGACAGGAAGTGTAAGGTATATATTATATGGTACATATTCAATATGCAGCCATCGGCACATACTGTCAATAAGGGATTTTTGCCCCCAGCCAGAGCCCCCCCCCTCCCCCAGTGCAAAAAGCTTGTTTTCATGGGCTTTTGCTCTCAGTGGCTTTTTTACCTCTAGAACCTCGAAAGTCTAGACGGTTAAGGCTCTTTCACGGTCGAAAGATCAAATGCAATACTAATGAGAAATCGACACGAAAAATAACTCCTTAAAATATGGCGTCCCCGGGTACGAAACGGAGGAGTAACGTCTTATTTGGTATTGCCGATGGACAGAAAAATCCCTGAAACACTTTAGAGGTTTCTATAAAAAACGTATTATTTGTTTGTTTTTAGTTCAAATAAAAAAAATCATCTTAGTTAACTACCCTCCATGACTTACGATGATAGGACAACGAACTACTTTGTTTAAAGTAATGATTTTATCTGCAAGAATTTTCAATATTGATATGACGGTGATTTGACAATCACAATTATGACAAATAAGTTCATTTTGCATTGTTGAGTATTTGGGAAAAGTAAAACAGTTATAATGTACCTACGTCTCGGCATCCATAGTGTTGGTTAAATTTTATTAAATTCTATTACAGGCAGTTGTTTTAATGCGCTAAAATATCACACGTAGCATGCAGAAACCAAAGAATCAATAAATCTAAGTTAAAAAAAAAACGAACATGCCAAAGTGCCAAATATACACAAGCATCTCATACGTCTTAAAACAGGTTTTAAATGGTGACTTTCTTTTTGAACGTCTTAAAAAGAAAGTAAGAGTTGTGAATGTTTTATCTTGGTTGTTTCATTTTTTCCATTGTTTGTTTGTTTCCGATAGTGGATCACCTCTTTTTATTGATTCATTTAGTTGTTCCTCCTTGAAATCACCCCGCTGTCAGTACTGTTTTTAATTAGAAGGTATAGATGAAAACGAAACAAATTTAGAAGTATGCATTGTATCTAATATCTTGATTGATTACAAGAGATGTTGCATTCCAAAAATAGTGAACAACTTGGGTAAACCCCGTCACCACTTTTGAACTTACACCATGATTAAGATACCATAACGTGTTTACTTTAAATATTTGTGCGACCCGAGATATTTCGTAACTTCCTACAGACCCGGAGAGCACAATCAAATCAGAAAGTATATTGATTCGCAACGCAACTTGTATACACACTTACTGTTGGCTGTACTGTATAATATAGCTAGCAAGCTAGATGCATTATCTAGGCTCTAAGGCCAATAGCGATGGTACCTGTACAAACTTGCAATGCGTATTGTACGATTTCCCGAACCCCCAATTGTGTACTAAATTCATCATTCATTTCAAATTCAACATACACTGCATTGTAATTTCATGTTTTGAGGCCCTATTGTAGTGGAATTACATCCAGGAGCAAGCCTCATCTCAAAGAAACAATTTAGTCTGGTTTACAATTTGTTTTAAATGATATGTGAGGTCTCCCGTTGAGTCTAATTTACAAAGCGTACCAGGAGCAGTGGTGGAGCGCCGTGAAATTTTCAGAATAAGTTGCCTTCGCAGCTAGCCTCTGTAACTGCAAATATACGGAGACTATATGAAACGTTAATTTGCAACGTCCAGTCATGTAGGTTTCGATCACTTGGCAAGTAATGCCAATATTGTAGCGCGCACGCGTACTACAATACTGATAAAACATATATTACGTAAACGTTGTGCCGCCTGGCTCTAACAATAATGTGTTGCCTCCTCGGAGCTCAGTGGAAGTTTAAGTAAAACATAGGAGGGAGAAATCGCATAACTCGTAGTTTTTTTGCTACAGTGTTTTCAAACCTTAAGCTTGAAGTGATGATGCAAGCAGGCGTTGATAGGGCTTTGGATAAACGTCGGAACGCTTTCTCAAGTACAACATAGAGAACAGCGCACGAAATAATAACCTGGAATACAAGCTCGATAAATCTGCACAAGAAATCACGGAAATGACAAAAGGAAATCGAATCAATCGAGGGTGTCTTTATTTTAGCAGTAAACAACTTAATGTATTCAATGACATACAGCAATACTTATCGTGCTTGCGGTTATGTTAATGAGGAGATCATTGTTAGTTTCATTTATCATATTTGTAGGCCTAGTTTAATTTCTAATTCACTACTCCGACTTCTCAGTGGTAGTCGTGACTGAGACCAGGGTTAATAATAAAACTGTAGTTAGTATTTTAAAAATAACAAATTATAATTTCATACATGTTGGCTGTGAGGATTTAAAGAAACGGTGGTAATAGTTTCTATATGCATAGTTGTATCCATTCTACAAAAAACTATCAGACGTTATACCAGACTCCAACCAGTTTGAGTTATTTAATAAAATCACATTCCCTGATCGTTGTATAGTCAGTGACAGTGTGTTATATACAGACTGCACGGTGGTTCTATATATCTGCATTCAGCGAGGATTTTACTTCTAATGGAATTAGACGCAGTTACCCAGTAAAACTTGCTTTATCTTAGGTGACTTCAATATTGATCTACTCAAATATACGGATGTTACAACAATGTTTTTGGGTTAATGTGTACAGCAGTTTGTTCATGCCATGTATATCCAAGCATTCAATAATGTAAATTATTCTTCTACGCTAATTGATACCATATTGTGTAAGGATGAAAGTTTTAATAATATTTCAGGAAGATTAATTTATATCGTCACTGATCATCTTCCTGTATACAATAATGTTATCAATTACAACGCACAATCCAGTGCTTACAATGGAATAAATATCACCAAACGTGATTATTCTGCTCATAAGATGCTCAGCTTTATTAATTTGGTTCTAATGTTACTTGAAACGAATCATATGACTTAACAGTGATTAATGGCGATTATAATGATTTAATAAATGGCATTAAAGATTTCTGTGGCAAAAATTATCCACTTAAATATCACACAATTGAAAGTTTTCTGAAAGACGTTTTATGGATTACTCCCGGTATTCGTCGTTCTGTAACTACAAAAGAACGGAAAAAAGTACTACAAATCATTCCATCACAACCGCACTCCTTCAACCGAGCTTCAAAACATCATCTACAAAACTAGTTGCCAACCAGTATTCGCGTAGCAAATAAATATAACTTAACGATCATTTTCTGTGCATATATGACTGACCTCAAGAACACTTGGAAGTAATTAAGGAAATCATTGGCAAAACCAACGGATTCTGCCCGGGTTTATCAACTCTTTTACATGTAATGATAATGGAAGTGAAAATGACCTTGAGGTTACAAAGTTTTTTTTTTACAATGACTACATCTCTAATATTGATCAAACTCTTGTTGACAAGATTCTATATTTATAACAATAAACGAATCATAGAAACTGGCCGGGAGAGTTTGAAAAATGGAAAAAGAGCAGAGAAATTTGAAGCAAGAGCTGGATTCGCACCAGAGGTCACTGTGTCAAAAACTGTTGTAGCCATACATGTCTTACCTTGTTTCTAAGATCTAATGTCTTGATATTCCTTTTTTTCATCCTATCTTAGTGCTTCCAATCCTGATTCTTTTTTCATCTCCTCTACCATCAATAGATATATCTATCAAACATAACACAAGTGTTTATTTTCGGAAACATATTAAATAATATGCAACTAATCACTGAACACATCACACAACAATAACGAAGACAACTAACTTTACTATTTGTCCCACATATCAGTAACATAGTGCTCAATGACTTATGGTATCACCTACGTAAAATATTAAGTAGACTGTCGATACCTAGTCGGCATGCCAGCAATTTCCACTGAAATATGTGCTTGCTGGGAAGGGGTTAGAGGGTGGGTGAGCCGCAGACCGTCCCAATTCTTAAGCCTATATCGATATGTATATTGTCCTATGGCTACAACTCTAGAAACCTGTATAAATTCACACAAAGTTTCCTTGTTCCTGTCACCATAGGCACTAGTAAAAGTGTAAACCTGCATCATGGGATCTAAGTAAGCTCGAATAGGGAACACGCAGTTTCATCTTAATAACACGTATGAGTAAATTGCAGTAAGCAGGGAGTAGTGCTCGACAGCATCATAACGCATAGTAACAATATGGTATATATCCAATTGTGGTGCAAGTTATACCGTCAACACCATAAATACTTTCGATACTCTTCCAGTAATACCAATGTAGGTCGCATCATAACGATACACACATCAGTTTGTTTTGGTTGAGGGCATTATAAGTGCCTTAATCAACTATATAGACACGTTATTATTCAACAGTTAAAATGTGGTAGCATTTGCATAGGTCACAGGAATGATGGCTGAATGCAGGCGCACTACAGTCCTTACAAATAAGTAACGACTAAATAATTTCTACATTCTGTGTGCATTCTAACATCACAGAAAATCTGAATGATACATTTCAAATTACACTTAACAGGGCGCTGATATGTTTACATTTACATTTACAATATATATATATATATATATATATATATATATATATATATATATATATATATATATATATATATATATATATATATATATATATATATATATATATATATGTATATATATATATATATATATACAATGTACGCATACATAATAAATGAATAGGTTCTTGATGAGTCTAGTGCAAAGATTAAAGATGAAATTTTACCTGTTTAGAAATCAATATAATCAGTTCTGTTGTCGTTCTGGCCCTCTACTATAGATGTATGGCAGCTTATATTGTCTTGATGAATGATAGATATGCTTTCAAACTTAGATGTTGTTAATCATTTTCAAACGAAGAGAAACTCTGGGAACTTTATTTTCTTTATGAGGCAGACCCAGCTTCTTCTCACAAAATTCGCTCATTACACCAGAAGTTACACAGGGCACAACATAACCTCGGTTACTGTTAACACATACAGGGAGAATAATACACAGACTGGTCAATTAATACTGGATTCCTTGTAATGGAACCCCAAATGCGGGGGGAGGGGGCAGGGGAAGTTGACAACTAATAATTGTCTCACACGGAATACTTAAGTTACCCTAGATGTAACTTATTGTTCTCATCAAACAAGGCAAGTAATATAGTGTAGTAGAGCCTGCCAGAGACCACACAGGAAACATGGTCTCATCTTTAGCACAGGTGGGCCTAAACTGATCTTTCTTAAAAACAAACCATGGGGCTCATCGACACATTCATTGAGTACTGGGAACATATATAACTATGTAGGGATAAACGATAGGTATGCGGGAATGGAAAGGAGTAAAGGAATGGGTATACCATACGCAAAACTCACATTTCTGGGGAGTATTTTTAATGTGAATGTTTTCGCATTGGTATTTCATATATATATATATATATATATATATATATATATATATATATATATATATATATATATATATATATATATATATATATATATATATATATATATATATATATATATATATATATATATATATATATATATATATATATATATAGAAGGGTTTCTTGGGGTCAATTTAAGAGCTAAAGGATTACATTTTATTGCATCCTTCCGTCGGCTCAACCGGCAGTGTATGGTAGACAGCATTGAACTCACATGATGATGATTTTGTGTCCGTTATAGACAGATCGCGTGATTATTCTATGACTGTTGTAGGGCAATATCGGTTCCGGGTTTGCGCTCTGCACTAAACTATATGCTGCATTATGACATACACAATCTAGAATTACTTCAACTATAAAGCTGTGTGCTGAAAGCCATAGTGATCTTTATATACCATGGAACCGTGTTTTACTTTGTTTTATGAGAAGATTGGATCAGGCGATTTGAAGTGTACGTACAAACTAAGCTACTTATGACTTCATGTATAGGCCCAGTCATAATTAAATATCAGCTCAATCCAACTAGCGCAGCGTTGTTTATACTGTATGTTTTGCCTACATGTAGGTCATAGAATTAAGCTAGTTATAGTAGTACTTTATTTACCTTTCTATCGTTACAGATCAGTCTAGCAGGTTACAACTCATTTGGTTTTATTTTAGAGTAATAACATTGCAATAGAGTTGTTAACATTACGGCTCGTATATTCACTCAGGCACATATATTTTTTGCACAGTTCGTCACTTGCATAAGTAGGCCTATGCCAATTGTTAAGATTGTTTGGGGCAAACAAATAGCTACTTGTGATCCCAATTTTGAATGCGTGTCATTTTGTTTAAATTTATTTATTTAAGGTTATCTTATGGTAATGTTGAAAAGTGTATATCAAGCAGGTTCCCTTTTGCCACTCTTAAGTTCGGCCTCTTTCAAGTAGAGCGGCAGATAGTGGACTATCTTGTCATTTTACTGCTGAGAGGGAGCAAACAATGAAAATATGACGTCGTATTTATAGTGGTCATGGACATTCAATACTGCCTTGAAAATAAATCATATATATATATATATATATATATATATATATATATATATATATATATATATATATATATATATATATATATATATATATATATATATACATATATATATATATATATATATATATATATATATATATATATATATATATATATATAAATGAAAATCGTAATGAGTTGGAAAATCATATATATATATATATATATATATATATATATATATATATATATATATATATATATATATATATATATATATATATATATATATATATATATATATATATATATACATTCTTAAATAGAACATATATATATATATACATTCTTAAATAGAACATAATCTGAGGAAGTCAAGCCCATTACAATGAGAAGGTAGAATGCATTTGAAGTCCACTTAGTACTGGTTCTTATCAAAATCATTATGAATGTGTTTGCCTAAAAGCCTTAGTGCATAAGCTGTGTACAATTTCGTGAAGCGTATAGCTTATGTATATGAAATATGTACGTAATTTAACACACCATTAACATTACCGTACTTATACTTCTGTTTTAGGGTGTTGTCCGTTCACCCGAGTTCCGTGATTGCGCACTAGAGAAACCGTTGTGGAATAAGGAAGCGTATCTCGAAAGTACCATTGTAGCATATAGGCTAAGGCTGTATGCATACAATGTAGCGTAACGGTTATTTAAAAATATTGAACAGCAACTAGTGGCAAATCAAATCTGTTTTACATAGTCTGTTTTACAACCGTAAAAAATTGAACAGAAATTTGAAATTAGAGATGATAGTAAACTGGTTCTGCTGAAAATTCCAGATATCACTTGTAAATATGCACACCAACTTGGGAAGTTTCATCTTTGGTGGAGAACAATATTGAGCGGTTTCATGGCTAATGGAGATACAAACAATGCTTTTCTGAGCTTAAAGGTACTGGCAGCCATTTTGCTTAAATAATATACTCATATAAAATACAAAAAACATGAAATGGTATTGCTTGCGCAACAAAGGCTTGGCATTGTGGACCCTTGGGAGAGATCTTCACCATTTGCGTAGTATTATTCCTATGTTCTGGAGGCTAAAGTTTATTGTCAAAAAACAGTTGCTGTAGATTGTTGCATCTTTAGGTTAAAAAAACACATCCTCATAGCATTTTGATTAGTGGAGAAACACATTCTCATTTTTTGGTAATGTTTTATGCTGACATATGTAAACAGCAAAATTAGTAATATCATTGTTGCAGTATAAATGTTTTTTCACCTATAAACTGTACATATCATTTGTCCCCAATGATGTATTTACAAAACTATTGCATAATGATGAAGTGCTAAATGCAAAAAACAAATGAGAACATTACAAATGTATCACACATTGTGACATCTTAAGTGTAAATCAGCAGACATTTGTAGATAATATGTAGAGATGGTAACACATTTAACCCTCTACACGTGATCGAGCAATTTTTATAGAAGGGAACTGATTTCCTGCCCAAAATTCTTAACATTCAAAGAACCATTTTAGGGTTAGGGATGTCATTGCGGTGGTATTTTTCAACGTAGAGTGTAAAATATTTCGCTTTCCACGTTCATATCGTATGTTATCATTGCAACCGGAATAATTCCAGCAATATCAACGAAAATGTGCACTTGTTAGGTATGCCCCTAGCACCAAAGGCAGGAGCTATGAGGTAGACGTTATCTAAATCATCCACCTCCCCCTTCCCAAAAAGAATGCTGAATACAAAAAGGAATTTCTGAGCAGTATATTTGTCCATTAAAATCTCTATGAAAAAATAACAGGTATCTAAAAGTCTTTGTCACGTTGTGACCACTGCGTCACACGCGCAACGATGGTTCATTTAAATTATTTTGAACCTTGATTGTCTTGTCAATCGATACTAAGAAATTGCAATAAACACACGAGGCAAATAGTAAATTTCAGCCTTCTTGTTGACTACTATCAGACTATATATACAGGGTCAATTACACACAATACAATTACACACAATACAATTACAATTTAAAAAAAAAAATAAGAATTAAGTTAAGGTTGCTTCCGTATGTTTTCGGATTGAGTGATCCACACCGCGAAAGTACGCTATCTTCATTTCCATAGTTATGAGCTTTGTCGTCTTTAAATTGAAGTTATTATTCTGTTTACCTTGATATGATCCGACTCGCTTAAAGTGTATTCCCCGCGAGTTGAGTTGTATGAGTGTTCACCAAAAAATATTCACCATAATCGTCTGTTGACACGTTCCATGCCAACACGTTTATTTCTCCCGGTACGCTAATCAAATTGTAATATTGAATACAGGCAATTCCGAATCCACGGATTGTCACCTTCACGTCCAGCCTCTGCTCCGGACTGCGCACCCCGGGTGACCCTCTCAGTACCCGGTACAAAACACCCTTTACAAATAGAATATAAGAAAACCACATTCTAAAATGAAGCCAGATATGATGCAATTAACCCCGATGTTTCAGATCTATCCACTGCATACTATAATTGTAAATTATGATTCATAAATCTTTAATAAATTAGAATCGCCGAAAACAAAATGGCGGATGCCAATGAACTTCTCAAACAAAACAAAATAGCGGCTCGCCTACACGACACGCCTTAATTGGCGGTAAAGATTCATTCACTAATACCTTGACCAGTATCTTTAACAATTACCCATATCTGATATATCAAAGAATTGAAATACGAAAACCGTTTATGCCCTGCAAATGTTACCAGTGGGGTCGTTCAACAAGTCGGTTGGGCGAACGGCTAACCCTGCTTCTCTTATCCTGCCTAGCACTCGTCTTAATGCCAATACATGCTGTTCCCACGTCTCTGTAAATATTAAAATATCATCGATGTAATTTACCACATCATAACAGCCCTATAATAATCTCCTCATCATTCTAGAAAAAAATGCAGGTGCATTAACCATTCCGAATGGCAATACCTTGAATTGAAATAATCCCTCTCTAGTGACAAACGCAGTATTATCCTTATCCCCCACTGCTATTGGGATTTGCCAATAACCCTTGTATAGGTCGAGCTTTGAGAAATATCTCCCTTTTGAAATTTGTCCTATCAAGTCCTCAATATTAGGAATGGGTTCGGGATCGAACACTGTTATGTTGTTCAACCTACGGAAATCAATGCAGAATCGCATTGTCCCGTCCTTTTTCCTTACTAGGACTATAGGTGACGCATAAGCTGACTGGGCAGGTTCTATGATACCCATAGCTTTCATTTGGTCAATTTCCTCTTTCACAGTGTTATGTAATGCCTGAGGCATTGGATAAGGCTTACTCCTGACTGGTTTTTCACTTGTCAGTTTGACGGTACAATTTGTACAACCAGGAAGGTCGGTAAAAACTGTCTGAAACAACTACGCCAGCAGATATAATTTCACGCTGACTCACTTCACCCCTGGTGACGTACGTATTTATGTGTACAGACTTAATCTTACAATCTATGTCTACCTTGTAATCGTATTTACCAAATTTGTCGGTTACCTTATAAGGACCTTGCCATTGCATGAGCAGTTTGTTGTTGCTCGATGGCAATAACAACGAAACCATTCCTCCTACTTTTAGTTTACGATCTCTTGCTCTAGCATCAAAATACTCCTTATACCGTTTGGATGCGTTTCTTAGTTCTTCTAGAGCAAGGTGACATGTACTCTCTAAGCGCTCTTTAAGATCTAACACATATTGATATGTTAATTTGATTTCTTCCTCATGAACCTCATCAGACCACAATTCTCTCAAAATACCCATGGGCCGCCAAACGGATCTCCCATAGAGCAACTCAAATGGTGAATAACCTAAGCTCTCTTGAGGGGCCTCACGGTAGGCGAAAAGGTGGGCAGGGAGAAATCTGTCCCAGTCCTTTGGCATTTCTGCACACATTTTCCGCAACATCCGTTTCAGAGTGCCATTAAAGCGCTCGACTAATCCATTGCATTACGGATGGTATGGGGTGGTGTGGAGCTGCTTGATACACAAAAGACGTCCTACTTCTTTCATAAGTTCAGACATAAACTGGCTTTCCATATCAGACAGGATTTCATTTGGGATTCCAACCAACAGACTCTAGGGATTCACTCCCAGGCGAATTAACCCGTCTTCCTTATCCAACACTCGGCAACAGCTATGGCTAGCCGAATCAAGTTTGCATATTATCATAATACTTTGTCTGTACCAGTGGGACAGTAGTTCTTTTCTTTCACAAAGCTATATATAAGGCTACAAGCATTCGGCCTAGACTACAATGATATTTATCGAACTTGGAAGTAATCATCAAATCCTATTTACCATGCAGTAACATCTATCAGATCATTATTAAACCCCTAACATAATGTTAGTTCTACCTAGACAAATTAGGGGAATACCTGGTACTTTGGGTTTTAGTTTTAGCAATACCAAGACTATCTTTCAATTTTACCTTCGTATCATACCGTTGGATACTTTCTCTAAATAATGTAAACCTCAGATAGTGCAATAATTTGCTAAATGGTTGTCTATACTGTCTAAATATAACGTGGTACAGGTATATCCCTAGTATATTATTATATCACTAAAGGATGTATGTGCAAGTTAGGCCCAAAATTAGACGTAGTGAACATTTGTACTTGGAGTGATATGAACAGTAAACACATTTATGAAGTATGGATAACTTTAACCTATACCTTCAGTGTTCCTATTGTTGCGCCAGTTTTGTATTTTGGTATTATTAAGCGAATGGTGTAATCAATTTCATCAAATTTCTCAAACTGACAAACTTTATATTTCATTACGATTTGTGTACTTAGTGGCTTTGAAAACAGGCACTTACAATGTTTGCGCACCGTATTTGTATATAAAAGCGAAGACAACACATTTTTTGGGGGGGGGGAGGGAGGTGGCTTGCAGGCAATACAATACGTGTGTCGATACCCATACGATGCGAAAACAATATCAAAACAGTGTTCAACCCTCTTAATGCTTTCAAAGGAGATCATATCACCGACTGTATGGAACGCCAAACGGGACACAGAGTATGTGAATCTAAGTCATTATGTGAATACAAATTGCTGGCACACAATGACAACTACAAGTCCTTATGTGGCGCTATTACCACCGCCACATACTGACAAAGAACATATTATGTATCATGTAGTCATTACACTGTCACATAATGACCGCCGAAACAGACTAAATTCACAAGTCATTGTCTGGCAGTTCATATTGTCACATAATGCTATTTACCTATGTGGCCTATATATCGTCACAAAAGTACTTCTGCTCCACAAGTTCTTATGTGGTGATCGATGCTACGTAAGGAATTCAAGTGATCCGTTTCCATGAGGTAAGGCTATTCAATATTTACACCAGATAACATGTATTTCTTTTACTAGACTGACGCGTAACTTCTATACACACTAAGTAGTATGTAGACTCGTTCGCGTTAGGTCTTCGTCTTATTTATATTGTGCATGCTGTACGGTTTCAGTCTTACTGTAGGCGCTTGGGATGTCGAATGTGGCAACCAAATTTGAAAAGCAAAAGGTAAGCAAATACCACGCAATAGTGCAACTATACTAGCCTAGGCCTTATATGGCAACTTGTACTAAAGTTAGTAGGTATAGGTCTAGTACAGTCTATACAATAGACTAAGGCCTAAGATATGACCTACGATGATACATTTTATAGTATGATTATAATGCAAAAGTTATAAAGGACTATGCGTAGGCTATAATATAAACGCACTATGCCTAACGCCAAAGTGTTGATGTTCTTTTATTTTGGTTTAACTGAAACGTAGAGACGGTTAACCCTTACCTCTAGGCCTAGCCTGTATTCTGATTATGTCTAACCTAGTGCACATTGGTTTTGGATGGTTGTGTCCGCACTTACAAAGCACATTGTTGTTTTTTGAAGAGCTTAACTGAAAATAAGATAAGTTGTGTTATCAAGTCACTTTGCCTGTATTTATTTGAATAATATATAAGTGGTCATTCGAGTATCAGAATCTGAAATAGTAAGGTAAGAGTGTCAGTTAGAAAATGTTTCTATTTATGATATAGCCTAGTGGATTTCACTGAGAAATAATACTGGAAAAAATATGTTATATAGGAGCATATACTCCTATAAAACAGAATGGCTGGATCAAACTCTACATTGGTGTTGTTACTGCCTTGGTAAAAAGAGGACTTCTTATTCTAGTGTAACACTCTTAATTAAAAAGAAGAATTTTTTCAATGCGAAATTGTAATTTATAAGCCCTTAATTGTTTCTCCCACAATCGTGGTCGCGTATATTTGTAAAGTACTTGCCCTCCTATGTCTAATTATTTTTTGTATACACATATAGTATTCTTTCCTTTATAGTACACTGGTCTGATAGCTTGTCTGCATAGGTCAAGTCAAAGCAAAGGTAGGAGCAAAGTGTTTGCTTACAAGTTGTTAAGCAACCAGCTTTTCCAGGAATTCATACTCATGAGACATTGTTTGGGCAAATAATATTTTTGGGGAATATTTAAATGGTTAATATTATATCTAAAACACTTAAAATGGTTACTGGTTATCAGAAGATTTTCTTTGTATTTAAGCCATTGGTTTCCAAGTGAACACTAACTAGGCCTAACTGTGGTACAGCTGTTACCTTTTCTATAACTTAAGTGTCTGTTCATTAATTATATAAGATAGTAATTCATGTATTTGTTCCCTGGATGATATGGGAGATGCATAACTTTTTTTTTTACATTTCAGTCCTGCAATAATGGAAAACGGGGAGAATCTGTGCTTCCATTGTATGCTCCGACAGTACTTACCAACTATATAAGTGTGATTCACAGTTATGTGAGGTTCTTTTGGAGCTGTGATTACATTGATTTCTATAGAATGGGAACGGAGGGCCTCAGATGTACATATCATATGTTTTATTTAATTATTTAGTAGATCTAGGATGTATTATCTAACTATCAGGGGGATCTTCTTAGACATGCTAGACTAGAAATCCTACCTCCAAGAAAAGAGATAACTAGATAAATAAAAAAATAGAAAACAATAGCATAAAACATGTGGAAGAGGGTTCAGACTGGTGTTGCTGTAACTGCGAATGTGTATTTAAGAAACATTGGTGGGAGAGGGTTGCGGTGGATCGATTGGTGCTACACATTTGTTCACAATGAATTTTATTAAAGGAGCTCAATTACATATATAGTTGCCAAATTTATCGTCATACAGCCTAATCCAAACAAATAACGTTGTGTTATAAAGAGTGCATAATTCTAATTTTCTTTGACTATAAATGTGCATAATAATGCAATTATTTCAAGAAAAGGAAATCCGTTGAACATATGCCTAGCCCAAACATCTTTGTACAGATTCTCCTATGCTGTCAAAGAAACCCACTGAGCTCCTTTAAGCACTTATAGAACATTTTACAACGACTACCTGATAGTGCCCTCCCATTCATTTGATGAGAAGAGTTCAAAAGTTGACGGCGCATATATAAAATACAATAAATTGTAATAAATAATACAAGTAAAAGTTTCTTTATTTTGTTTTATTAGTATACTTTTTCAAAAATATATGTGCGATCAGGTGCCTAATGTAATGCAGCACGATACTTTACTCTCAAAATCATAGATGTTACTTTGTTTGTGTCTCATAAGAATTGGAAGTATTCATTTAACTAAACATAGGTGTGGGATTCTTTATTTACCATTTCCTTTGCCAGGCAGTTTTTTTAAAAAAAAATCTGTGAGGTGTGAACATCTTTTAATTTCTTATCTTGCTCACCCATCCAACTTATAATAATAATAATAATAATAATCATGCAGTTATATTTACGACGCTTAAGCGACCGCTAATATGGGAGACGCCAGCTTATGGATTACAACTTCCACGTCGGTGGCTTCCAATTTAACATTTTAACTCAAATTTGGAATATTTTCAATTTAGAAAGTCACTTCAGATAGGAAAACCATATATTGCTATTATATAAAAAAAAAAAAAAAAATAAAAAACACCTTACTATGACCCGGCCGGGGATCGAATCCGAACCTCCAGATTGTCAAGACCCAAATATCCACATGAATCTGTATAAACCCATGACGAGAATGCATATAAAAATCAAACCATGATGTGCTTTGTTACACCCATTTGCAGTTGCACTTGTGAGTAATAAGAATGTGACTGCTTTAAACTCATTCCTTGTCTGCTCTCAAACTGATATATTGTCACTGCTTGGGATTGTGTACGACACACTAAGAGAGCAGTTATTCTCCAGGACACCTGTTCCACGGCATAAACAATGTACCAATAGATCAGGATTTGCTCCCAGATAGACCTGTTCAGAGTCAACTACAAACAGGCTCCAGTCTTCTACCCTTACAATATGATCAAAGCTTTTCCACATTTTGATGTAATTTAGACGGGCCTTACACTCCTTCTTCCTGCAATACTTCAAATTTGAATTCAGATTAAGGCACAGTAAACGCCTCAGCAAAGGCGGATTGTCAATTTCAAGTTCTCGAAACAAAAGCCTAAGACATTTGGCTATAACACTGCATAACTGATCCTGTAATTGTCCATGTGCTATGAGCAAACCATGACTCATTCCCAAATTGACCCCTTGTACAACTTTCTACCTGTTTGTTTTGTTTGATTTCAGAGACGTTGTGGATCAGTTATTCATTATAGGTCTACTTACACCTATGAAAAACAATTTCCTTATCTCTTTAGTAGCCATTAGAAGTCATGAAACAACGGCAACCCACCCCCCCCCCCCCCCTCCGCCTACACCCCTTTCAAAATCGATGAAAGCTTGACCATCTTACAAGAGTTTTCCTAATTCCAGTTAATTTATGAATTAAAATTAGCTAATAATGCACAGTGATAATGTAAGAGAATTGACTGCTAATTTTCTGTTATGTTATACCTTGTGTTCACAACCTTCGTTTCAAGGACACTGGACACAGGTTTGTAAATATTTTGAATGTTTTACAGGCATCTATGAAAAGAGGAATACCACAGTATTTTAAAAATGTATATTGGCGTGTAATTACGAGTTATCACTACCTAAAATTTAAAAAAAAAACGTCATAGATTGCACATATTTAATGAGTTTCTCAGATTTATCAAAACTTCAAATGAGTATATCTTTAAGACGGGAACTTTTTTCTAAAAAAAATCAACATATTTGGAATGACATTATCAAACACAATATGTGTAATGCACATTTGGCAAATTGGCGAAGTGGCCATTGTACTTATGGACTCTGTTATATGTTACATAGTGAAATTATCAATTAATTAATTAATTTCACTAAAGTAGATATGGATCCGTCTGCTCCACTCTTTTGTAACGTTTTATATCGCCGCATTCGTAAGTAACCAAAACACAAACACAATGTAGGAAAATTGTAATTAACGGTGCTATGGGTATGTGTACGTGATCGTGGTAAAATGTTGATTGCTACAAACATGCAGAGCGTGATTGAAAATTATGTCTACGAAATGTTGCTAACATTTGTTAATGTAAAGCCTTACATTTACAACCAAAAAAGACCAGATTCATTCAGAGTAGTTCCATCCGATATGACTACGAAGCAAGAACTTGATTTCGATCATTATTTGTGATAAGTTACATGGGTGTATAGTCAAATTAAGGTTAAAAGTAAATATTCAGAGATGTTTATGCACGACATCGCAATTTTCAAACAATACGTGCTAACTTCTTTTTATTTATGATAAGTACAAAATCCATGTTAATGTGTGTATATGCTTACAAAACCTAATTTCGTCGGTTCCGTCGAATTTAAATTATGATAATAAACTTGCTTTGAGTTTGTTTCTTTCTTTCATATGCCAGACAAATCAACAATTCAATTTCGTATTATAAATATAAAATTATACGCATTTGTGTACAATAAAAGGTAGCTTCATACACATCATGTATAGCATTTATCAAGTTTGTACTATCGATTGCAAGAGGGAGACAACAAACTGCCAAAATGTAACATTAACCATTCAAAGTATCAACATTATGGAAACCCATTTATATCTCGAGTAATCCATTTATTGTCTTGAATGTGGAACTTTACAAAGAATTTGCAGTAAAAGTAATTCACCCTCATTTGTATTTTGCTTGCGAAACTACAGATCTAAAATGGCTGACAATTTTAATCCCGTGGACATCAAACCAGATGTGAGGAAGACAGTGAACGGTAAGTTTAAAAACTGAACAATTTGCACGTATTGTGTATGTTGTATAATTTGTGTGAGGCTGTTGTATGCAAAATCCATGTACACTGTTGCGTTTGCTAATTTATTTGATAAGCCATCTTCACTTTTCTTTGATAAAAACACGTAACATTGGCGAATTTATCATGAAATATATTGACAACATGATATCTTATGGAAATCAAACTTTTGAAAGTGAAGGGATTACCAGGTCATTACGTTATGTTCAATAAGTTGAAAATGTTTACGTTCATATCCCTAACACATCAGTTGTTATAACACTCTTTTACATCTGAAGGAGTGCTCCGTTGGTTTGAGGTGTTTTTTACTTACCAAAATGTTATAAGGATATTTGACCTACGTTTCTTGAACATCTTCGAATAATTGTTCGCATAACTTTGCCGATCCGATACTGACTTACTTAATTAATTTCAGATTGGAGCCAAAACAGTTCTGTAAGTTAAACTTTTTAAGGATTGTAAGACCAATTAAATCTCTTTCATTTAATAACATCATAACACTAACTACTACCACTACTCTAGCTACTCTTACTTGTCATTTTAAAATGTTCATCAGTTTCGTGTCAATGAAAATTCAAACAGTTGTCAGTATTTTGCACCCGCAACTGCATATTTTGTGTATCACCAATCACGAAAATGTACTACCATTTTTCGGGAGCCTTCGCCACTGAACCACAACTGGTTCCTCCCTTTGACCCCACCAGGGCCTAAGGCGGGCCCCTGGACCCCAAGCCGTTATGCTCGCACTTTAGGCCTATCTATGCTTTGTAAGTTCGCTTCGCGAACATTGACAATAAATCGGCAGTTGTTTGAAGTGTGTTCGCAGGAAATTAAACAAGGTTTTCCAACACTGCAAGTTGAAGTTGAAGTTGATCATAATTCTGACGTTGAATTGATGAATCGAAAGTGGCTTTATTAATCTGCTGTCTTTTGATAAAGTGAATATGTTAACTTGACGTTTCGAACATATTCGTTGTTAATGATACCGTGACGTCAGAAACATACATTTTCAGTTTTGTTCTACAGGTCAATAATGGCAGAGGCGGAACCCTCTCAAAGCACCGGGAGGGACAGAGGGACAAACCCTGCAGCAGGTAAAAGACTATCAGTCAAAAATAAAAACAAATTGGACAACATATTTATTGTTTTCTCTGTCCTTGCATCAAAAATACTCTGTACTTCAAGACAATTGTTACATTTTTTTTTGGGGGGGGGAGGGTGTAGGGGGATTGAGCAGACATACATTTTAATACATAACTGAGCATGCAGCAAGACGGGCAGGGGTTGTGTATGCATTCATATGTTCAGTTACGTAGTTAATAAGCGTGCATTCTCAGTGGACTGCATTGTTAATATTTCTCTCGGAACGTACAGTAAATGTAGTAATTTACAATGCAGTAGCCATAACACAATTGTAGTATGCCATTCATTACTTGTCCTCAATCTCGAGTACAATCTGTACCTGTGTACTGGAGTATCTGTTTAAACTTTACTTGAAGAATTTGGTGGACACAACCTTTTTTACGACCCATTAGACCTTCTAGTTTAAACCATAGCTGTCAAACGCACCGCCAAACTTGTTCAAATATTCTAGTATTTTGCTGCACGAGACAGAGCATCATAGGCCGTGCATTTCAAAGTAATAATAAACTTTAAGGGGCCGTACTCGACATTCAACTTGCATGGGTGTGTTTATTGAGTAGAGGCAGATAAGTAAATATTGGACTAGGGTAGAAGAGGTTGACTGTGTGTGCTTACCATATCCTATGCAAAACACACTAAGCTGCATAGTGCAGATGGAACAATTAGGATTAGGAAATTCTAGAATTAAACACTGACTTGTTTCCGAGTCGCAGGTTTTGGTCGTTTCAAGTCGACCTACCTGACCATTGGCCTATTCTTGTGAATCAACAATTATCAAATTTGCTTGTATTCAAATACGGAGAGTTTGATAGAAACGATTGATTTGAGACACCTGTATGTTTGTCAAATTGAGTCAAAATGCCTTTGAGCATTAATTAATAATTTCCGCCTCGCCCCGATGAAAACCTTACGATTTTACAAATACATAAACCAGCCTATTATCACAGACTGGTACAATATCTGCTAACAATATAGGTAACTAACTACATGGATTAAGTGACGCATGCATGCAAATGTCGTGTTTGAGTTATGTCGTGGTAGTAATATGTATATATGAAGACAGTACACAAACCCAATTACCATTTTTGACTGACAGCATGATAGTTCAGCACATGTGGAAAAATAGTGAAAAGCAAACAATAACGTTCACCTATCGATAACCTGTGGAAAAGTTACGCTTAGTATCTTTCTGACGTGCATACAATCTTTGCGTTGTTAATTTGCAATTGCGGGAAAATATCTTCTCATACTTATGTTCGCTTTAGCTTGATGTTTTATTTTCTTTCGTGTTAAATCGTATGTAGGGGAGGAAGGTGTGGGCGTTTTTCATGATTGCACATATCGTGTGCATCACGTAACTATGACTGTATGTCTTGTTTATCATGCAAGCTACAATTAAAACAGCAAACATATGTTTTGAAGAATCTCTTTGCATCGCCTTCATTTGTTTCTGTGTCGCAGGTTTTGGTCGTTTTAAAAATGATCTAGCTGATTATCTGGATCTTCGCGTGATTAAGAAAATATCAAATTTGCTTGAATTAAAATCTGGAAAGATTGAACGCATCAAGAGATCCGAGACACCTGGCCACGACATGGTGGATCTTTTGGAGAATCGAGGAGTTATAGCACCTACTGGTATTTCAGATCTTGTGGACATGGTACACAAATTGAATCTGCCTGGTCTCGCTGAGAGAATACAAAAGTCTTTCCAAGCAACGAAAGGCCAGAGTCTTCCTCTCGAAGGTAATCATCTGTTCAAAATATTAATGTCATGCTTGAAGTAACTCACACAAGAGAAAAAAAAGTCACCAAAGTACTGAAGATCGGGCTATATCGTGAACAAGTGTTGCTATAACTCGTAGCTTTGACAACAATAATTCTCATTTTCATAGAAACCGATAAGCTTTGACTAACTTGACTATCTAAAATGAAGGGTTTGAGGTTGAAAACAAGAACAGCCAGATAAAGGAGAAAATGTGTGATGTCTCGGAGTATCATAATAAAGATAATGTAAGAACTGATCTTGTATGTAGCAGGAAGCTAACTAGAAAATAACAAGTCCCTATATATATGTATTTACTCTATGCTCTGAGAAAAAGATCGTTGACTGAGATTTGAAGAGAAATGCGGCCTTTTTTAAATACATAAAATGAACATCCACCGAGGGACAATAAATAAAGAAAAGTTAAACCCTTTGACTGCAGCGATATTCAAAGTGTATTAATGAAATAACGTTGCGTGTATGCTCTCCATAATAATTGTTAGATGGTAACCGTTGATAGTGATCTTGTTTGCTCATTGTGTTGCGCGTTTTAATAGAAAGCAAGCATATTTCAAACTACTCTGGACTGCACTTGTTTATATATTATATTAGGAGTGAACGAGTCAGAATGAAAATGTTCAAAACTGCATTTTCTGACAGCAGCCAATGTCCTCCTGTGTTAACAAAGGAAAGTAGGAAAATTTTACATTGTTTTTGTGTAAAGTTTAATGGTATTCCTCCTACTAGTCTGTCTTTAGCAGAAACATGCATATATTTTTTGGTTTATTCCTCTACTAATTCGTATCGACAGGTAATATGAGCCTCATCATCTGTTCCAGTCAAAGTATCAATTCATGTTGTTTGAATTGAATACCTGCATATGGGATACATGTGCTAGCTAAAATCAATCATGTGTGCTCCAGGAACATAGACCTACACCATTTTAAGACAATAGAGAATTGATACGGATTTTGTGACAAACTCTGCTTTTCTATACAGATTTAATTCAAGTAAATACCATGTGTCTATTAATATAGAACAGTGTTTTCTGTATTCATATAGGTTAAGCCATTTTTTGGGGGCTTTTGATCGTAATCGTAACCGTTGCATTCATGGTGGGGTTGGTGGGCGCGCGTGTGTGGGTGTGCGTGTTTGTGACGGCCAACTTGTTAACACGATATCTGCAGAGGAGAAGGTTCTACCAACTTGATATTTGGTTTATTGCAGTACCACATTACATACAAAAAGCTCATGAGGGTTACCAGGAACCAAATTGTAAAAACCTTGTAAACAATATGTCAAGGTAAACTTAGGTATATCTCATTTCTTTAAATGTTTATAAAAAACACATTGAATACATCAAGCCAATAGTTTAGGTGGAGATCAAAAGTCATGTAGAGTCACTAGAAGTCAAATTGTATAAACCTTTTAATCATGATATCTCACGTAGGGAAGTTTCGGCGACCTCACATTTTATGTGTAAAAGTACCAGATTAAATTCAATAAGCTTAATTTTTGGGTAGAGTTCAAAGGCCATTTGAGGTCATCATATGTCAAATTTTGAAACCCTTTTAAACGATATATCAATATTGGAGTCTTGGGCAGACCTCATATTTAGTGTGTAAAAGTACTACATCGAATACAAGAAGCCAATAGTTTTGAGGGAGATCAAAAGTCATTTAGGGTCAACAGAAGTCAAATTTTATTAACCTTTTAAACATGATATCTCACGTAGGGAAGTTTCGGCAGACCTCACATTTTACGTTTAAAAGTACCAGATTAAGTTCAATAAGCTTAATTTTTGGGTAGAGTTCAAAGGCCATTTGGGGTCATCATATGTCAAATTGTGAAACCCTTGTAAACGATATCTCAATATTGGAGTCTTGGACAGACCTCATATTTAGTGTGTAGAAGTACTACAATGAGCAAAATAAGCCTATTGGTTTTTGATTTTTGTGGAGTTCAAATGCCATTTGGGGTCAACAACACAGAAACGCATTTCCTTTACTCCCTTCTTAACTGTCTTTCTACACTAAAACACATTCCTAAACCTAATATTACAAGAGAAGTTTAAACAGATCACATATTTGGTAGGTAAATTTACCATATTGAGTACTTGAAGACTGAAGTTGTTGGCGGAGGTCAATGGTCGTGAGTTCACCAGTTTCAATGAAGGCAGCTGTCATATTTAGTATGTCGATGTATCACATTTAGTGCAAGACACCTGTTGTTGAGGTCAACAGTCATTTAAATGACAGCCAGTGTCATTGTGAATTTATATACATTACACTGTTTCCATTGTATTAATATGATCAAGTATGCTGTACACTCTCACTATACATGATGTCATGTTAAATGACTCATGGGATTCATGTTACATGCCTCACGTTACATCATCGACACCACAATGCATTTTTGCCATTCAGTTTTATTTTTTAATGTTATTGCGTTATAGAGACGATCCTAATGAATTGTAACGGGAAATGTCGTTACCAAGTAAAAAGAGTAAATTAAAATTTCTGTCCGTAGAATTCCACATTATAATATTCTATCGAGTACCCACAGGCTAAGTGACGTACAACGTCTGCATGTTATAACAGTGGACAGACAGGTTAACCATCATATGAGAGCATGCAAGACATGGAAGTATTGCCACAAGGTGATGATCACATTCTTTCACTAAAAAAAATGAACTATAGAGTTACATTGACAGTTTCACACTCTATAGAGTGAGATGACGTAATTATGTTAAATGCCCAATGCTATCGGTAGAGAATAGTACCTCTTGGTTTGATACTTAGCCTAAAGCAGCTCTTTGCGTTCTTTTCTATGATTTTCACGATACCATAACGACATACATAACTAGCCTTTCACATTGCCGGCGTCGTTAGCAAACCTGTACACCAATATGTACTACAACATAATACTTTCTTTGTGTACATTGTGTATGGCAGTGATACCGGTGCAACGTTTTTGGATTGCTGTGAATTAATCAATTTTAAGCAACGGCTCATAAATAAACATATTAGCTTTTCAGCACTCGGTCAGTTGGGACAATTTCATAATTCTCATATCTCTCTAAACTGGACTCCAATATCATGCTCTCAAATCATCGATATTGTCAGTAAAAACGGTTCCAAACTTGATCTGATAAAAACAAGATATTCATACTGTTCGTACTGACAGTATGAGTGCTCTGAAAGCCGAACGAAACACTACAGTATAGAAAAAAATTGTCTCAACTAGGTGCACTGATTTGTTAAATTCAAACTAGTGGATTTGGGGAACTGCATGTGATTAATTTTAAATGAGGAATTTGTCGGAAGACACTACTCATTATCTGAAAAAGTCCTTTATTACTCGCAAATTAGTGCTATTGGCAGGGAACAAATACTTAGGTTATATCGTAGTTTGCTGTTTTGATTTTAATTTAATTCAAAATATATATTGACAAAGTAATGTCATATGTAAATCAAACTTTGGAAAGTGAAAGGGATTACCAGGTCATTAGAGTTTGATCGATACGTTTAAAGTATTCAGTAAATATCACTAACGCATCCGCTGTTAAAACTTTCCTTCACATCTGAACGAGTGCTCCGTGTGCTAATTGTGTGTCCTTTATTTGCTTTCTTTATTTTCAACAGGTTTTGGTAGTTTTAAAGTTGCACTTGCTGGCGTTCTGACTGTTGCAATTGTTCTTCAACTTGCTACATTCTTTGAATATCCGCCTGTTATCATAGAGGAGCTGGGCACTGCAGCAAGTGCTGGCCTTCTCATGATTCGTTATATGGAAGAGAGAGGACATATACAGCCAACAAATATCCTGGAACTTCTGAGTGCTCTGAAGAAAATTGGTAATTCTGGGACCGTGGAACGTGTAAAAAAGCTGTATGAAGAACATACAGGGATACTATTTCTCAATGATGGTCAGTCTAAGGCTCAGAAAGAAGGTACTGTAACCTAAATCATATCATTAAATGTGTATGTTCATGTAGCACTGGCAGAATATAATGCGCATGTCTCCTATCGATTTACTGCCATTTACTAAGGAATTGATATAATCTTATTGGGGAATCGGTTATTTACTAAGGATTTGTGATTTCATTTACAAATCTCCATGCACTCGAGGCTATTCAGAAGTTGTTTTTAGGTAAATCGGATATTTTAACCTGTAACGTATAACACTCTACTTTCGACAGAAAGTGAAGTTTGAAAAAAAAAATAGCTGGAGATGTATGGTTCTTTTAACAATTGAAGATGAAAACGTTTGCGTGTAATAATAAAACAATGTGATTGAGTGCATAATATCTTAATAATATAACTTTGATATTCTCGATGATGAGGTCAATGCCGATTTGTTACTAAACTTCTTATGTATTTGCTACACATACACACTTTAATGTTCCATTGCCTCATTTTTTCTTACAAAAATTGCACTGTGACATTGTGTAAAAAATAAGTTTGTGGCTTATTCTATGAATGAAACGAGACTGAAGGTGTGTTCTTTTTTAATCATTAATCGCAGAGAAGAATTAAACAACATATTCCAGTCAAATTCATACTTCGAACTTATCCCAATTACAATTGGCTTTATAATTCGTAATTCTATGTTAACTTCTTTGAACGAGTGAGGACGATACTGTTATCAGTTTTTTTTTTTTTTTTTTTTTTTATCGTTCGTTGCGCCTTAAATTTGTTTTCTACCTCTGGGTATAAATGTAGTAATTTCCTTACTTAAAATATTACATGACAATGATATTTGACAACTGATACCACAAATATTAGAACTGGGGCTGACTTTTCTGTTTAGGATCCCGACTGGAGCCGACTTACAACCGGTAAAGACATGACCAGTACCAATATTAAGTTCACGCACAGTGCCCGACTATCCATGATTTTCTAAGTAATGACAATTGCGTAGAGTTGTAATAGTTGTACATTGTGCGGCAGGATGTAGATAACTCTCCCGCACGGCTCAATGTATTGTAGTAAATTGTTATCTTAGCTTGTGTGAAGATCTGCTAACTTGTAATACGCCATTTGTTTCCTAATACAGATAAACTAAAGATCTTCACGAACTATTTAAAACACAAATACGCCCTGTGGTACAATAGAATTCAGCCAATTCCATACATACGAGAGAAGATATGTTGCGTTGATGATATATATGTTGAGTCTGGTTTAGAACTTGTTCACCAACCACCTTCCTTCAAACATAACTCGCAATCATTTAAAGAATCAGGTTTATTGAGTTTGAAATCATTCCGAGACATGTTTGACAGTGATAAAATTCCATCTAACCGAATCTTATTGGAAGGAGACCCTGGTTACGGTAAATCAACCCTTACTCTTCAAGCTGCATATGACTGGTGTTTGGGAAATGTTGCATTGCCACTCAAAACTGTCGCTGTTTTCATTCTGCTGCCACTTAGGCTTCTGGGAAATATTTCTTCAATATTTGAAGCTATTCGTGTTGTCTTGATGCCACCGGAATCACCTCTGACGGATGATGACATCCTGGAAATATTGAGACATAGTTTATCTGTGGTTATTGTGTTGGATGGATATGATGAGTATCCTAATAGGAATAGTGTTAAAGAAACTGACGTCATGAAGATGATAGCTGGAAAGATGTTCCCTAATGTCAAGGTTGTGGTATCCACTAGATCATCTTCATTACCAACATATTTAGATCCAACAACTGTTACTATTAGATTGACTGGATTCGATGAAAAGTCGAGGGATGAGTACATTCAACGAACAGTTACTGATGGTGACCAGGAAGCAAGTAGACGGATAACAAATGCTTTGAACAGTAGTCCAATTCTAAATGATATTTGCCAGGTCCCAATGTTCTGCGTCCTATTTGCCCATGTTGCCAATGATCAAGGAGGTGTAATCGAATTTAGTTCAGTGACGAGTTTCTTCAAATACGTGATAGACTGTTTCTACAGTCACATGTGGAGGAAAGATAATAAGGAACCAATTCATCAGTCAATAAGTGAATACTCCAAACTGAACAGACTTGCGTTTGATGGTCTCACTGGAAACGCACAAATGATTGCTTGGCCCAAACATACCTTCATCGACACAGTTGGAAAGGATTGCTATGAAGAACTTTCATACATCGGCATTCTTATTGTAGAAAAAACTAATGAAATAATCAACGAACCAGAAGAATATGATATTCATCACATAAAACAAAATGAACTCGTCCGTTTCTATCACAAACTATTTGCTGAATGGTATGCCGCTAGGTATTTGTCGTCGTACGCCGGGAGCTTTTGGCCTTTCTGGCTTAAATATAACCTAAACAAAATTAATCCTGTCGATCTTCAATTTGTGTTTCGTTTTGCTTGTGGACTGAACAAAATAGCCTCGAGACGAATAATCAAATATTTGAAAAGTGTGGAAGGAGGAGCGTCATTTGCATCTCTATGTCTTTTCGAACAGCCAGATAATCCAGAGGAGGTCGTTGAATCTGTGAAGGGATTGTGTTCTGATGGCATGATAATACGATCTTCTGACAGCAGACTCTTACAAAGATCAAATATACAGCTTCTTGAAATTGCATCGAGGAAAAAGGTACTCACAGGTTATAACCATATGTTGCACCGTTAACGTTTAGTGCCATATTCGACAAAATGCAAGCAATGGCGTATTCTGTATTTTCCGATTCCACCTTTGTGTTAGGTTGGTTGAATATAGGCCTATATTTCATTTAGGTGCCAAATTGTCGGCAGAGCGTGGTTACGTGGTAACAAATATTTCCAAACAATTATTAATGTCTTGAAATCCAAAATAGCTTTGGGAAGCAAAGGTAGCATACTTTTGTTTTTGGTTGTTTATTTTGTCAAATAAATTTTATACCAATAATAGCCAAAATGAACTACGGTGTGACAGATTTCATAGTGTTAATGTCAAACAAAACGTTTCACGAAGAATATAAGCTGTGTAAGTCATCATATTAACATGCAGTTTTATCGGCATTAAAATTAGTAGTACACATCATAAAACCTGTACGAAGCATACGGCAGTTCATTAAAGCTAGAGAAGCTGTCCTGAACGAAAAACAAAAGCAGCTTATATAATTAAAAAACAAATGATTTGTGCTCAACTGTTTATGTTTTTCACTGGTCAATATAATTGTCTGTTCAAGCAGGTGATACGTTCCAACTTACAATTTGTTAAGATCACAGTCAAGTTTCCTTGTTCAAAATACAGATGTTGATTTACGACTACAACATCAATTAACCAACGAGTCTGTATCCAGATTTGGCGTGAAGAAGAAACATGATTTACATGTATTGTAAAGAAAATGTGATTATTTGTAAGCCAACATTTCACCGTAATTATCTTTAGATCGAAGTTCCCTGCCTCCAATTTGACCACAGTTTTAAGGTAGCACAGCAGAATGAGGTAACCCTGGAATCCGGACTTAGTCTTCCCGTGTTATTATCAATTGAGAAACTGGTATTCACAACACAAGCAGAACACGAAATTTCACAGGAAAACATGTTAGGAGTGGTCAAATATGGACAACGGTGTCTTCAGCTGAAAACCTTAGCGTGAGTAAACAGTTTATAAGAATTATAATAGGTCATATTTCAACGCTTTTATATGGATTAATCCAAATAGTACAAAAGTGGGTAACTTCTTTGAATAAAGGTAGTGCATTATTTTACAAGCTATAGTTCAATTCCTGTTAGTTCAGCAAACACATTTGCCTTCTTTGAAATACGTTATTGATGTTTTCAATTTGAGTGTTGTTTTAAAGTTTTATGTTCGAACATGTGAATATAAAAGATGTAGATATTTTTTTTTATTTAATCACAGATTCCATGGTAAATTTGTATTACCTCTGTCCTTAACCGTAGAGACATTGACATCGAACATGAATTCAAGAAACATTACAAGTAAGAATATTCCACAACAGCTTACAAATATTTTTATAAATGTATAGTATATTTAACTACATTTCATGTATTTAATAATCGATTAATATCAATTTACAACTCAAATCGACAGCAGAATGTTAAGCAATTAACACATATATGACGACAGTTTCAAAAGTACTAAAAATTAACGTTTCAAACTTTATCACACTAAAATAATTTTATAACGTTTTCTTTCCAGTATTCTGGCAACTTTTGGAGTATATCTTCCAGTTAGATGTTTCCTCTGGAAAATGGCGACTGAGCTCAATGGAATCTTTGACTTCCGGTGTAAGTATATGGGTAAACATTTGTTCTGTCATATGAATGTCCTATATATTTCATAGCAAATGCACATTCTGTGGAATATAAAAGGTAGCAAGTGTTCAGTAATGATGAAGGCTAGCCATGAAAACTTTTAGGATGCAATACAAATATCCAGCACAAAACAATGTTTCACTTCGTCCAATGTTGATATTACGCCATGCTAGATGAGAACATTGTCTTCATATCCTGCTAGTGTATGTCATGATGCTATTTAAGACTTCTCTGTGATTGAAATGTATACTTCCCTTCTGCTAATAATGTAGTTAGTGTGTTTCGTAGTAAGAAGGAAGCGCAAAAAGCATGACTATCCACGAAATTGAAACCGTCCATTTTGGAATGAAACTACCTGGATTTAACAGACTAATAGCGAAAGATTTTTTCTTCATATGTCTTAATGTTTCAGTCTGAACCTGATGATAGCTTTTGTAGTTACATCAAGCAATCGGCAAACTAGATTCTTGCGTCCGAATCTACAATTTTCATTTATCAGTTTACTTGTTGCTGGAATGAAGGACTCCGAGCCAATGGTGTTTTATTTTGTTTTTCTGAACAGATTGTTGAACCCAAGGAAGATATTGAGATGTTGAGAAGTGTCTGCTCCGGTGACATGACACTTCGACGTACTGATAGCAGACTCTTACAAAGAGTTAAAATTCAACTTCTTGAGATTGCATCAAGGCGTAGGGTAAATTGGTTTCATTCAACTATTATAACATAAAATTGCAAAACGATGTAAGTCAATAGACTCATTTGGGATCTACTGAAGGTGGTAATGTACACTTTATTTTGCAGCAATACCTTTTTTATGTCTACATTTCATGGAAAAACATATCATTGGTTGAATTAATTCATACTGTCATTTGGGGTCTGATGATTTTTACGTGGGTCTCTCTTTCCGAACAGTAACAATTTTAAACTTTAAATTGCTAATTAAGTTCACACAATTGCCCCGGAAACGTATACAACATGACATCTCAGATGTATAGATATGATTTTAAACAAAAATATTCAACACAAGTTTTAAAGGTATTGGTCTAAGTTAATATGTTACACACGCTAACAGCATCAGATAGAGTACAATGGGTATGGTGTTATCTATATATTATCTATGGTGTGTGTAAGGAGTTAAAAATTATGAATTTTTAGGATTGAGAGTCACAAGTATCAACTTCGGCATGACCTTAAAAATACATTACTTATTCTTAATTGATATCTTTCAAATATTTCGAGGCAATAAATGTATTTCAAATGTGGATGTCTTGAATCCAACTTAGCTTTGGGAAACAAAGGTAGCTCACTAAATTGCTTTTGGTTGTTTCCTTTTGTCAAATAAAATGTATAACATTAATAGACAGTATCACATACGGTTTAACGGAAATAAAACAGTTCATGTCAAAAAACGGTTTCACGAAGAATATAAGCAGTGTACGTTATCATTATTACATGCAGTTGTCTAGACATTGAAGTACACATATTAAAAACCGTATATGGCATAATAACGTCCATTAAAGCTAGAGAAGTTGTCGTGAACGAAAAACTAAAGGAGCTTATATAATTAGAAAACAAATGATTTGTGCTCAGCTGTTTATGTATTTCACTGTTCAAAATAATTGTCTGTTCAAGCAGGTGCTTCATTCCAAGTTACAACTTGTTAAGATCACCATCAAGCTCTCGTGTTCAAGATATTGATATTGATTTACAACTACAAAATCAATGAACCAACGAATCTGTATCCAGATTTGGCGTGAAGAAGGAACTTGATTTACATGTATGAAAGGGAAAATGTGAATATTTACAAGCCAACATTTCACCGTAATTATCTTTAGATCGGAGAATCCTGCCTCCAAATAGACCACAGTTTCAAGTTAGCACTCCAGAATGAGATAACCCTGGAATCCGGACTGAGTGTTCCCGTTTTATCATCAATAGAGAAACTGGTATTCACAACACAAGCAGAACACGAAATTTCACAGGAAAACATGTTAGGAGTGGTCAAATATGGACAACGGTGTCTTCAGCTGAAAACCTTAGCGTGAGTAAACAGTTCTTGAGAATAATAATGGGTCATATTTAAATGCTTTATATGGATTAATAACAATAGTAAATGTGAATAACTTCTTTGAATGAAGGTAGCGCATTATTTTACAAGCTATAGTTCAATTCCTGTTATTTCAGGGGAATACATTTGCCTTCTTTGAAATACGTTATTAATGTTTTCGATATGAGTGTTCTTTTAAAGTGTACTGTTTCGAACATATGACTGTTCTATTCCCCGTCACGGATGTAACCTCCAAGTATTTTCCTTCATGCCATTACTATATATAAAAGATGCAGAGTTTGTTTTTATTTAATCACAGATTCCATGGTAAATTTGTATTACCTCTGTCCTTAACCGAAGAGACATTGAAATCGAATATGAATTCAAAAGGGATCATCGGTAAGAATATTCCATATAATCATAACAATATTTTTAAATGTATAGTATATTTTATCTACATTTCAAATATTTAATAATCGATTCATATAAATTTACAATTCAAATTGACAGCAATATGTTAAGCAATTAACACATATATGACGACAGTTTCAAAAGAACTAAAAATAACGTTTCAAACTTTATCAAACTAAAGTGATTCATAACATTCTCTTTCCAGTATTCTGGACACTTTTGGAATATGTCTTTCAGTTAAATGTTTCCTCTGGAAAATGGCGACTGAGCTCAACGGAATCTTTGACTTCTGGTGTGAGTAAATGGATAAACATGTGTTATGCCATACGAAAATCCTATATATCTATTTTTTTCATCAAACGCATATTCTGTGGAAAACAAAATGTAGCAAGTGTTCGTAATGATGGAAGCTAACCCTGAAAACATTTAGGATGAAATACAAAATACCCAGCACAGCACAATGTTTGACTTGGTTTAATGTTGATATAACGCCATGTTAGATGAGAACATTGTCTTCATCCTGCTAGTGTATTCCATGATGCTATTAAGACTTCTCTGTACTTGAAATGTATAATCTCTATCCATGACATTGAAATCGTCTACTTTGTAATAAAACCACTTGGGTGTAAAATAGGAATAGCGAAAAAATTTGTTTTCTCATTTTTGTTTCTAAATGCTTCAGTCTGAACTTGAGGAGAATTTTTGTAGTAACATCTACCAATCGGCAAATTAGATACATGCGTCCAATCGAAAATTTCCATTTCTCACTTTACTTGTTGAAAGTTGTTGGGTGGAAAGTCTCCGAGTCATTGGTGTCTTATTTTGATTTCCTTACCAGTTTGTTGAGCCCGAGGAGGATGTTGAGATGTTGAGAAGTGTTTGTTCCGGTGGCATGGCACTTAGACGTACTGATAGCAGACTCTTACAAAGAGCTAACATTCAATTTCTTGAGATTGCATCAAGGCATAAGGTAAATCAGTTTCATTCAAATATTTTAAAATGCAATTGCAAAAATATGAAAAACAATAGAGTCGATCGGGATCTACCTAAATATGGTCACATAAACTCCATGTTGCAACAATTCGTTTTCATATGTCTACAATACTGTATTAACAGATAATTGGTCGAATTAATTTTTGCTGTTTTGTTAGCTGATGATTTCTAGCGGGGGTCTCTCTTTCCGAATAGTAGCAATTAAAAACTTATGTTTACAATTTTGCCCGGGAAACGTAACAAACATGACATGTTTTAATTAAATAAAGATGACAACATAACATCCAATTAAAATCCATTTTCTTAGTCAATGGGTATGTTGCATTGAGCAAAACATATTCGCTTACAAACTTAATTCATACAAATGTGGTTTCTATCTTTATCAAGATTCCATTATCCTGCCTGGTACTCGATACATTTCGTGAAGCGGACCAGCACAGTATAACTCTGGAAAATGGAAACCATGTTCCTGTACTGGCTACTTTAGAGGAAATGCAACTCAGAACGGAAAAGAGAATCGAATTCACACAAGAACAAGCCGTCGGGCTACTTTGTTATGCACAACAATGTCCAAAATTGCAGAAAATCTCGTAATTTAACAAAGATTAAGCTTTACAATAGAGAAAGAAAATGTTTTCCATACTTTTATCCGAGAATTGAAAATCTATGTGAAATATGTGTCAACTATTGATGTATTATATATCTGATTAGCTGTTGTGTATATTAAAAATTAGTTAATATACGTAATGCATGGTGGTTATTTGGATGTTAATATTATCTTACTCAACATTCCTACAAACAAATACATGATAGTAAAAACGATCATATTCCATAACAGCTTGCATAGGTTCATGATTTATAAAATTGCAACAAACTTTAATTAAGAAGAAACACCATAGTTTATCGATGAAAATTATCTTTTTTGTAATACTGATAAAGTACGGGATTTCTTCTTTCTACACAGATTCATCGATTGCTTGGTACCTTTGTGTTTTCCAAACGATTTCCTTTGGCCTTGTGAATCAAACACACTCAAAGGTGAGAGAAATTTAAAACATGACCATCACGCAACGAAACATTATGCTATTCTTTTGAACTAAGAATACAATACGAGAGGAAAGATACTTTGCCAATGCGTTTACTAATCTAGGAGAACAGCTTCTTAAGTTTGAACTTATTTATAAAATGAAGGTACAAACAATGCAAACAAAACCAATAGAACGGTCACCGTACATATATGTTCATTTCTCGGCAGTCTTATGGAAACCAGGGGAACAAGAATTTGACTTAAATTTCACAAGAGGTAGATGGACGTTGGTATCCCAGGAGTACCTGACTCTTGAAGTAAGTATTTTAAACTGCACAATAAGTAGTAGCTAGATTGCTCTTGCGAAAAATAGTGACATTAACAAGCCACAAAATCAGCTGAGTTTTGTTGCATTTACATTCATCTTTGTATAATTCTAGAAAATATATGGCTTAACCATCTAATAAAACTCATGCAGGGAATTCGTCTTGTTGCAGTCTTATCATAAAACCATTACATCTATTGGCTATACATTACATACAAAGTTTGCCACAATCAGTTACGTCTTTGTATGTACAAAAATAAGTCATTGCATCTTTTCGAAGACATTGAGTTTGTCTAGCTGTTACATACCACATGTGACATTACCAGTTCCAAGTTATATCGGTGTGTAAGGAAGTGACTTTTATTTGTAAACATTGAGGAATTAGAGACATATCTGACAAATATACTTTTTGTCCAAAATTTTCTTTTAGAGATGTTATCGTAAGAACAATTACACAACAGATGACTTAAGACGGATACAATTGATTCCATTTAGTTTGCATTATATATGCATCTGATGTATACATTGAGAGGACATTGCAGGAGGGGGGGGGGGGGGGACTAGGACTTTTTGGCCTTGAAAATGGTATCAAGTTTAGAATCCATTTCAAACTTACTAGAATGATATGGAAGTGTCCTTAAACCAGTCAAAATCAACTTTTATTTTGGACCATCCTTTGATACTGAGCTTATACTAAAATATATATTCAGAATGTGTTGATTCATTTGCATTTACAGACTAAGGACCAACATAGTCTATCTAAAATGTGTTCCGGGACAGTTACTCTGCACACGAATGATACCAAAGAATATCATACGTCTGTTATACTGCTACTACAAATTGCAGCGAGTCAACAAGTAAGACCCTGTTATTTTATGAAATATTGATTTAATATAATTAAAATCCATCACACTTTTTAATGCTTAAAGTTAGCTGCTAAGATTATTCATCTTCTACGTATAAAACGAATCTCAAAGTCCTACATACTGTTTTTACTGTTGCAGGTAAAGAAATAACGTATTCAAGCAGCCTACAATTAATGTAGAACAAACATTACAAGATTAATCAGAGCATTTGCTGTGCAATACTTTTTAGGTGACGCGAAATACAATCAGTCAAATTGCTCTTCGCGAAGTTTGATGAGCAGATGAGGAAAATTTGATCTCGAAAGTGAATATAGTGGTAAACGATTCTATTTTCCAAGTTACAATGAAACTATAACACCACGTTTAAGCAATTGAGTACAATGAAATTACCTATGTATGTAATGTCTCGTTATGCAAATTAGTTGCGTGCATATTATACACAGTGATGACCACGTAGCACCTGGTTTTGACCTCAACAAGAGCTCGCAATGAAAATATAGAGTCAGGAGTTCAAGCAAAGACTTCCATCCGGAAAGGCAACAGCTTTGTCAAGTTATTTAATTGCCAGAAACGATATTGCTACTCAATTAATCGAATTTGAATGTCGTTCCTTAGAGTGCAAATTTGGATGAATTACATTTGAACGAAAACAGATATATCTATCGCGACCTGGTACAGTTCTCACTGTCAGTCTGCTTAGAGTGAGAATCAACTTTCTTTTTCTACGATAAGTTGTTGTCTCTTTTATAGTGTGCTAATGTATTTAGTGTGAGTCTCTACTTTGAAAGAAAACAATTACCACACCATCGCATATCAACACTCCATGTATAGACCATATTAGGCCAACATAAACAACATGGAATTATAAATGTTTTAATGTAACTTTACTTCTGGTCCTTAAACTGATATAATTCCTTTAAATATATCACTGAATGTCATGTTGTAGTCTACAGTATAGTAATTTCAGTATTTATATTTTTATGGCTTTGTTTTGTAATTCTGGAATATTATGTGACATATACCGTGATGAACAAAATAAACCTTTGACTGTGCACGATGGTCTGGTAATCTCACAAATGTATTTTCTTTAGATTCAGATTACCAGTCTAATGTTGAAGTCATTTAGCTCAGCGGATAAAAATCATCTTATCCTGGAAAGTAGGAACCGTGTGCCTTTACTGCCCACCTTAAAGGAACTACAAATCAAAACTAACTTTGGTAAAGAATTTACCCAGGACCAAGTAATTGGAATATTTTGCTATGCAAAACAATGTCAACAGCTGAAGAAAGTGTCGTAAGTAATGACAAACCGTTTACTGGTATGTGTTTTATTCACGTTTACTTACTGAATGGTAAATTACCAACCAGAAAACTATATAACTGTTTCTTGCATTTAACGTTTAGCAGGATGTTAGATGAATACATACTTTCTATTAACGCGTACGTACAACGGTGCAGTGATGTTTGTGTTGTCCATATCTTAGTAACGATGTTTTGATTTGGACGTATATGGTGGATATAAGTTTTTTTTAGCATAATAAGATAAACTAATTTCTGCATGTCATAACTTTTCAGTTGAAATAATTAACATGACGGATATATCTCAAACATGACATCATAGTTACATTATTTGACAGTTTACCATAAAGGCTCAATCAGTTAACACATTCACCACCCACAAACTTCCTTTCTTACAGATTCATTGACTGTTTGTTACCTCTGTCACTTGCCGTCGGTTCTCTTTCTCCCCTTACGAAGTTACATGACATTGAAGGTGAGTACATAGAAAACACTAAATGTGTTACGCATCAAAAGCAATATGTGATCCTTTGTGGGATAATAAACGGGTGACGTCCTTATATTGTACAAGTCAACGGAGAGTATCACATCAGTACATATTAGTACATTTACCTTTTAATTATTTACACGATTTATGTCTATTAACATGTTTGATCGATAAACAAGTGGTTTTATGGTTTTTCTTCCCAGTTTCATGGAAACCGTCTAAACCTGACTTTCATTTAGATTCTTCCAAAGGTAAATGGGTGTTGAACTCCATGGAAGGCATAACACTTGAAGTAAGTCTTTGACCACTCTCTTGAGTGCAATGATGCCTTTATTGCCTGTTTGTAGTATTAGTTGGGCAACAAATTCTTAAATTTTCGTATAAATGCAAAACCGATCATCCAATTAACATCTACTTTGGGAAACGGCACCAATTTTACTAGTTAATTTATATGCATGTTATAAAAAATACTTAGATAAATTAAAATACAAACTGAACTTTCGATTATAAATTACAATTTTTGCCATTGGTGTACGCTATCCGAATAAACAAGAATCAGCTCCATATAGATATATGGTACCATTTACCGGCATTATGGAGGGCCATTTCAACGTTAGACTATCTTCCATAAACCAATTCCTTCGTACTCACACCATACTCCACGTGTAAGTAGAATACAGTCAAAGATATGAGAAAAACTAAATGAATAATCACACTGAGTAAGTAGTGAACAGTGATGTGATGAACCTGAGTTTGTTGTGATTTAAATTCAATAAATCACGCTCATTGGGTTATTATTTCCAATTAATTTGATCGTCTTTACAAATAGGCAACTAGAATCTACGTTACAGGAATTCATTTAACACAACAAAAGCGTTACATGCAAAACAGTTAAGGTAGCATACGCCCATTAAAAGCCCCATTGACTTACACACTAAATCACAAAAGTAATGTGGTCTCTAAGTCTAGATAGAAGTTTTCACCAGCTAAACGCTACCCATCACCGGATAGCTGACAAGTTGGCCTTTCATGGCATTATCAATTTTTTGTATCATGACTATGTAGATTTTTTGCTATCCGAGCCGGAAGTTTTCGTCACTTGTAAACAAACCTCTTCACTCAGTGGTAAACCATTTTCCTACGCTGCTCCTGGGAGGCCTTAAAGGGGTCTAAAATTGCCTCAATTGACCCAATTTTCTCACTACATGTACTTCAATTCGTGCTCTTCAACATGCAAGCCACAAAAAAAAAAACTAGATCATGATTGATAACAGGTCAAACAAGATGTTCTCCTGCTGCGTTTTGGCACTTTTGCTGAATTAGAACACTTTGGGCGGATTGATATAGACGCTAATAGGAGTATGCCACCTTAGACGACGCTGTTATTGTGTGCATTTTACAGAGATCTTTACTGTTACTCAGTTACTTATTTCCTTTTCAATCGTTGCAAGTAGTTTTCAGATTTGAAATTGTCTCCGAATGCACGTACTGAAATGAAACCAACACTTTAATGTTTTATTTATTATCATTATTTTTGGGGGGGTGGGGTTGGGGGGTTACACAGAAACACGAAATGCAGTAACTTACAAAACCAATAACCACATTGAATGCATGTACACAAAATAGGCAACTTCCCTACACATAGAACATTTAGATAATGCTAGGTGAATAATTGCAACGGCAGTATTATGAATGATAACTTATTTTTCTAGCAATTATGATTATTCGAAGAGCTCCCCTCCCCTGTGGATATTTATGTAAACGAAACAAGAACGGTGCAAACATTGGCAAATTTACAAGTCTGATACCTATAATGTTGGATACCAGTCCTGGCGCCAGATGGAGAGGGGGCATTGGGGAAATTTCTCAAATCAAGTCCTCACCTCCCCTCATTCGGCTGCGGTAAAGCTATATTTAAGTATTTTCCGTGTCTTTCATGTTCTGTTGGAAATATAGTAGGCTAACAATGCTCTGAACCGGAATAAACTTGGAATCACTTGAAATTGAGATTGGATGTCTAACGAATGCATGTCTGTGCTAAGTTAAATAGCTACACTTTAAAAATACTTATCGCTAAAGGATCGCTAAAGCTTAGTTATATTGAAGAAAAAATATAGGTGTATTTTTTTTCTTCCAGACATGTATTTTTTCTCCAAACTTGTTATAAAGGCTAACAAGAACTACATAACAGTGTTCAACTTCCGGGGTCTGTACTCCTAGCCAGGAGCAATGTGCAATACCAAATATCAACCAATTATTATTTTGTTGCACAGATAGTCAATTGAAGGCGGTGTCGAAATCAATCAACATTCATTTGAAAAATGGTGAAAACGCAAACATAGTTATATGACATTAACGTTTAGTCACAGTTTTGATTTTCCTAAACATATTGATAAATAAAGATTTGGTTCATGCGGCATTCTTGCAGTTAGTATTCGAAACAGAAATGTTTGCTTATCTCACTAAACGCTCCCAATCCCCTTCGTTATCACAGTGTGGTCTGCTTCTCATTAGCCCTTTCAAACAAAATTGCTCTGAACAAGTCAACTTTGATTCAGTAATTGAAACTTCAATAATCAAATGTTATCGTCTTCTGTATATTAAAAGCAGAACACCTCTACCTGCATAGTAATATATACAATATATTTCTGTGTATTTCGACAAACACATATATGAATTCTCACTTTCTTTTGTTTTATGGTTGTAGCCACTAGAAGAATGAGAACAAGTATCTACTCTTTCCCAGAGTGATCTTTACAAACCAAGCACGCAAAGTCTTATTTAAAGATGTAGATAAAATGACAAATGATGACAGCAACTTTTTGCGTCTAAACCCTATCCTATCCGTTCAGACCCTCGCACAAAACGAGTATTAACAAAATTCCTTGTACCCCTCCTTCTCTCCTCTCCCGTATCGCTCTAAAACTTCAATATGTAACACAGGGTAGAGCCTATATGGTGTCAATAAGAGTCATATTAACGCAGTCATGAATTACAATTGAGTTCCGTGACTGGTCTTAGCAACACTTTGAATACAATCCTTCTAAACCAATGTTTTCTTAAGAAAGGGTTACCACCCTCACCTTGGACATTAAACAAACAGAGCAGAGTCTTTATGGTGTTATGAAAAGTCGAAGCGTTAATTTAATTTAAGGGATTCTTAAAGCATAAAATATGGACGGGATGGGGGATTATCAGTTCCCGCTCACAGCTTTCATGAACGAATCATATCATGTGACTTTGTGATACTCAAGGGAACAATATTAATATATTGTAACTTGAAGTTTTTTTCATAATCATTTGAAGACGACTCTATTTTCATTTTCAGAGTAACCATGCAAACAGTTTACGAAGTCTGTGTTCCAGTATTGTGTTTCTAAAAGAAACCGATAGTAAACAACTCCAGATGTCTAAGATATTGCTACTTGAAATTGCATCAAATCACAACGTAAGTAACTTATAATTTAACACAGTCATAGAAATATCGCTACTTCAAGTTTATTAGATCATTGAGATTTTGTTTAGATTATATATCAGTTAAACGTTTTGTCAGTTGAGAAGCAAATGCAACCCTAACCATTCTAACAACGGTACATTGAATTATCATATGTCCATTATAAGCAACACATATGTTAATTGATCAAAGGTTACAGATCTGACCGAGATGATGACATGTTATTAATTCTCCAAGTGTCTGAGTGTCTGAGTAAGTCGTGATTAACGTATATGATACGATTTCCCGTTATACGCTACCCATGGTATCACTGATTTTAGAAGTTAAACACCCCTACGACACACAAAGAGCATACACCTCGATACGATATAGTGTCCTTATTTGCCTGAAAAATATCAGCATCAGCCGAAGTGATGATACTGTCAAGAATGAATGGTAAACTATGAAATAAAAACGTTTCATAAGTATAATTTTCCTTAGAAAAAGAGTTGGAACCCTGCAATCAGAGAGACACGGAACAAATATATTATCTACTGTAAGTGTTCTCTTCAGTTCAGTCGATTACATTGATATTTCAAGAATTGCAAATGTATCGATCGTCCCTACAAAAATATCTAGTCTTATTTAAACATGCTCGTTCCCTCTCCGTGATATGAGTTAAGGAAGTGCGCCACCGAATTCATGCAGCCGTCGATATAGGCCAGTGTTTGTATCTCACTTCTTACGAAATTGCCCTTTTTCGTTTTTTTCTTTTATATTGAAAAAGGAAATAATTGGATGTGTTTAACTTATCCTGGCTGAATTTAATAAACGAGGCAGTTTTACAGAAGTTTTATGCAATCTGGTGCAGTAGAAGGAATGTTGAAGAAGAATAACAAAAGTCCAAACAATTTAAAACATTTGTAAGCTTCCTTTCACCGTACCAGCAGTACATTCAACAAACCACCTGTTCCAAAGATCAAAGAAAGCCGCACAGTGAGCGTTGATCATCTACGCACGTAGACGTAGGTACACTCTATGTGTAGATTCAGTTCGTTGTCTACATACACGTTAACAGTGTACTGAGTGACTGCTCAGGGAATTACACCGTGTATATTTTGCTGCTGTTATTATATTGCCTTGCGGTAAGGTAATTGTAGACCTAGGCCTATTTAAGTTAAGAAGTATAGATTTGATATAGTTTGTCTTCTTTTTGTAAGATTGTTCGTTGAATGAATTTGAATGTATATTCCTTTCATGAGGTTTGAGGCAAAATAAGTCAAACACTTTGTGGAACACATCAGCTGAGTAGAAATTACTTTAAACAGTCAAATGATAAACGGGACATTTAGATCTACAATGGAAATTGTTTAATCCAAAAAAGAACATGTATTTTAAACGATCTTCTTAAACATGGCCATTCATTGGTAAACTTCCGTTACTGTTTTCAAGTTAGACAATATCTGACCTACATAGCCGAGTAAAGTAATAGCTTGTGTCAAGCTCATCAAATTAATGAATCTATTTTTTAATCTTGCTTGATTTTCACATGTACTAGTGATACACTTTCACCTCGACTCGTTTATACAGCACCGACTGGTAGTCATGATTGTCGCAGTTATACTTAGGTCTAGGCTAGTATTACCAGTAATACTAATACTAGTTGGCGTGGTAGCCAAGCATTATTGAAATCATGTACGTGCAACAATTAACTTAAACTACTTTAACAACGTATAACAAATAAGCTTTCTCAGCATTCAACATGTTTGTGATTTAAACAATTTTCACTCGCGGACGTCTTAATCACGTAACATAATACCGGACAGTGTCAATATTTTCGAGTCAGGGTTACACTACTTACAGTTACGATGCAAAAATTTTCGCTATCAACTTGTTAGTCATTAGGAAGCAACGTTAGCCTTTAAATTCAACCGTTAGCTACGGCTACTATAAGATTCTCTTACCGAGGAAGTTAAAAGCTTAGAAGAAATAGATATATAGGCCTGTATATCCGCGGTAGCCATTGTTTTTCAGCTAAGCCCACAGTACTTCAACTGTAAGAGAGCTAACGATTACAGGAATAGGGTATCAGCATTTCATAAAATAAATATTGAATGATAAAGTTTGACGCAAATGAGTCTATAAAACTACTAAAAATTATGATATAACAGTGGATTAGTTCATACTGGATATTTTATTTTAAACCGGGCCGGCTTCGGCCTACTGCCAGAGTACTGCTTTGTCGGTCGGCTGGCGATTAAAAAGTCTAACACATAAGCGACCAAAATGAAGATATGACTATGTTATCTTTGTGTCGTTACAATTATTGGAAATGATTTTATCGTAATTATTATAAAATCGATTACACATAGGATATGTAAACACACGTAACGAGATGAGCTATATCTCCCGGAAAAGAAAGTCATTTGTAGTGGGCAACTCACGGCAGGCACGTTATCGAGTCTCCGCTAGTGTGGTTGTACGAATATTTTAATATACTGACTGCCAGAATTATCAAAAACAATAAGATTATGAAAACTACAGCAATAGTCAATGTATGAGCAAAATATTTTATCACGGGCAAATGATAAAATATTCATTTTTTTTCATTTTAACCTGAATTTCGTCAGTTTGCTAAGTTGCTTTCATTAAATCATCAATTTGATTGTGCTTTTCTTTGACTGTTATCTTTGGCAAGTTTGAACAAGTGACTGCGCCTCTTTTGAATTTATACTTTAAATGAAATTAAATTCATAATGTTATGCAATCAATAAATGAAGAAATTAAAGACAGCTCTGTTTTAAAATATTTGATTAATTTATTCTCTTTGTAGTCATTTTGTTTTCTGTTCCATATACGTGAAAATACTGACCAGGCGTATTTATCCATCATGGATGAACTACAAGATAAGTTAACTGTGATCTTTCTTTCCTATTCTTCAGATTCCAATATCTGATCTGTGCCTACAATGGTGCTTCAGTGGATTTGACGGTAAAGATATTAGACTTGAGTCCGGTCTTACTTTATCGAGCCTATCATCAGTAGAGAAGATATCCATCAATGCAGGAATACAGAAAAAAGAATTTACAGAGGAAGAAGTGATCGGATTAATAAACTATGGGATGCATTCACCAAGATTCAAGGCATTATGGTAAGGAAAAAACACATTGTGACCTTAGCAGATAATATGCGGGTAAGAGAGGAAGGAGGGGTAGTCAGAGGGTGGGCGTATGGTGTTTATAGGGGGATACGGTAATGGTTATTTTTCAGATGTGTTTCATTTTATTTTGACTTGCAAGATTTGTCTTGAGACGTGCGGTTTAAAATACTACAATATTCGAAAGTATATTTAAACTGTGAAATATGTTAAACGTTTCATTTTGTTTATAATTGTGCAGTGTATAACACATCTTAAGGCTTGTCCACACGTTATTATGCCACACGGTGAGTTGGGGAGGTGTTTTTTTGTTCAGTATGCTAGGAATAACAAATAACCTTTGAACTTATAAACGAGCTAAATCTAAACATGCTTGGAAAGGTTTTTTTCTTATGTTTATTTTCAAATACAATTACTTGTTATAAAATGAAAACTATTTTAAAGAGTTGTGCAACACTAATGAATAGATATAACTAGTTAAAATTCAAAACTCAAATATTGAGTAGAAGGGGTGAAAATGATATAAAATTAAATTTATATTTTCCCTGATTTATTTTCTTTTGAAGGTTTATGTACTGTAAACGGCCGTCATCGATCAATCCAGATAACATACCAGAAGAATCAAGATCAAGGAATATTAAAGGTACGTTATAACATTATTGATTGAAACTTAATATTGATCAAGTAGGTGCTTTCATTGCAACGTTTCACATACTGTTGACGGGATAGGGAAGTGTGGTGAATGGGGAAGATGTATGTGTGTTGAGGGGAGGGGGAGGGGAGTGAACTAGTATAATGAGATATATGTTGGCAAGAATGAACCTAGAATGTTGATCGAGGGGTAGGTCTCACATACAACAACAAGCAAGTCATATCTGAGAGTAGGATTGAAGGGGGAGGACTTCCTAAACACGTGTCTTCCTTTGATGTTCCTTGAGCTGATTTAAGCCAGTTTTCTATGAAATATAATAGATTTTAGTGTTTTGAGTTACGTAATATATTATTGTTAGCCTGTGAATGAGGACTGTGAAGTAAGCCGGAAATATTCGATGACAAAGATAATATAATTATTGGTTGGATTACTAGTGACTGCTGATTTCTAGTACTTGATTATTAATTAATTAGGTAAAGAGAACATTTAAATGGTTCAGTTTACTAATATTCGACCCCTCTAAAACTAGTACAGGTACATTATCTTTGAATGTTAACATATTAAGAGTGTGTCTAACAAATACATTTTGAATGTTAGGTATTGTTTTAAATATGTCATTTATTACTGTGATAATTGATCGATTTTATTATTCCCTCTATATTTACAGTCATATCATTCAGTGAAGCCCAGTTTCTTGACCTTGAATCTGGTAAATGGAGGAAGGTTGGTAATTTATGGTATATTAAAGTAAATTATAATCATTAATAATGTTGGTTGCTTCACATTTCCTGTGATAGTGTTATTATTAGTAACCAGCAGAACAGTAAGGGATAGAGAGGGGTCGATCGATTTTCAAAATATAGTCATAAAAATCCAGCATCCTTGAGAGTTATAAGCATAAATTGTCTCGGGAATATTCCAGTGACAGACGATAAGATTCTTACAGGAAAGAACACAATATTCCACATTCCTAGTTCTAAATATCTTGTTCTTAACTCTAGAGACATTTATTTGGATCTGATAAATTTCATTATTCCAGGAAATATATCTTGGTCGAAGTCGTGTAAAGTCATCTTGCCGAGTGTTCTTTAAAATCCTCCCTGGTTTTGTTGTTTGTTTTTCTTTCAAACTGTTTAAATTAGAATATTCACTGAATTGTCATTGTACTTTAAATTAAAGAGATTCTTATTTTTAGGATAACAGTATTTTTCTTACTCCGTTGGAAATTTGTGTACATTGATTTGTTTCAACTTAAGTTAGATGATGATGTCATTCAATCGTACATTTCTAGATGCATTCATTAATGTTACCTCATTGAAAAAATATATAACTCATCAAACATAGTGTGAGACTTCACTGCAAAGGGAGTAAAACATACATGTTCAAACAGTAAACTTGACATAATTTTAACATTTGTTTTAAATATCTGCTGAATTAACCAATCTATTCATCAACGCTACCAATTGTTATTGTCTCCTTAGCGCCTCAATTTTACATTAATATTATTCTATTTAATAATTACTATTTATTTATTTCAATAGCCTGATGACATCCAGACTATTACAGAGATGTGTTCAGGTGATTTGATCATCAACAGGACCACCAGTGAGTCTGTACAGAGGTCAGTCATAGAGCTCCTTGTGGAAGCATCCAACTATGACGTAAGTAATACATGAAGGGATATATTGAATAAATACATCAATCAATACAAGTTCAACAATACATTAAATCGATGAATGTCTTAAGAAGTGATTATATCTCGTTAGTTATTAAATACTAAACTATTTAAATAACTAAAATGGAATAACAGGTTTAAATTTAAAAATATTTGTAAATTCAAGATAAGACAGAATCGTAAATACAAACAATAAATATAAATAAAATAATCAACTTCTGTATATGGTGTGTAGGATAATTAACAAATGAATAATCATTGTTAAATATTTTTCATGGTTATTATTCAGCAATACCTCTATTAATCTTACCGTTGCTGATTTTATCTTTCAAAATCTTATCATAAATTGAAGTAAGAATAAAATGTTAATAGAGAAATGTTCAATAAATTGTTTTCTGTTTTACGGATTATGACTTTAAAGTAACTTTTGTATAAATTAAAATTGAAATTAATAAAGAAATATTTAAAGTGATTGATAAACATTCCTAAATAGTAGAATACCTCAATAACAAAATGATTCCTAAATATTAAATGTTTAATTCTTAACAGTTCACTGTAAAACCAACTCCATCTCAACATGATCTTCCCGATTTACTTCTTTAATAGCATTTAACTAATTTCAAATATATCAGTTCCAGGTCATACCCCTCCCTCACCCTAACCTCTCCTACAAACCCAACAATATGACCCTTTCTCTTTAAAACTATGATTAAAACGTCACAGCAACCATAATCTTGGACCTGATAAATTATTGATAGAAACACAATATATTGAATGAGTATATGTTTTCTTCGCACTCCCCACCTTAAAGCACTCCCTCCTTATATACCCCTACCACACCCCTCCTGATGCAGTATAACACACAGCGGTCGGTCCCTCGCTCACCCCTCGTACACGCTTTAACAATAACAGCATTACATTATCTCTGCTGCCCTAAGGCACCCCTCATATTACCGCGACCAATTATCACTTAACCATAACACACCCTTCCTTTCCATGACACACCCCTCCCTACACCCCTGACATCCCTTGCACCGTTCATCCCTCACCCCTCTTACACACCTTTAATTCATTCTACAGAAATAACAATAACTGATCTCTGTAATAAACCTAACCCTCTTGTTTACCCTTTAACATCTTTCTATAAGAAAAGAGATGATAAAACAAACTTTACAAATACAATTATCTTTTTTTTTTACAATTCAAACCACTAATTATGCAATAGGAACAAGACAATAACAACATATGATTAAAAATAAACAAAATGTTCCTGAGTATTGTGAAATTAAAACAAACAAAGTTAATATTTCTCAATTATGATTTTATTGTTTTCAAGTATTTATCCTGTAAACAAACATGATGATATTAATTCTATTTAATATTTTCCTTTCTTTAGATTCCCATATACTGGGTGACTCTAAACTGGTCTTTTAGTAAGATTGATGAAGATGGGAACATTATCCTCTCCTCTGGTCTCTCTCTACCAATCATATCATCAATGGAGAGGATGAGCATATACACCGAGAAAGGGAGAGAAATGAATAAACATGAAGTTAATGGAATATTAAAATATGTTCAACACTCTCAAAGATTCAAGGCACTGTTGTAAGTATAATTAATAAATATGTAAACAGTATCAGTAATAAAAATATAACCAATTAAGATTATAATGTAAACAAGAGAGGAATTATTATTATAGTTTATATTTAATAATTACCAAAAGGTTTAGCGCATTTTACAAGTAACACAAAACAAATGAAGACGAAATTGAATGATGAAATAAACTAACAATGAAAGAACAGTCATCAGGTAAGGAATATGATAAATTAGAGAGTAAAATAGAGACAAAATGAGACAAGTACACAAATACCAATTCTTGCCAAAAGCTACCCAAAGTATATGAACCAAACTTTGATGATTTAGGTTAATAGACATTGTTTAAAGGAGATAAAATAGGAAAAGGAAGAAAATACAACTATCAAGTTTGGTGTACTGAAGTTCAATATTTTCTCTCTAAGTTATCAGTGGGAAACTTTCTGTTAGTTTATAAATTAATTGGTAAATAATGCACATATATGTTAAAGTAAAACAAATGTTATTTAAACATATTGTAATTGCCTTCAACAATATACCCCTCTCAACTACACTACCCTAAACTTTCCCTAGCCCCACTTTCCCCCCTCATCTGCTATGCCGGACCACGAGCCCCATTTCCTTAATCTATGTTTATAACATTTCAGTTATCTTATTAACAACGCCCTTCATCCCCAACCCATATCCCCCCATCACCGCCACCCCCCCACACACACACACACCCGGACTTGCCCATATTCAGCAAGGTATCCTGTCATACTATTATCTTCTGTCTCTTCTGATGAATGACATGTATTCACCTATTCCACACCAACCCTTTGACCACCTTCCTCCCCCTCACATCCCCTCCCTCCCCTGGTGCAAAAATAAAAATTGTTGATATATGGTTATTATAAACCCACATGACATTACAGTCAATCCCCACACAGTAGAAAACAATACAACATCAGTCTGTATGTAAATAACACTTAAAATCACGTATATTTGTTTACTTTATATTACCATTGTTTAAAGTATATACTAATATGAACAAACACAGTATATCTGTTAACATAATAATATTAAGAAGATATAACTGTAGATCCTCTCTAAGATTGCAGTATTCCCCTTTAACTTACAAAACCAACACCCCTCCACCACACCCCTCCCTAACCTACAAGGCCAATGACCCTTCCGTAATCTGTATAAAATTTACATTGCGTTGTCACCATATTTCCATTTGAAAAACTAACCTACAGTCGCATATACCTATACTGTACATATTTCTACAATACATCTGTACGTTAAATTATTGCTTCTCTTTTCTTCTCAGACAGTACACATTTATTTTTATCATAAATGTCTATTGAAATTATTTCAGAGGTTTTTTTCTTGCTAAAGATGTACACTGACTGTTGTGACTCTTTTAATAGTTTATCATTTTGTTTTGTTCAGCACCTGTCAATCAAATACTTGAACAATACATTGAAAACTACTTCAATGGGATAGACGCGCGCGTCTCAATGAAAAGAAATGGTACAGACCGCGCTCGTCCTTTATAACAAAAATTAAAAAAAAAACATCTGGAATTTACTGACAAACAAGTACCTGGAGATTGCAATAGATACTTCACGTCTAGACACTGTCTGGTTTGAAATCGTTGGTAGTCCTTTTTCGTGTTTATCTGTTTGTGGTTGGACTGGGCCCCGTAGTGTAGGGTACTGAACTGTACGTTCCCGTTGAAATGAAAGACACGTAAACAACACTGATGTTTCGTACTTTTCTTTTCTTTTCCATCAAATCTTTATTTGAATAATGTGCTACAAAAGATAATACATAGATGGAAAAGTCGCCATATAACAACAAATACATTTGTAGGCTATGCTAGTGTCCATACGGTTCATGCTATTGTTTGGTGGTACAGTTAACGCTGGAAGTAGAGTTTCCGCGAAAATTCCAAGTATAGCTGGTAATACAAGGTATTCGTAAGCGTGTATTTCTGCATCTATTCTTGCTTATACCGAGGCACATTATTGTATCATTTTGAAAATACCATTAAGTTGTTTTCAAACTTTTCCGTAGCCGGTGTGTTCGTCATTCCTCCCTGAAAAAAAATACTGATGTGTGAGGTTGTAACAGAAGAAGGAACAACTATTGATGTATTGTATTCTCTGGGTTAATCTATGTACTGCATCCAAAATAATTACAAGTAAAGAAGGATGTAATGGTAAATAACTGAACTTATTTCTTTCTCTGATTATAGCCTAGATTACTGTCTGCTGCCCTCATCGATAACCGTCGGACCATCTCTATCCGCACTGAAGTCTCGGAGAGTGATTGGTAAATTTCCTATTGATTAATCGATTAATGACTAATCATGTGTCTTGTTGTTTACAGTTCAAAACATTCCAGTATTCGACATTGAATGGATTTTAGTCCCAATGAAATAGAAGGCGCCTTACCACCAGGCTTCATTGCAGTAAACATTCGGGTGATATCATTTACTGGTTGATGTTGTATGATACAGGGTATAGTTTACTTTGCAACATTTTGAGTATTCTTTTGTTGTTGGAAAAGTCAACCTGCTACATGCTGCATTAAATACGTCACCTACACTATTTAGGGGAAAAAAGAGACAACTGAGCCCATCGTACAGGTACCAATACTAGAATAACTTTCCTAAGAAAAGAAAAGCTTTCTGATTGCGTGGGTCATTAGAAATAGCAATGAACATAGTATCGTAGGCAGCTGTTTAATTATAAAAGAACAGAAAGCGATTTGCTTTGCAGGTCTACAAATATGAATTTCAGTTGTTATTTTTCAAGTACTACGGTAGCTTAATGAGGTGGGACACTGGGAATGTCGCTATTTTATAACGAAAATTCAGAGTTTTTAATGTAGAAATTCCTGTAATTTTCAACTGTTTTATTTTAAATTAGCACTATGTTCCTCCAAACTTTGAAGCTATCTATCGAAATGAGAAAATTGTTTGCAATCTTCCAAAAGTTCCACCCGGTGTTTGGTTTCAAGCCATTGTCATTTTCTTTTCTGAAATGGCGAATTTTTCCTAACAAGTCGACTATTTCATGGAAATGTTGACGTTGCTTGTCGGTAAATCTATCAATTCGAAATTTCAACTATGTTTTTAAATTATTATTATAGAGTTGAGATACAACTGTTGGATCAGGGAGTTGCTCCCTGGTTGGATGTAGAAATTAAAGTTCAAAGTAAAGGAAGTACGGTTGTTTCTTCAAAGTATTCCATTTGCTATTACACCGTTGATATTTTTGAATTCGTTAAATGTACTGTTTAATCGTATTCACCTCTTACAGTCTTCTGGACGCCTGATAGTGATAAGAATAATCAAAAGTATAAACTTGATCTCAGCTCCGGTCTTTGGCTGGTGAGTAGTCTAATTATTACTTCGTCAGGTCTGTTATATTTTGTTGTTCTATTTACATAATGATATTGTCATAACTACTGATGGCATCAATCCCCCGACTAGTGTATTACTTGAGGGCGGTATGCATGCATGACATAACAAATAATTTATAAAGTAATGTATAAATGAGGTAAGTACATTATACAACAACAAGTATGGAGATAATATAGACTCTTAATCACAGGATTCCACCCACACCATCACCCCTCCCTACCTCATTAAGATGTATTTATCGGTAAATCACATCAACATCTAACACATATGGTTAATCTACTTTGTTCTAAATTCATAGTCACATTTAAAATACATAACAAGTGAGATTGTTTCAGGGTTTGATTGTTGATTGTAAATTGCCTGAAATATGACACTTGATGAACCAGATCAACACAGCATGATTGCAGGGAACTTATCAACACTGTATTTAAAACGGCCTTCAGAGTTCGTGTGGGCTTAGGTGGATGTGTTTATATGGAACTAATAATGTTACTTTGGTGTAATACATGTTTCATGAAATCTCATTGGAAGCGATGGTGATACATCAGTGTATAAACACCAAATGGATACGTTAAAATGATGCGTTTGCTACTAAATAGCAAATGAACACGCCAGCTTATATTTATAAATAGTTACTATGTAACCCATGAACAGGTTACAATAATACATTGATAAATAAACTCCTAATGAGTTAGTAAAATAGTAAATTGATTACATAACACCCCATGGAAGGAAGGTTAAAGTAGTGCAATGGGTAATAATTAAACATGAACATGCCAGGTTAAGAAGAAACATTAACTACTAACCACTCCGTGAACAGGTCGAGCGAAGCAATACATAAGTTACCAAGATGCTCTCCCCCCCCCCCCACCCCTTCTGATCGTCAGTCCGGTGAAAATTATTCAGTCGGGAATTTGCAATTCGCCAGGGGGAGGATAGGTCCATTAATAATGGTGTATACTCTACCACAGCCATCCATCCCCACCACCCCTCCCACCTTACCTTCCTTCTCAACCTCACAAAATATTTCATACAGCTAAACTTTTCCTTTAGGGTTACTTCTATAAACCTTAGTTATAGTCTAAGTATGCCTCGAAATGCACCACTAATTGCACCGTCTAATTTTCATTGTCGGGGTTGTCTGAGCATGCACAGAATGGATATAATTAATGTAGAAACACATATATCAAAATATGTTATGAGCGAATAAAAATGAAGTAGTTAACACATTTATCCACACATGCGAAGAGTGGATAAAAGTGATATATTGAACAAATAATTCTAAACATACAATGGATGGACTAAAGGGATGCATTAATCAAATATTTCTAAACATACAATTGGGTAGATAAAAGGGATGCAGTCATCAAATATTACTAAACATATAATGGATTGAAAAAAAAGGATGTTGTCAACAAATATTACTAAACCTACAATGGATGGATTAAAGGGATGTAGTCAAGAAATATTACTAAACTTACAATGGATGGATTAAAGGGATGTAGTCAACAAATATTAATAAACATAATGGATTTAAAAAAAAAGGATTTATTCAACAAATACTACTAAACATACAATTGGGTAAATTAAAGGAATTTAGACAGCAAATAAGACTAAATATGCAATTGGTGAATAAAGTGATGTAGTCAACATATATTACTAAACAAACAATCGGTAGATTAAAGGAATGTAGTGATAAAATATTACTAAACGTACAATTGACGGATCATGGGATGTAGTCAACATATATTGAAAAACATACAATTGGTAGATTAAAAGGACTTAGTCATCTAACATTACTAAACATAAAATGGATTTAAAAAAAAAAATGTAGTCAACAAATAGTACTAAGCATGCATTTTATGGATTAACGGGATGTTGTTAACAAATATTACTTAACAAACAATCGGTAGAATAAAGGGATGTAGTTAACAAATAGTACTAAACCTACAATGGATGGATTAAAGGGATGAAGTCCAAAAATATTACTTAACATGCAATGGATAGATTAAAGGGATGTAGTCATCAAACATTACTTAACATAAAATGGATTGAGAAAAAAAGGAAGTTAGTAAAACAAATATTACTAAACATGCATTGGATGGATTAAAGGGATGTAGTCCACAAATACTACCAAACAAACAATCGGTAGAATAAAAGAATGTAGCCAACAAATATTACTAAACACACCATGGACGGATTAATAAAAGGGATTTCGTTAACAAATATTACTTAGTATACATTGGTTGGATTAAAGGGATGTAGTCAACAAATATTACTAAACCTACAATGGATGGATTAAATGGATATGGTCAACAAATATTCCTAAGCGTACACAATGTATTGAAAACAAAGGGATGTAGTCAATACGTATTACTAAACATGCATTGGATGGATTAAAAGGATTTAGTCAACAAATATTGCTAAACATGCAATGGATTGAAATCAAGGGATATTGTCAAAAAATATTAACACATATACAATAAGTGGATTAAAACGATGATATTAAAAATGCGTTCGACCACAGTTCAATATGGTGGAAGCTTGTTCTGTTCCTTTTCAGTTAGCTCAAGTTAAGGATCAGTGGATTTTTAATAAAGTAACAATATGGTAGAGAACTTTAAGCCCTACATAGTTAACGTTGTTTATCGCGAGGTATAAATGTGACAGAAATACAAACTGCAAGGAGTAAATGTTGGATGTCAAGTTTTAAGCGGGTCGGTGGTTCATCGAGTTTACAGTCCCGGGTCCTATGACACTTCGGGTATTGCCCGAGCAAATTTGGAGCAATTTAGCAAACAAGTATTATTAGTCATGCAGCAGAAATGTAATTGTAATATATTCCCTACTTAATATAATGCATATCATTAATGGTGAGGATTAAATGCCTAGAGGAGAAATCAAAACAGTACTAATTTACATGTTTGTTATTATATTTTCTCTTATTAATCCCCATTTAATAAAAAAATATTATGATCACTGCCCCCCACCAGATTCCACATGCCCCCCCCCCCAAAAAAAACATATATACATATTTAGATAACTAGGCCTAATACTCAAGCATTTTGTTTGAATTTATTTTCTACTCAATCGTCCTGTAGAAGTTCGGATCCTGGTAGATGAATTCGTATGTTCTGAAGACAACCTGTCATGATCCTCCTGCTTCTGGAAATGCTCGCGATCTTAGTAAATATTCAGAGCCATAAACCAAGGAAGGTGACGAAATTCCAAACAGAATTCAATGGCGACATACTACAGGAGGTGGATATTCCTGCATACTCATGATGGTGTCATTAGTAAATGCTAACCTGAGCACCCTATCTCTTCTCTCGAATTTATCCTTTTTAACTTAACCGAACTTATATACTCTAGAAGTGCCCGTCCCTACCTCTCATCTCGAGCATGGCCACCCTACCTTATCTCCTCCCTACCTGTTCCCTCTAACTTAGCCCCCTACATTTATTCTCGAACTAGCCTCGTTGTATTATTGTGTTAGTGGTGCTAGAGTAATTATACACCACTCAGTCCATCGAAAACTGCTTGCCCGAGTTTTAAACAAAACGAGTTGGGAAAGGAAATTCGGATCTATGTATATATCATTGTGACGTGTGTAACAACATTGGCCATCGTCCCCTTCAAATATTTAACTTTGCTTTCATCATCCTGCTGTTTCCATACATTGTGTAGATATATGTTTACATTTCTTGATAAGGGGAATGCTATATAAAAGTTGTTTCATTAAAATCACAGTAATTGTTTTTAAGTTATTAGAGTTTACGCTGAGATTTTCAAATGTCTTTATTCTGTTCAAGAATTATTTTCTCATACCACTTCGTCGGTATTTCTTCCGCCGGGATGTCAAAATGACGTACTTATCAATCACTTATACTGAAATGTGACGAAAAAATACGGAGGAAAAATCATAAAATTGTACTTGATGAAGTAATTATATTAATGAGTAATAATAATGATGAGTTCGGCTGCCTAAGTTTTGAGATTTCACATTGGGACATGTATACAAAGTTTGAGAAAATGTTAAGTAACACTGTATATAACGTTATGGTTCGTGGTAGTAGTAGAAAGATGGGTCTTTTACGTTTCCAAGGTGTAATTGTTGGTGTCACTTAAGTACAACCACCATCCATCATGAACCAGGAATCTTGAAAAGAACAATGATCTAACAGTATTTATGTTTTACCTCCGTGGTAATTAATTTAGCGGTACATACGTTATCATAGTGAATATAGTGATTCCAGGTGAGTTAGTGGTTATGGATGGTGTCAGTCAGTGAATGGTGGTAGGGGTGGAGCGGATATGACGGTTTCATTACGTCATCGAAAAGTCCAAACTGACTCATTACGTCTTGTCATCTCTTGGCAAAGTAGAAGTACGTTATAATTTAAAAAATATGAATAACGAAAACTTGGCACAAATCTGGAAAAAAATGACGGAGGATACGAAGGGTGAAATATATAGTGTTTGTTTTCCCACTTATAATACACAATTAAGTGAGTTTACAAATTATGAATTGAATGATAAATATTGCATGGAGTATCCCTTTCTATATCTTGCTATTCATGATATATAGTTTTAAAGAGGACAAATTAATGAACATTGTTAACATAAGAGTTAACATTGTTTTATGTAGTTTCTATATTTCGTTAAAGAATGGAAATGTTGAGAGGGCTAATTGGTACCCTAATGCTTCTGTATGATAGCGATTCTTTGTTCCGTAGAAATATTTTAGATCAACGATTACAACTATTTATATGTTATTCAGTGGCGTAACGAATTAGCCTGGGGGCTCCTGGCTATTAGTGGCACCCTATCAGGAAGCCTAAGCAAGAGCATCCGCAGAATTGTTCACAGTAGGTCATGTAGGTGTAAAACACTACTTGATACTACCTAAGCGGAGCGCCACCATCGGTTCGCGCGGAGCGTACCACGATTCTTTTCGACCCCCCCCCCCAAAAAAAAATACTCTTAGATCGTTAGAAAAGACACTTCCCGGGCGTTTCAAGTTGCATTTACACATCGGTTATTTTGAGATCTCATGTCTTAGGATTTTGACTTTCAATAATTTCATTTATGCATTATGGGTACGTATGCAATGAACATAACTATAAAACTGTTGGTTGGGTGAAATCATTAAAATGTCAAATGTTTTACTTTTTCAATTTTCCAGGGGAAAGGGAAGCTTCCAGGGAAAGGGGTGGCAAGTGCACAACCCCTCCCCCGCTCCTTACCCCTCCTTGCGGACGCCCATGGGTCCAATGTCTAAGGAGTTATGCAGGATCAATGCAGGGGTCATGGTTTAGAACATTTCAATGGCGATTTAGCATTTACACATTGTTTCCAGCTGACAAATATGTTTTAATGGTAAAATGCATCAAGAGAAATGACAGAACAATACTATCAATATAGCTATAACAGTTATTTGTAACTATATACCATGGAATGAGGATTGAGGAATTTGGCTTCTGGATACATCTTGCAAGTTGTATGAGTGAGAAACAACATTCAGCCTTGCATGAGTTTTTCTTAACCCAATAAAAACCAGCCCTCCCTATCCAAAGAGGTACCCTTTTTCTGTGCGTCAGTACAGCGGGGCCCTTTTTGGCACGGTCCAGGCCATAGGAGTTACGCTACTGATGTGATTGCATGTATTTTGTACCAAATCATTGCAATTAAATTTTACTTACCTTTGCCTGGGTTCCTAGAAGCACTGAATAAAATCATAAATGATCGGTTGTCATATTTAGAGATTATTAAGTATTACACGTATACTCTGATTGATGGAAAGTGAACATGTGACGGTTAGATATGCAAACTATGCAAAACGAAGATCTTTCATTGAACGTCATATCGTAAATGGTAATAAAAGTAAAGGAAATCATATGTTAATGTATTTGTCTACTTCGTTAACACTGTGTGTGTTCATTATCTAATTTGTTGTCATATGTGATATACCTTTATCATAATGCTTCCCTAGACCGGAGTTAAGGTTAAGGGTAAAAAGCTACCTTTATTGATATACCCTTGCAGAATTGTTCTCTACGGATGTACGAAAGTGCATAAGCGAGCAGGGATACATTACTGCGAAACAGGAAACAGGACTAAAATATGCTTTGACAAGGTACGTTTGACGGGAACTTTATGAGTCTTATTCATAGCCATATTGGTCAGGAGCATAAAAAAACAACAGTTTACTTGTCTTTAAGTTAAGTCTAAAATGTTAAAAGTAAGAGCATCACTCAACAACAAGCCGGACACGAGTATCAATTCGTTATGTGAACACTCACTCGTGAAACAAACCTGCCCCTCCCCCTCCCCCATCCCTCTCTGTGACACTAGGCCTATTCAATGTTAGAGCACTTGATCCCACTTTGGAAGACCTATACTGTAAATAATACATTATATCACATTACCACTGTGATTGTTATTTATAAATAGGATATAAAAACAGTTAAAAGTTATAAAGCTTGAAATAGCATGTATTATATGTACACATAATAAATCAAATGTTAATAAAAAAAGAAATACAGTAGGTTTTTTGGAACAACACTCTAAATAAATATGGCAGCCACATAAACAAAATATTTTTGTAAAACGTACGGTTTGAAATGTTGGCATGATTGTTTTATTTTTCAAATTATAATGAGTTTGTTGAAGTAGTGACTTCAGCTCGTTGTGTAGTAAATGTTTCTAGTCTCTATGAATTTTATAATAAAGCCTTTTAAAATCTCTCATGGCTGCATTGTTAACTTGGTTAATAAGGGTTTTAACATCTAGGCTAACATCTAGGTTAACATCTAAGCTAACAGTGTATATAATATGAGGTTATACAAAAGGTATTAAAAGCGACCGTTCTTACGTCTAACTTAAAGCATGGAACTATGAACGATTAAGTTGAAATGATATTAACAAACCCTCTTTAAAATTCTCGAACTATGACACGGTCAACTTAGGCACCCTGTATTGCAGTTTTCTTTGCTATGGCAGTGAGTAGGCCATCATTATAATACTGGAATTTTCAAAAATCATGTCTTGAGATTTCTTAAGTTTCAAAAGTAATTTTGTTCCGTCGCAGACAGTAGCAACATGAGATACCACAGATTCATAATTACTTTGATCCAAATTATGTGAGGATTTAGATCATCTAACAGAGATTGCTGTGTCCTCTGCAAAAGTGATGACAGAAAATTGGATTGCGATCTTATTTCGTCTGTGTAAATTGTAAATAACAGTGCTGATAATGGACTTCACTGGGGATCCCAACGCTGATTTCAGTTTTGTTGTATAAACCGTTTTTCAATTTAATTTGCCTTGACCACCCTTTCTTCAAATCAGCCAGCCAGTGCTTAATACAGGGATCTGCAACAAAGATATTTTAAATCATGAAGTAACTGATTAACTTGTACGGTATGAAAACACTGGAGAAATTTAAAAAAAGGACACTGGATATGCTTATGTTTCATGAATTAGAGTGAGAACAATATTATAGACAATTTTGAGGACGGCATCCGTACAGAAAAACCTCTTCATATTAGCAAACTGCCATTGGTCACCATGGGTATCAATGACATTAAATATGGCAATAAAAAATTCTGCATATATTTACAACTTATGCTGGCAAGATCTTTGGGCCTGAAGTTATTAACCGAGGTAAAATTACGTGGAAAAATTCCAGCTAGTTTACCAGAACAAAACTTAAAAACCCACCAAGGAACTTGGCCATAGCCCGATGAAACACCTTTTTCTGACTATATTAAGTTATCTTCCAACTTAGTCTTCTTGAACCACAAGACCTTCGACCAACCGATCAGGTATGTGTATTATTACATATTTTATAACTGTTGAATTGAAACGTCTAAAATGATCAACAAGTTGCCCACCGAGTTCCTTAGAAGTAAAAACTGCTTCTCCTTCTTCAGGTTCTCGAATTGTCTTGATTGGACATCAAATGATAGCTGAAGTAACAAAGACACTGGTAATAATGTAGACACAGACACACTATGTTATAATGACTACTATCTATAATTATCATGTTACTTTTCTTAAAATGAATATTTATATACTGTTTGAATTGTGTCAGTAAAGTTGATTCCATCGGAGAGTTTTACTCATTAACAGACGGCAACTTGGACATTGGTGAAAGACTAAACAAATTCTGCAGAAGAAACCCTAGTTAATATTCATATCATTATTAGGTGTAGGCATACATATATTTGTCATTTTTCAAAATTCTAAATAGCTTTTTCATCTCAATCTAGCTTGTTATTTTTCAAAGTTAGTTATGATGATGAAGATCAATAAAGGCCACCTGTTAAATTGTATATACAACATGTTATCTGAGATGCAATGAAGCTGAGCAAACCACATGTCCATCACCATAACTGATGTTCTGATGACCTTATAAGATAAGTGTTTTGTTCTTAAGGAAAGTGCAACTACTGGTTGTACCTTAATCATTTAAATTGCCTGTAGTGTTAAGTCTACAGAGTGAAACTAATATTGGGATACAGTTATAACACTGATACAACTGCTTTTGTAAATACAGGGTAAATATTATGTAAGAAAAACTATAAGAGATTTTAGCATCTTACGTTAAAGTGTTACAAGAACCACATTACTGTTTTCGTTTAGGAATGTTGTTTTTATCTGTCAATATATTTTGAAAAAAAAATAATATATAATAATAGTCAAATACCCTTTTTGTTATAACTTGAATGCTCAGTTCTTTTAACTTGAAGAAGCTGAGGTAACTTGCTGCAGAGACATTTCTGTTTTGTTTCAACTAGTCATCGGTTATTTAATCATACTAAAACCATTTGGGTAGTAATAACTGAATTAGGTAGACTTTTAAGTTTTCATTCATTCAACAAGTTTCAATCTGTTGTCATAACCTTGTCATGTCTATTAGTTCGTTGCAATAATTTCTTGCTACCTATACATACAATTTTCTAGTTGTGAAAACTTATCCAAATTAAATTAAAATAAATTGAAATGAGCTTAATTGAATGACATTTAAAATGTCTTTGCAACAAGTTACCTCGAATTGTTCAAGTTATCTCAACACATTGGGTGTTACAGTGTAAGGTGCAGTTCTTCAGCAGTTACTCGATGTTGTGACGTTTCGTTTCCTGTCCAGTCCTTCGTATAACTTTGAATCTTTTTTATTGAAGTTCTATGGAGCAGAGATTGCGCCGGTTGATTACAGTTTGATCAAGCTGAATAAACTTGCCTTGAATGTTGTTAATGTATGCTGACATCTAGTCTTGTTAAAACCCTAGTATGAACAGCCTAGTGAACCTTTCTGTTGCACAAAACTGTTTAAAAAAAAAATAACAACTTACACAACAGCTGCGTACATAGTGCACATAACAAACGCTGCATAGCAATAACAGAACCATGTGTAAAAACAAATTACACCTGATATATGTAAAGCTTACCACTCGTACTTGTAGAAGTAACACAATAGTCCCGATGCAAGGGGACCGGGGCTGGAAGCGGATCAGTCGTTTGATAGTTTGGTTTCTTGCCCAGGTTCTTTCCTGCGCGAATTTTCCTTAAAAACAGGAACACAATAATGTGTCACAACAGGTAACACAACACTTGTGTGAAAGTTACCACTCTAATGTTTTAAGCTCAACACAACTCAGGTGTAACTTGGTTTAACCTATAGTTGTGTTATTTCCACGACAATTTTAAGTTTTTTTCTTCCAGCTGCTCCCATCTATTGCTCTTTATCTCCCATACGTCATATAGTTTGTTTTGCTTTGTAGGAAGCAGTGGGCTTAAGTCCTGTTGAATCTGGAAATAAGGAGTCAATTACACAAACAATACTAAAACATTTGGATGATTGGTAATAATCAAATGTTAAACTAATATTATGAGCAATGTTCCAATGTTTCCTTTGATATCAGCAGCTTTTTCCAAATATGACATCAATTCGTACTGCTAAGTGCTATTTACAACACTACTATGCCAATCAATGTATGTTTTATTTTGTGGAGTTTAATTATATGATTCTGTTCATTAAAATTCAGTCACCTTTCTCTGGATACTGTACTTGTAAATTGTTCATGCTATCTTTATTTTTAGGCCCTAGCATAACACTTTAGGAACATTTCAGATTCAAAAATAATTTAAAGGCTAGCCTAACACTTTAGGTCAAGAATAGGCAAGCCTACACTGTTATAATCAACTCAGGCAAAACGTTAGGCCTAGTCAACAGAAATGTAGCTTAGTGTACACATTTTGCGTAGGCTAGAAAACAATATGATAAGCAGAACACATACACAATTTGAAACGGCTTATCGGTGATCAACTTCAAACGTATTATAAGCCAACCCTTTTACGAGTGAAGTGTCGGATGTGCTAGGTCGCCAAGGTAATTATACGTTCAAGGATTTGTTACACCTACACTGCATTATAATCCTATCTAGGTACTTTTAAGCTTGGGCTAGTACGAGTTACATTTTCGTGTCGAAATTTAGGCTATTTCTCTCAATCAGTTGAAATAACGTCATATAAGCGCTGTATGTCTGAATGTTATATGTGTCTATACTACTAGTATTATTATACTGTGCGTACGTACAATGTACGTGAATATTGTGCTTAGATTTAGGCGGTCCCGCTAAAAACGGTCATTGGCCAGAGTGCTTACATTGGTAGTTATCTTCAGAAATAACAATTATATTTTCTGCAAAATGTTCACAATTCTTCAGTCAATTAATTAAATTTAGTGTTAACATATTAAATTTAACATAAAAAATACATATTTATAGCTATTATATATATATTAAATAAAATGATCTGTTTACAAAATTATATTCTTTGGATGCCCGAGCTACATATTTGTTGTGTTCCTGTTACACAATTCTGTGTAATTGAGAACTTACACTTGTGTTGTGTACACATTTCAACACAAACTTTTTTAGAGTGCGATGACCGATAGATTCTGTGATAATTCATAATATTGTTGCTCGACAATGAAATAATTCCAACACTAATCCAATATAATTGCGGAAACACACAGTAACACGACGTACGCAAAGTAACCTGCAGTTAAACTGGTCGAGGTCCGTCGTTTCTCCGTGCACGAAGATGTAAGCTAAGAAACCCGCCCAAAATGTACCCGTTTAATTTTACACTGACCTCGTGTTGGTCAGGCATTCCGACCCTGTACAAGATCTGACCATAGGATAAAGAATTGAATACCTCTCTAGGTATCATTGGAATGAAGTACGTAAAAGTTTAATACATAAGCAAATTACCGTGCTCGATCAGAACACAATATAAAAACAGGAAACTTCCACTCACGTGTCAGGTTACAAAATGTTACTTGAAAATAAATATCATATGAACGCGTGAAACATCCCCCTTCTTAATAAAGTTACGGCATCTTTTAAATGGAAGTTTACGAAACTTATGCACTGAGATATCCTTAACATCCAGTTGAAACTATGAAATACAACTACTCCAAAAAATCAGCGCCATGATATCAACTTTGCAATAGTGAATAACACACTTTGAAGAAAAGACAGTAATAACGATCGTAGTTTCTTTTCATGTGGGATTATTGTCTATATCCAGCAGTTGTATATCTAGGGATGCATATTCATGTATCCACGATGGGGATACAGAAGTAATCTTCTTCCCCTCTTTGTAAGTTAAACTAAAGTATATATTATAAGGTAGAACTATGGATCCTTATACGCAATTCTGTATTAGCAAAGGGAGTGTGATGTAATACGAGGCAGAATGTAGCAATCTTGACATAGAAAGTCAAAAAAAAAAAATATAAAAAAGGGCTATAAAATATGCTTGGTCATCAATTTAACAATCTCAATGATTAACAATGATTAATATGATGTAATTTTTACAGTCATAATAAAAAAATGCTCACATTTCGAGAGCAATGACTTTCCGACAAACATTGTCAAAATTTCGATAAATTATAGTCGAATTGTTGGGAAGGAAGTTGACGTTTCAGGGAAGAATTATATTGTCTTGAAACAAAGTACCGGGTGGGACTTCAGGTTTAAACATATTTAATATTGTACAACACTTTAAAAAACACAGTAACAAGCTCACATGTCGATAAATATTTTATTATTTGAAATTAGAGACAATTAACTGAAAATTTTGAGATTACAATTTTGAGTTTTCGGTAAAGAATAGCGACAGTTCCAGTGTCACAATTGAGCCACCATTATCATAAAATAACACTGAAATTTAGCTTGTAATACCTGCAAACCAAATCGCTTTCTGCCTTCTTATGTTGAAATCGCTGTCCACGGTAACATTTATAGTGATATTTCTAATGAAGTACGCAATCAGAAAGCATTTATTTGATATATTCTAGTATTGGTATATATATATATGATGGGATCAGTATACAGAATTTGTATTTTTTTTTTCTAAATAGTGTAGGATTGTAATGACTTATGATCATCTTTAATGCAGCATGCAGTACATTGACGTTCATCAAGGAAACAGATGTATTCAACCTGTTGCAAAATACACTATACCCTGTATTATACAGCCACAACAAATAAATAATATCTCCCAACTTTTCTGAAAATTAATATCTGTCCATGTTTACTGCGACATGCAATGACACATGGTGATAGGGCGGCCTTAGTTTGAGTGGACACCCAGTGAACGGCTCCCTTAGTTTGATTGAAACTAAAACCTAATCACATACCACAACGGAATAGTTTCAACTGTAAACAACATGAATCATGATAAGTCATTAATCGATTAATCAATAAGAACTTTTACCATTTACTGCCGGAGATCTCAGTGTCGATAGAGATGGTTCGACGGGTATTGATGAGGGCAACAGACAATCAGTTATAATCAGAGAAAGAAATAGAATCAGTCATTTGCCATTACATATTTCTTTCATTGTTCATATTTTGGATACATTGTAAAGATTAACCAATAGAAGGCATTACATCAATTGTTCTTCCTTCATCTGTAACAACCTCACACATCAACGTTTTAGTTAGGATCAGGCATACACCGGCTACGGAAATGTTTGAAAAAAAAAACTAGAACAGTATTTTGAAAATGATGGAAGCTTTTTCTTAAAGGCCAAAGGTGTAATACAAGTTCTAAAGTCTAAAGACATGTTCCATTATGACGTCGAGCCTTCAATTGGAAACTGGTTATAAATGATAACAGTGGGTAAACAATGAATATAAAAGTTTAAGTACGCAATGTTTCATTGTTTGCAACCAGCCCAACCTCCACCACCTCTTCTTTCCCAATCAACCCGTTCCGTTTATTCCCGGGTTCTCAGAAACGGCACCATATAATATTCCTGTTCAAACAGACAGATGTATATAACATGTAATCAGACATGTTTCCTACGTCTGGCTGAAGGAAGAAAGTTTAAAAATGTAAATCATGCAAATAGTTTGTCTTACATTATCCATTCGTGTAGCTTTGCTTATCAGATAATGGAAATAACCGATCATTTTCAACATGCCTTAAAAAGAAAGTTATCCTAAATATCAGGACGCTTGAAGGAAAGGGGTCGTAACTGCATCGGGGTGGGGTGGAAAATATAGGAAGGACGGTGATATCTTCTTCTGAAATCCAACTATGTTTTATGAATCGTCATAGAAAATGGATCGCAACAGATTTTTGTCTTCCATTTCTTTTGAATATAATTGTAGCTTGCCAATATAATTGTCGGTGAGCTTAGTTCATCTCACGACGCACATACAGACCCACGAATACGAAAACAACAAATTGAAGTAGACATGATACTTCATTACGTCATTAATATCTCGTTAAGACATTAACATTAAGATGGTCTACTATATTTTCAAACTGGTTAACTTTGCATCAAAAATTTATAATATCAATATTTTTAGCTTACATGGAAGGTATAATGAAAGTTAAATGTTGCTTTTAGTGTTATTCGGACCCAAATAGCATTTGTGCATAATTGAAGACGTGATGGTATATCTCCTGATAATAATTTAATAATTGCGGTATGTTTAATGTCGCAACTAAATGTGCAAATGTAATGTTCTCTGATAGACAAAGGAAACATTGAAGCTTTGCTTAATGTCTTCGATTCCTAGCAGATAATGGACTATGATTTCTAATAACTTCATAAACAGCGCCACCAATTTATATAATTATTTACATCATAGTATAAGCATTTTTTTCATTCTTGCTTCTCGCTCCTTTCTCTCCCCCTCCCATAACCCACACCACCTCCCACACCCCACCTCATCCAGTACCAATTCCATTTTTCGTTGAGTGCTCAGAGTGCTCAGTGGTGTGCAACCTCAAGATTCTAGACTCGTATATAATTCACGATTATACTACAGACTCCTTGGTTCAGAGAAGATTCAAGTTACATTTTCTGACATTGACTGAACCTGACTGAGTCTCTAACGTATCGATGGGTTCGGTCCTCTTGCATTCCGCAAGACACAATGTACCGTCCCAAACAGGAAACTTGGCATTCGAAGTTTTGCGTATACCTCCAGATGAAATGTAACATTCTAAATCTGGATTAACTTTAATGTGAAAGGGAAGTAAATACGCCGGACAGTCCTGACAAACTGTTATCCTTCTAGGAAATGTTATTTTCGATTCAATTGTCCTTAACCAAGCTTCTTTTCCCTTTGGCGCTATCACCTTCCCTAATAATATCTGAGCTATCATTGCTGTGGGATTTCCGCAGACTCTCATCTCACCGTTCTATTCGTTGCACCATTTATGCCAGTGATTTGATTTCATTATCAGTGGACTTGACTGGTGGTTGTGTCTCATTCCTGATCCTAATCCGAACCCGTCGATCAAGTGGATACGACCGTCTAAGGATAATAATTCCTCCGCCAGTTGATAACTTTTCTCAAGACCATATTTAGTGTACAGCATACTGTCTTTGCACCTGAAGTAATAGAGAGGATAGATAGTACCAGACCAAGATGTTGGGATGGCCTTTAATAGTAATTCCAATTGCACAACTGCTCTGATAGGTACTACCAAAGTATCTGGCAATGGATCTTCAGCGAAAAGGTACTCTCTTAAAAACCTAAGACCGTCACCACAAAAATCGTAACTTCCCATTTTGGCTACCTTCTCGTCGTGGCAAATAACATCAGATTTTCCATCAGCACTGATATTTATAATTTGGCTAGCTGCCATCCGAACGTCCTGATAAACGAATTGTAAATTTCCAACTTAAAATTGCGCATAACCTCAGCATTGAGCGAAATCAGAATCACTCAAATTATAGTTTTCTTTTTTAGTGAGTAGTACATCAACGAGAGAGAAGAATATCCCACGCTCGACTGAGGAACCCAAAATTACAATTTTCTTCAGAGATGGAGTTTGAAGAGAAATACAACTGAATTAAACGACACCATCAATCATTACAGAAACTGCTATACCTCCTTCACATCAAAGAAAGAGGAGGGAATGGGGCTCGATAACGACAATAAATATACTTACAAAACTACATCAATAATATCACGGTACACTCTCTGTCAGCATGATCGTCCGATAGAACTTGTTTGTGAGCGAATCAAATCAAGAGCATTAGTCTAGGTATTGATTTATTTGCCAATGTTATAAATATAAGACTGTTCATACGTTACATGTTATACACATAATTATATAGGAAACTATCTGTTCAGGGGTTGTAACACTGCAATTCTACAGGAAGTAATGAAGACGTTTCATTCCATAATGTGTGTACGTGGATAACATTGTATCACATCGTTACGGAAACAAGCATAGGGAAACCATTCCGACATTTTGTAATGTTACATTTTAAAGTATGGAAAGTAAACGAGGGGGAAAAAATCGGGTAGAAGTAAGATTAAATTGACCAACAACTAAACAATTAATTTCTTGCCATGCAGTTTTCATAAAAACAATAATTCCCAGTATTAGACTGCAGAGCGAGATGATATTAGTTTCTATCGTTAACGTAACAAGTAGGTTTGATTCGTATGATCGGTATATGTTGTACATTACAAGAGGAGCTGTTTGATTTCAAATCAACCATAATGATGCCAATTTGCCGTGACGTAGCAAGTTCCATAGAGTGAAATTAACACGTTATATAGTTACATATTTTTTGTAACATGTATATTGTGATTCAAGCTGAAGCTGATGAGATACTGTAAAATATTGTATTGTACTATGAAGAACATTTCATTTCATAATTTGTTTGACTACGACTGCACTATGATAACATATATTACTTTATTACGTCACAGTTATAACAGGTGACTATGTTTCATTGTACTGTAATTAGATAAGTAATACGTCGATTTAATTAAGAGTTCAACGTTAGCGCAGTCGGTTACGTGTTTAGGCACACATTTAGTGTTAATGGTAGTGTTGTAAAGGATTACTTTCACCCGATAACCAAATATGTCTGTATTATTAGCTAAATATTTACCTAACTTTTAGTTTTTTAAAAGTCGTGGCATGTAGCTATTTTTGGCCAATGTGTTATGCCATTGTGCCAGTTGGGATGATGGGGGTGGGGGGGGGGGGGCGATATAATGTAATATATTGGTGTCCTGTCTCCTTTTCAATGTGAATGTAAACAGTTCAACAAAAAATACCAGTATTATGACAAATTAAAACATGGAAACGCCAGCTCCTCCAGTCTCCAATTCCATATATAAATAAATGTTAAAAATGTAACATCTCCCTAAAGAAGTACGGTTTCTCTTAGCTGTTGGTTGCTTTCCTCATCACGAGCATTACTCTAGCCTAACTTAAAACTAACTTTATCTGGCTAAGTAATACCTAGTTACATAGTTGAAGGTTACATACTTTTACATGAAACTTTGGAAGGTACTAGCATAGTTTATACTTAAGTAGTTATTTTGCTACAATGGACGGGGAGGGGAGGGGGGCGTTTAGACCGAATTACTAGAAAATCTGTATAGCAACCTTCAGATTGACAGAACCTTGGATGTTTTCTTCCACAGGCTTAGAAGTTCAGGAGCATAGGGGAAGTTATACCAGACCTTTTGGAAAAATGAACCAAGTCAGAACATGGACATACAAACCAAATGGACATCACCAAACTGATACACCCTCAGCCCTGGTTTCCATACATTGGTATTATTAACCCATAAGGTTGCTTGACATAAGAAAGGAGAAGGCACTTGCTGTTCCAGAACTGAAGTTGCAAGCCACTCGAAGAATTCATATCCATATCCATATCAAACATTTGATTAATCCATGATATTGTTTCTCATTAAGATTGTAAGAAAATAATTATAACAAAGGGTCTTTATCATGACTTTTCAAGTGCGTTTAATACTGTCTTGCCAAATCAATTAATGAAAGATGTTTTACGATTTATCAAAGAAACATGGCTTATTTATTGGCTGACACAATTTCTTCAAGGAAATAAAGGTTGGTGTGCCTTGGGGATGGGTGGGTCCATTATATGCTATATATTTACTGTATATACCGATGAAATTAGGTCAAACTCACACATTTCTGTTACAAAATATGCCGATGATACTGCTGTATCATGCACAATTCATAAGAGCTATGTTGAAACTGAATAATGAAATGTTCAGTGTTCTGTAAATGACATAGTTCCAACATGTAACAGCAAAACTTTATTGCGTAACCCCCCCCCCCCAAATAAAGGAAATTCGTTTTTGAAAATAAACCATAAAACATGAAGGTCTCATTCTATCAAGGTCGCAACGTATTATTGAGGGATCTGATGTGGCTAGAACCTCCAACAACTGAGTACTGGGAGTATACAGCGACGACAGTTTGACCTTTTCTTACAATGTATCAAGGTATTACAAAAGTATATTATATAGTATCTAGTGTGGCTTACGTTGTGGAAAATGTTTTCAATACTGTTATACAACCTGGCACATGTGATCTATACAGTGCTTGTCTGGTACCATTTTATATTGCAAAAGAAGCAAAGAAAGGAGAATGAAGTTTCTTAAATACACATCAGCTATATTTAATTAAGATTACAATATACTTTTAGTAAAAGTAAATGCTGCTGCAAGACCTGAGTTTACAAGAATGACTAATAAGGTTAACAGTGATCAGAATCACCCTTTGTATATTGTACTTAAATTTCTCCTGCACAAATCTAGCAGACATCTAAAAAATCCCCACAAAATACCGAACTAAAGTTTACAGAAACTTATTTATTTACCGTGCTGCTTTATACATTCCATTCGAGCACTTAGAATGTTTGCTGTAGTCTGTTTGTTATATCGTTTGATGTATTAACTTTTGTATGTGTAGATTTTATTTAATTATTTTATATAATATCCTATCATCTTGACATTTTCTCCCCTTTTATATTAGTTATTCTTGGACTGTTTGGTATCCTATCATCTTAAAAAAAATTAATAAAATAAAAACTTTATATGAGTTATTCTTCTTGTTGAGGTATTATATGACTCCTCCCTATAAATTTTATATGTATACAAGAAGGAAATAAGAAGAAACAACATACTACAGTACGACTTGGAAACTTTTGAACAATGGCACAGTTGTTTCCTTCTTTAAGTCTAAGGATTCACACGAGGTTGGGTTGGATATTATGAAGTACCTGTGAGCGTACGATTTTTTTTATATGTTTACTGGAAGGAAATAAAAAGAAGGAACAACATACTATAGAACAACTTGGAAACACTTGAACAATGGCACAGTTGTTGGGTTGGATATTATGAATGTGCCTGTGAGCGTAAGAAAATGTTTATATGTATACTGGAAGGAAATAAAAAGAAGGGACAACATACTATAGTACAACTTGGAAACACTTGAACAATGGCACAGTTGTTGGGTTGGACATTATGAATGTGTCTGTGAGCGTAAGAAAATTTCACATTCCGTTTAAGGGGATAGTATAGTGGGAAATCTTCCCAAAGTGTTTGAAGGATACTTAGAAACTATTGCCAGAGACATTTCACGTAATACACTAACTTGTAAATGAAGAATTGCACACAATTTTCCGTAGTCTGTGTGCTTTATAAGAGTTCCGACTTAACAGATTAAGCCACTGAAACTATTATTTTTGCAACTGCATGTGTTCACATTTCATCATATACCAAGTTGTCTATTTTACACATTGTAGAAAATGGTGGGGGTTCTTTTAAAATAAATAGGACCAATATATCACCCTTTCAACAGCTGGCTCTCCTTGCCCTATATACCTCCTCCCCTCGTCATATCCGACTCCATCCATGCCACTCAAGAAAAACATACTAAAACACGTATGTTGATACCTACGTATAACCGATGCCTTGTCTATTTTATACATTAAAGTAAACAGTGGACGTTGGTTTTAAAATCAATACGACCAATGTACCACCCTTCGATTATCTTCTTCTATCGTAAGGTTATTCCACCTACCACCCCCCCCCTTCCTCTCCCCATGTGACAGTTAACATTCACGGTGTACCCTATGGCTACTACACACAAAAGTGACGAATATATGTGCTTACAATGAGCTTCATTGAGGTTTCCCTTATCCAGTTACTATTTTTTTTTTTACTTCTAGTGACCTCGGACGACCTTTAACCCTGTTGAAAAATAATAAAGATAATATACTCAGTATGGGTAGTGTACATACCAAGTATGAGCCAAATTTAAGTTTCCCTCGTCAAGTTACGGTGTTTACAAGGTTGTCAGTATTTGACCTCAGATGACCGTTGATCTCTACCAAAATAATAGGGAACATCTACTCACCACTGGTAGTCCATCAACAAAGTCTGATAACAATCCGAATTTGCGTTTTCCACTTAATTAAATGCCTGTTTCTTGCTGGAACTGGCAATCAGCTAGTTTTTATAATTATAACAACTACTACGATAGTGTAGTCTTATATAACTATGGATGGATAAGTACAGTGCAGACACACTTTCAGTTTTATTGATGCTTTCTTTTGCAATGTTGCATATCAGAGCTAGTATGATCCAAATTCACTTCAGTGAATCGTTACAAATTTAGAACGTGCTATATTGTAACATGCTCCTGTAGGTAAGCATTGTCGCCGTGTTTCATTTTTTTTAATTCAGATTGTGACCTCTGAACAGTGTTACTGTAGAGTATTCAAAACGATGCACGGCGAAACACCATTGATGTTGACATAAACATCAGTGCATTCGTTGTCGCTATGGTTTTTTGTGGTTATTGCAGTAATTTGAGAGACAAAATTCTTGAGAGTTCAGACCGTTTGCTTGCTAAGTAGCTCTAGACATATAATGTGAAACCATCATTTTATAATCTTAGTTTGAAACCATGTTAAAATGTTACATTTGTGACAAGTTACAATTATGAATAAACTCATTATTTTGTTCAATATCATTAAGGTTATAATTAATTTCAAATGAAATGTCATTGTGGCTTTCAAGAATCTTTAAAGTTAGGCGCAACACCACACTTTTGGGTTATCGTTATACTACATAGATAATCACAAAATCATAAATGAATAGTTCCAAGACTGATCAATGTTACTCTACAATAGCCTGTTCTATGTCAATTTTCAAGTTAAATGAAATATATATAATGATATTATTTTGTTGTAGTTGTTGCTATTGAAACCGGGTAGTTGAATAAGTGTTTCATACTACTTGGTTGAAATGTATAACCACAGCGAAATAACCGTTCGTCACATATGATGCCATTATACCTTTATAATAGTCTACTCTAAAACCAGATATGCTGTCGTGAATAACAAATTATAATCTTCAGCGTAAATATTGACAAGTTATCGATATAGCAATAGAAATGTATAGAAATGCTATTGCCCAAAGTAGTAAAACTGGTATATACGTTCAAAGATATTGTCAATATGAACGTTGATACTCTTTCATTATTTACACTCGTGATGGAAACGAAAGGGGATGTCAGACGCCATTTTGCTTTGACACGTTTTCAAATACAAGTAGTTATCAAGAACAGTTGGACTTTTTGAAGATACTGTAAAAATTTTGGATGAAACAAGGATCAATCTGAAGGTACGTTTTACCCTGGTTAAAAATATATTAGCAATAACATCTCATTTCATTTTCTTCACGTCAGAGTGTACAGTTAGCAATACTGGAAAAAAAAAATAGGAAGCTACCAGACACACACTCAAAACTAAAGGGGTGTATATGAATCGTAATATGTTATTGTATCGTATTGTTGTCATATCCAAAGCGTCATCGATGAACACTGTGAATACAACTGATAACATATTGCATTTTATAACATAAGAGTAAAACGAACACGTCAGTCACAGTACAAGTGAATTATGTTGATTAGTTTTGACATAAACTCAGATATTCCACAAATATCCACACATAAGTTCTATTCAGCGTTCAAAGCAAACCTTTTTTGATTTTCGAAGAAAAAATGGATGACGAAGTACGTCTGTACAATTTATATAGTTGTCTTGTTTAGGATATAGGCTTGCCCGTGTTTACAATGCCTTTTTTGCGTAACATTGTGTACAGAGTGTAATCAAACATGTTATATTGCTTATTTAATTTTCACATCTGTTGATCCTTGTTCAGCTGTGGGTGATAGTATTGTGTTTGTATCATTTTATTGCAATATCACAGTAAATAAACTTAAAACATTAGGTTCGTTTCCATAGGCACCATGAACTACTTCAGATTATTTTTCAAATGACCGACGTCAGCTTGAGAATTGCGTAATTCAAATATTGTGTCATAATCCAAAGTAAATCCAATAGTTTTTCTTAATATTTTGCAATTTTTGGGGGTCTCAATTCAATGACTGTTGCTATACCGCACTACAGTAGTTATACTTTGTAGCGAAGAACGTAGGCAAATATATATGTGAACATCGTTAAAACTTTAATTTTACTACTAAAGTAAGTACGGATTCGTATGACCACTCTTTCGTTCCTAAGATGTTAATGAGAAAATCAATAAACAAAGATGCCAGGTATATAGGACATGCAGCATGACTAGACTAACACATTACATCATTGAGAGGTGTATAATAAGTGATTTAAACTTAAAATAAAACAACAGAAGGTAATTTAAGGTTTATTCCATTCGATACGACTATGAAGGAATATATTGATTTTACAATCAATCTTTTAATTATGATAAACACTAACTGATTTGCTTTCAGTTTCGTTCATATGGCGGACAAATCAACAATTCAATTCATATTATAACTCTACAGTTATACACACTAATGTATAGCAAAATGTATCTTCATAAACATCATACAAATCAAATATAAAAGGTTAACTATAACAAGAGAGAGTCTACAAACTGCCAAACCTTATAATATTAATCATCAAATGTCTCAACATCCATGAAACTCATTTGTATCCTAAGTAATCCAGTGATTACCTTGACTGTGGAACTTTACATCAATGTGCAGTCAAAGTAATCCACCCTCATTTATATCTTGCATGCGAAATTACAGACCTAAGATGGCTGCCAATTTGAATCCCGTTGATATCAAACCAACTGTGAAGAAGACAGTGAACGGTGAGTGTGAAAGCTGAACAATTTCATTGATTGTGTATGTTGTTTTTATTTGTGTTAGGCTGTTCTATATACAATCCACGGTACGCTGTTGTGTTTGCTAATATAATTGAGAAGCCATCTTCACTTTACTTGTATAAAAGCACGTAACATTGGCAAATGTAATGCGGATATCATGAAACATATATTGACAACAGAATAGCATATGAAAACCAAACTTTAAAAGTGTAAGGATTACCAGGTCATTACAGTTTTATCAATACATTTTTACTCTTCATGTTCATATAGTAACACATCCTATATTATAACATTATAGTATATCTGAATGAGTGTTTCATGTGCTTGTTGTGTGTTTTTAATCTCTTCGTTATTTTCAACAGGTTTTGGTAGCTTTAAAGTTGCACTTGCTAACGTACTGACTGTTAACATTGTTCTTGATCTTGCTACGTTCTTTGAATATCCGCCGGTTATCATAGAGGAGCTGACCAGTGCAGCCAGTGCAGGCATTATTATCATTCGCTATATGGAAGAGAGAGGGCAAATAGAGCCAATAAGTATCATGACACTTCTGTGTGCTCTGAAGAAAATTTGCCTTTCTGGGATTGAGATACGTGTAAGAAAACTGTATGAGGAACATACAGGGAGACTATGCTCCATGGATGATCAGTCTAAGGCTCAGATAGAAGGTACTTTAACGTAAAGCGTATCATTATATATGAATATTCGTATGCACCGGCAGAAGTCTTTAGAATACTCATTACTTCCATAGATTTACTGCTATTGATAATTATCGAAGGATTTGCTACAATGTTAGTGGTGAAAAGATTATTTATTAAAGATGTTTTCTTTCATTTACAAGTAACCATGCACGAGAGTCTATTTTTTAATTGCCTCTATTTTTCAGGTAAATCGGATATTTTGAGAGAAAATTTCTTAAAAACCTGCAAAGTTTAAATTTCACTTTTCAACAGAAAGTGAATTTTGATCAAATATAGCTGGAGATATATTGTTCATTTAACAATTAAAGACACAATATGTGTGTAATAATCAACTATTGGGTGTATAATATCTTAGTAATTCAAATTTGATATTCTATAAAACTTCTACAAGATTTCTAGAATTCTTAGGTAATGCTTCATTGTCAAAAAAAATATTCCAATGCCCCATTTTCGTTCTCTCAAAACGTATACAATGTTTTGTTTTTTTTTTGATTTTTTTGTTTTGTTAAAACATGTTCGTAGCTAATATTCTATGAACGAATCGAAGTGAAAGAGTTCTCCTTTTGAATGTATGACCACAGCGAAGGGTAAACAGAAAATACTACAGTTAAATGTGTACTTGTAACTATTCCCCATTCACAAACGGCTTTATAACATCGATACTCATACGTTATGTTAACTTCTTCAAACGAGAGTTTTAAGTAAAGTTATTGATGATGGTATCATTTTTTTCCCGTTCGATACGCCTTAAATTTGTTTTCTCTCCCTGGGTATAAATGTAGTAATTTCATTAAAACAAATAGTATATGACAGAAAAAGTTTACAAGTGATACCACAAACGTTATAACTGAAGGTGATTAACGTACTTAGCATCTTGACTGGAACCGACTTACAACCGGCACATTCAAGACCAGTCGAAATCCAAAGCCCGCGGATAAGGCCCGACTACCCGTGATTTTTCAAGTAATGCCGCGTCGAGTTTTAATAGTCGTATTTTTTTTTTTTTTGGCGGGCTGTAGGTAACACTTCCACTTGGAACAATGAGTTGTAAACAACTGCTATAGTAGATTGTTTGAAGATATTATTTCTTGTTATACACTATACTTTTCTCTCCAGGTAAAATAAGCAGCTTCATAAACTCTTTAAAAGACAAATACGCCCGGTGGTACAATGAGATTCAGCCGATTCCATACATACGAGAGAAGATGTTCTGCGTTAATGATATATATGTTGAGTCTTGTTTAGAATATGTCGACCAACTCTCTTCCTTCAGACAAGACTCGCAAATAGTAGAGGAATCAAGTTCAGTGAATCTGAAATCATTCCGAGACATTTTTGACAATGATAGCATACATTCTAATCGAATTTTATTAGAAGGAGACCCTGTATACGGGAAATCAACCCTTACTCTTCAAGCTGCATACGACTGGTGCTTGGGAAACGTTGCATCACCGCTCAAAAATATCGCTGTTTTCATTCTTCTTCCCTTAAGACGTCTGGGAAATATTTCTTCAATATTTGAAGCTATTCGTGTTGTATTGATGCCACCGGAATCACCTCTAACGGATGGTGACATCCTGGAAATAATGAGACACAGTTTATCTGTGGTTATCGTGTTGGATGGATATGATTTGTATCCTGATAAGAGTAGTGTTATAGAAACTGATGTCCTGAAGATGAACGCTTGAAACATGTTCGCTAATATCAAGGTTGTGGTATCCAGTAGATCATCTTCGTTACCAAAATATTTAGATCCCACCACTATTACTATTAGATTGACAGGATTTGATGAAAAGTCAAGGGATGAGTACATTAAGCGAACAGTTACTGGTGGTGACCAGGAAGCAAGTAGACATATAACAAATGCTCTGGACAGTAGTCCAATTTTAAATGATATTTGCCAGGTGCCGATATTCTGCGTCCTATTTGCCCATGTTGTTAATGATCAGCAGCG